>NW_027422095.1:0-303799 GCF_037893015.1 Macrotis lagotis
CCTTCCGTTACTCTTTGCTTGCCTTCAGTGCATTGCCTAGCCTTGCGTTGTCGTTCCTTAGCCTTGCCTCGCCTGACCGTGCCTTGCCTTGCGGTACCCTTTCCTTGCCTTGCCGTGCATTGCATAGCCCTGCGTTGTCGTGCATTTGCCTTGTCTTGCCTCACCGTGCCTTGCCTTGCGTTACCCTTTCCTTGCCTTGCCGTGCATTGCCTAGCCCTGCATTGTCGTGCCTTAGCTTTGTTTCCCCTTACCGTGCCGTTCCTTCCGTTACCCTTGCCTTGCCTTGCTTTTCCTTGCCTTCCTTGCCTTCCGTTACTCTTTGCTTGCCTTCCGTGCATTGCCTAGCCTTGTGTTGTCGTGTCTTAGCCTTTTTTCACCTTGCCATAGCCTTGCTTGCGTTGCCTTGCTTTGCCTTGCCTTCCTTGCCTTCCTTTACTCTTTGCTTGCCTTCCGTGCATTGCCTAGCCTTGCGTGGTCGTGCCTTAGCCTTTTTTCACCTTGCCATAGCCTTGCTTGCGTTGCCTTGCTTTGCCTTGCATTCCTTGCCTTCCGTTACTCTTTGCTTGCCTTCCGTGCATTGCCTAGCCTTGCGTTGTCGTGCATTAGCCTTGCCTCCCCAAACCCTGCCTTGCCTTGCGTTACACTTTCCTTGCCTTGCCCTGCATTGCCTAGCCCTGTGTTGTCGTGCCTTAGCCTTGTTTCCCCTTCCCGTGCCGTTCCTTCCGTTACCCTTGCCTTGCCTTGCTTTCCCTTGCTTTCCTTCCCTTCCGTTAGTCTTTGCTTTCCTTCCGTGCATTGCCTAGCCTTGCGTTGTCGTGCCTTAGCCTTGCCTCGCCTGACAGTGCCTTGCATTGCGTTACCCTTTCCTTGCCTTGCCGTGCACTGCCTAGCCTTGCATTGTCGTGCATGAGCCTTGCCTTGCGTGACCGTGCCTTTCCTGGAGTTACCCTTTCCTTGCCTTGCCGTGCATTGCCTAGCCGTGCGTTGTCGTACCTTAGCCTTGTTTCCACTTGCCGTGCCATTCCTTCCGTTACCCTTGCCTTGCCTTGCTTTCCCTTACCTTCCTTGGTTTCCGTTACTCTTTGCTTGCCTTCCGTGCATTGCCTAGCCTTGCGCTGTCGTGCATTAGCCATGCCTTGCCTCATAGTGCCTTGCCTTGCGTTACCTTTTCCTTGGCTGGCCGTGCATTGCCTAGCCGTGCGTTGTGGTGCCTTAGCCTTGTTTCACCTTGCCATAGCCTTGCTTCCTTTGCCTTGCTTTGCCTTGCCTTCCTTCCATTCCGTTACTCTTTGCTTGCCTTCCGTGCATTGCCTAGCCTTCCGTTGTCGTGCCTTAGCCTTTTTTCACCTTGCCATAGCCTTGCTTGCGTTGCCTTGCTTTGCCTTGCATTCCTTGCCTTCCGTTACTCATTGCTTGCCTTCCGTGCATTGCCTAGCCTTGCGTTGCCGTGCCTTAGCCTTGCCTCGCCTAAACGTGCCTTGCCTTGCGTTACCCTTTCCTTGCCTTGCCGTGCATTGCCTAGCCGTGCTTTGTCGTGCATTAGCCTCGCCTTGCCTTACCGTGCCTTGCCTTGCGTTACCCTTTCCTTGCCTGGCTTTGCATTGCTTAGCCTTGCGTTGCCGTGCCTTAGCCTTGTTTCCCCTTGCCCTGCCGTGCCTTTTGTTACACTTGCCTTGCCTTGGATTCCCTTGCCTTCCTTTCCTTCCGTTACTCTTTCCTTGCCTAGCCGTGCACTGCGTAGCCATGCATTGTCGTGCATTACCCTTGCCTCGCCTGACCGTGCCTTGCCTTGCGTTACCCTTTCCTTGCCTTGCCGTGCATTACCTAGCCCTGCGTTGTTGTGCCTTAGCCTTGTTTCCCCTTACCGTGCCGTTCCTTCCGTTACCCTTGCCTTCCCCTGCTTTCGCTTGCCTTCCTTGCCTTCCGTTACTTTTTGCTTGCCTTCCGTGCATTGCCTAGCCTTGCGTTGTCGTGCCTTAGCCTTGCCTCGCCTGACCGTGCCTTGCCTTGCGTTACCCTTTCCTTGCCTTGCCGTGCATTGCCTAGCCGTGCGTTGTCGTGCATCAGCCTTGCCTTGCCTCACCTTGCCTTGCCTTTCGTTACTCTTTCCTTGCCTTGCCGTGCATTGCCTAGCCGTGCGTTGCCGTGCCTTAGCCTTGTTTCCCCTTGCCGTGCCGTTCCTTCCGTTACTCTTGCCTTGCCTTGCTTTCCCTTCCTTGCCTTCCGTTACTCTTTGCTTGCCTTCCGTGCATTGCCTAGCCTTGCGTTGTCGTGCATTAGCCTTGCCTCGCCTGACCGTGCCTTGCCTTGCGTTACCCTTTCCTTGCCTGGCCGTGCATTGCCTAGCCGTGCGTTGCCGTTCCTTAGCCTTGTTTCCACTTGCCGTGCCTTGCCTTTTGTTACACTTGCCTTGCCTTGCTTTGCCTTGCCTTCCTTTCCTTCCGTTACTCTTTCCTTGCCTAGCCGTGCACTGCCTAGCCTTGCGTTGTCGTGCATTAGCCTTGCCTCCCCAAACCGTGCCTTGCCTTGCGTTACCCTTTACTTGCCTTGCCCTGCATTGCCTAGCCCTGTGTTGTCGTGCCTTAGCCTTGTTTCCCCTTGCCGTGCCGTTCCTTCCGTTACCCTTGCCTTGCCTTGCTTTCCCTTGCTTTCCTTGCCTTCCGTTACTCTTTGCTTTCCTTCCGTGCATTGCCTAGCCTTGCGTTGTCGTGCCTTAGCCTTGCCTCGCCTGACAGTGCCATGCCTTGCGTTACCCTTTCCTTGCCTTGCCGTGCACTGCCTAGCCTTGCCTTGTCGTGCATTATCCTTGCCTTGCCTAACCGTGCCTTGCCTGGCGCTACCCTTTCCTTGCCTTGCCGTGCATTGCCTAGCCGTGCGTTTTCGTGCCTTAGCCTTGTTTCCACTTGCCGTGCCGTTCCTTCCGTTACCCTTGCCTTGCCTTGCTTTCGCTTGCCTTCCTTAGTTTCCGTTACTCTTTGCTTGCCTTCCGTGCATTGCCTAGCCTTGCGCTGTCGTGCATTAGCCTTGCCTTGCCTCACAGTGCCTTGCCTTGCGTTACCTTTTCCTTGGCTGGCCGTGCATTGCCTAGCCGTGCGTTGTGGTGCCTTAGCCTTGTTTCACCTTGCCATAGCCTTGCTTGCTTTGCCTTGCTTTGCCTTGCCTTCCTTCCATTCCGTTACTCTTTGCTTGCCTTCCGTGCCTTGCCTAGCCTTGCGTTGTCGTGCCTTAGCCTTTTTTCACCTAGCCATAGCCTTGCTTTGCCTTGCATTCCTTGCCTTCCGTTACTCTTTGCTTGCCTTCCGTGCATTGCCTAGCCTTGCGTTGTCGTGCATTAGCCTTGCCTCCCAAAACCGTGCCTTGCCTTGCGTTACGGTTTCCTTGCCTTGCCCTGCATTGCCTAGAACTGTGTTGTCGTGCCTTAGCCTTGTTTCCCCTTACCGTGCCGTTCCTTTCGTTACCCTTGCCTTCCCCTGCTTTCCTTTGCATTCCTTGCCTTCCGTTACTCTTTGCTTGCCTTCCGTGCATTGCCAAGCCTTGCGTTGTCGTGCCTTAGCCTTGTTTCCCCTTGCCGTACCGTGCCTTTTCTTACACTTGCCTTGCCTTGTTTTGACTTGCCTTCCTTTCCTTCCGTTACTCTTTCCTTGCCTAGCCGTGCACTGCCTAGCCTTGCGTTGTCGTGCATTAGCCTTGCCTCCCCAAACCGTGCCTTGCCTTGCGTTACCATTTCCTTGCCTTGCCCTGTATTGCCTAGCCTTGCGTTACCGTGCCTTAGCCTTGTTTCCCCTTGCCGTGCCGTTCCTTCCGTTAACCTTGCCTTGCCTTGCTTTCCCTTGCCTTCCTTGCGTTCCGTTACTCTTTGCTTGCCTTCCGTGCATTGCCTAGCCTTGCGTTGTCGTGCCTTAGCCTTGCCTCGCATAACCGTGCCTTGCCTTGCGTTACCCGTTCCTTCCCTTGCCATGCATTGCCTAGCCGTGCGTTGTCGTGCATTAGCCTCGCCTTGCATTACCGTGCCTTGCCTTGCGTTACCCTTTCCTTGCTTGGCCTTGCATTGCTTAGCCTTGCGTTGCCGTGCCTTAGCCTTGTTTCCCCTTGCCGTGCCGTGCCTTTTGTTACAATTGCCTTGCCTTGCTTTGCCTTGCCTTCCTTTCCTTCCGTTACTCTTTCCTTGCCTAGCCGTGCACTGCGTAGCCTTGCGTTGTCGTGCATTACCCGTGCCTCGCCTGACCGTGCCTTGCCTTGCGTTACCCTTTCCTTGCCTTGCCGTGCATTGCCTAGCCCTGCGTTGTCGTGCCTTAGCCTTGTTTCCCCTTACCGTGCCGTTCCTTCCGTTACCCTTGCCTTCCCCTGCTTTCCCTTGCCTTCCTTGCCTTCCGTTACTCTTTGCTTGCCTTCCGTGCATTGCCTAGCCTTGCGTTGTCGTGCCTTAGCCTTGCCTCGCCTGACCGTGCCTTGCCTTGCGTTACCCTTTCCTTGCCTTGCCGTGCATTGCCTAGCCGTGTGTTGTCGTGCATTAGCCTTGCCTTGCCTCACCGTGCCTTGCCTTGCGTTACCCTTGCCTTGCCTTGCTTTCCCTTGCTTTCCTTGCCTTCCGTTACTCTTTGCTTGCCTTCCGTGCATTGCCTAGCCTTGCGTTGTCGTGCCTTAGCCTTGCCTCGCCTGACAGTGCCTTGCCTTGCGTTACCCTTTCCTTGCCTTGCCGTGCACTGCCTAGCCTTGCCTTGTCGTGCATTAGCCTTGCCTTGCCTGACCGTGCCTTGCCTAGCGTTACCCTTTGCTTGACTTGCCGTGCATTGCCTAGCTGTGCGTTGTCGTGCATTAGCCTTGCCTTGCCTCACCGTGCCTTGCCTTGCGTTACCCTTTCCTTGCCTTGCCGTGCATTGCCTAGCTGTGCGTTGTCGTGCATTAGCCTTGCCTCCCCAAACCGTGCCTTGCCTTGCGTTACCATTTCCTTGCCTTGCCCTGCATTGCCTACCCGTGCGTTGCCGTGCCTTAGCCTTGATTCCCCTTGCCGTGCCGTTCCTTCCGTTAAACTTGCCTTCCCTTGCTTTCCCTTGCCTTCCTTGCGTTCCGTTGCTCTTTGCTTGCCTTCCGTGCATTGCCTAGCCTTGCGTTGTCGTGCCTTAGCCTTGCCTCGCCTGACCGTGCCTTGCCTTGCGTTACCCTTTCCTTGCCTTGCCGTGAATTGCCTAGCCGTGCGTTGTCGTGCATCAGCCTTGCCTTGCCTAACCGTGCCTTGCCTTGCGTTACCCTTTCCTTCCCTTGCAGTTCATTGCCTAGCGGTGCGTTGTCGTGCCTTAGCCTTGTTTCCCCTTGCCGTGCCGTTCCTTCCGTTACCATTGTCTTGCCTTGCTTTCCCTTGCCTTCCTTGCCTTCCGTTACTCTTTGCTTGCCTTCCGTGCATTGCCTAGCCTTGCGTTGTCGTTCCTTAGCCTTGCCTCGCCTGACCGTGCCTTGCCTTGCGGTACCCTTTCCTTGCCTTGCCCTGCATTGCATAGCCGTGCGTTGTCGTGCATTTGCCTTGTCTTGCCTCACCGTGCCTTGCCTTGCGTTACCCTTTCCTTGCCTTGCCGTGCATTGCCTAGCCCTGAATTGGCGTGCCTTAGCTTTGTTTCCTCTTACCGTGCCGTTCCTTCCGTTACCCTTGGCTTGCCTTGTTTCCCTTGCCTTCCTTGCCTTCCGTTACTCTTTGCTTGCCTTCCGTGCATTGCCTAGCCTTGCGTTGTCGTGCCTTAGCCTTTTTTCACCTTGCCATAGCCTTGCTTGCGTTGCCTTGCTTTGCCTTGCATTCCTTGCCTTCCGTTACTCTTTGCTTGCCTTCCGTGCATTGCCTAGCCTTGCGTTGTCGTGCATTAGCCTTGCCTCCCCAAACCCTGCCTTGCCTTGCGTTACACTTTCCTTGCCTTGCCCTGCATTGCCTAGCCCTGTGTTGTCGTGCCTTAGCCTTGTTTCCCCTTGCCGTGCTGTTCCTTCCGTTACCCTTGCCTTGCCTTGCTTTCCCTTGCTTTCCTTCCCTTCCGTTAGTCTTTGCTTTCCTTCCGTGCATTGCCTAGCCTTGCGTTGTCGTGCCTTAGCCTTGCCTCGCCTGACAGTGCCTTGCATTGCGTTACCCTTTCCTTGCCTTGCCGTGCACTGCCTAGCCATGCGTTGTCGTGCCTTAGCCTTGTTTCCACTTGCCGTGCCGTTCCTTCCGTTACCCTTGCCTTGCCTTGCTTTCCCTTGCCTTCCTTGGTTTCCGTTACTCTTTGCTTGCCTTCCGTGCATTGCCTAGCCTTGCGCTGTCGTGCATTAGCCATGCCTTGCCTCACAGTGCCTTGCCTTGCGTTACCATTTCCTTCGCTGGCCGTGCATTGCCTAGCCGTGCGTTGTGGTGCCTTAGCCTTGTTTCACCTTGCCATAGCCTTGCTTCCTTTGCCTTGCTTTGCCTTGCCTTCCTTCCATTCCGTTACTCTTTGCTTGCCTTCCGTGCATTGCCTAGTCTTCCGTTGTCGTGCCTTAGCCTTTTTTCACCTTGCCATAGCCTTGCTTGCGTTGCCTTGCTTTGCCTTGCATTCCTTGCCTTCCGTTACTCATTGCTTGCCTTCCGTGCATTGCCTAGCCTTGCGTTGTCGTGCCTTAGCCTTGCCTCGCCTAACCGTGCCTTGCCTTGCGTTACCCTTTCCTTGCCTTGCCGTGCATTGCCTAGCCGTGCGTTGTCGTGCATTAGCCTCGCCTTGCCTTACCGTGCCTTGCCTTGCGTTACCCTTTCCTTCCCTGGCTTTGCATTGCTTAGCCTTGCGTTGCCGTGCCTTAGCCTTGTTTCCCCTTGCCCTGCCGTGCCTTTTGTTACACTTGCCTTGCCTTGGATTCCCTTGCCTTCCTTTCCTTCCGTTACTCTTTCCTTGCCTAGCCGTGCACTGCGTAGCCATGCATTGTCGTGCATTACCCTTGCCTCGCCTGACCGTGCCTTGCTTGCGTTACCCTTTCCTTGCCTTGCCGTGCATTGCCTAGCCCTGCGTTGTTGTGCCTTAGCCTTGTTTCCCCTTACCGTGCCGTTCCTTCCGTTACCCTTGACTTCCCCTGCTTTCGCTTGCCTTCCTTGCCTTCCGTTACTTTTTGCTTGCCTTCCGTGCATTGCCTAGCCTTGCGTTGTCGTGCCTTAGCCTTGCCTCGCCTGACCGTGTCTTGCCGTGGGTTACCCTTTCCTTGCCTTGCCGTGCATTGCCTAGCCGTGCGTTGTCGTGCATCAGCCTTGCCTTGCCTCACCTTGCCTTGCCTTTCGTTACTCTTTCCTTGCCTTGCCGTGCATTGCCTAGCCGTGCGTTGCCGTGCCTTAGCCTTGTTTCCCCTTGCCGTGCCGTGCCTTTTGTTACACTTGCCTTGCCTTGCTTTGCCTTCCCTTCCTTGCCTTCCGTTACTCTTTGCTTGCCTTCCGTGCATTGCCTAGCCTTGCGTTGTCGTTCCTTAGCCTTGACTCGCCTGACCGTGCCTTGCCTTGCGTTACCCTTTCCTTGCCTTGCCGTGCATTGCCTAGCCGTGCGTTGCCGTTCCTTAGCCTTGTTTCCACTTGCCGTGCCGTGCCTTTTGTTACACTTGCCTTGCCTTGCTTAGCCTTGCCTTCCTTTCCTTCCGTTACTCTTTCCTTGCCTAGCCGTGCACTGCCTAGCCTTGCGTTGTCGTGCCTTAGCCTTGCCTCCCCAAACCGTGCCTTGCCTTGCGTTACCCTTTACTTGCCTTGCCCTGCATTGCCTAGCCCTGCGTTGTCGTGCCTTAGCCTTGTTTCCCCTTGCCGTGCCGTTCCTTCCGTTACCCTTGCCTTGCCTTGCTTTCCCTTGCTTTCCTTCCCTTCCGTTACTCTTTGCTTACCTTCCGTGCATTGCCTAGCCTTGCGTTGTCGTGCCTTAGCCTTGCCTCGCCTGACCGTGCCTTGCCTTGCGTTACCCTTTCCTTGCCTTGCCGTGCATTGCCTAGCCGTGCGTTGTCGTGCATTAGCCTTGCCTTGCCTAACCGTGCCTTGCCTGGCGCTACCCTTTCCTTGCCTTGCCGTGCATTGCCTAGCCGTGCGTTTTCGTGCCTTAGCCTTGTTTCCCCTTGCCGTGCCGTTCCTTCCGTTACCCTTGCCTTGCCTTGCTTTCCCTTGCCTTCCTTGCCTTCCGTGCATTGCCTAGCCTTGCGCTGTCGTGCATTAGCCTTGCCTTGCCTCACAGTGCCTTGCCTTGCGTTACCTTTTCCTTGGCTGGCCGTGCATTGCCTAGCCGTGCGTTGTGGTGCCTTAGCCTTGTTTCACCTTGCCATAGCCTTGTTTGCTTTGCCTTGCTTTGCCTTGCCTTCCTTCCATTCCGTTACTCTTTGCTTGCCTTCCGTGCATTCCCTAGCCTTGCGTTCTCGTCCCTTAGCCTTTTTTCACCTTGCCATAGCCTTGCTTGCGTTGCCTTGCATTGCCTTGCATTCCTTGCCTTCCGTTACTCTTTGCTTGCCTTCCGTGCATTGCCTAGCCTTGCGTTGTCGTGCCTTAGCCTTGCCTCGCCTAACCGTGCCTTGCCTTGCGTTACCCTTTCCTTCCCTTGCCGTGCATTGCCTAGCCGTGCGTTGTCGTGCATTAGCCTCGCCTTGCCTTACCGTGCCTTGCCTTGCGTTACCCTTTCCTTGCCTGGCCGTTCATTGCTTAGCCTTGCGTTGCCGTGCCTTAGCCTTGTTTCCCCTTGCCGTGCCGTGCCATTTGTTACACTTGCCTTGCCTTGTTTGCCTTGCCTTTATTTCCTTCCGTTACTCTTTCCTTGCCTAGCCGTGCACTGCGTACCCTTGCGTTGTCGTGCCTTAACATTGCTTCGCCTTGCCGTGCCTTGCCTTCCGTTACCTTTGTCTTGCCTTGCCGTGCATTGCTTAGCCGTGCGTTGTCGTGCATTAGCCTTGCCTCCCCAAACCGTGCCTTGCCTTGCGTTACCCTTTCCTTGCCTTGCCGTGCATTGCCTAGCCGTGCGTTGCCGTGCCTTAGCCTTGATTCCCCTTGCCGTGCCGTTCCTTCCGTTACACTTGCCTTGCCTTGCTTTCCCTTGCCTTCCTCTCCTTCCGTTACTCTTTCCTTGCCTAGCCGTGCATTGCCTAGCCTTGCGTTGTCGTGCATTAGCCTTGCCTCCCCAAACCGTGCCTTGCCTTGCGTTACCCTTTCCTTTCCTTGCCCTGCATTGCCTAGAACTGTGTTGTCGTGCCTTAGCCTTGTTTCCCCTTACCGTGCCGTTCCTTTCTTTACCCTTGCCTTCCCCTGCTTTCCTTTGCATTCCTTGCCTTCCGTTACTCTTTGCTTGCCTTCCGTGCATTGCCTAGCCTTGCGTTGTCGTGCCTTAGCCTTGTTTCCCCTTGCCTTGCCTTGCCTTTTCTTACACTTGCCTTGCCTTGTTTTGACTTGCCTTCCTTTCCTTCCGTTACTCTTTCCTTGCCTAGCCGTGCACTGCCTAGCCTTGCGTTGTCGTGCATTAGCCTTGCCTCCCCAAACCGTGCCTTGCCTTGCGTTACCATTTCCTTGCCTTGCCCTGTATTGCCTAGCCGTGCGTTACCGTGCCTTAGCCTTGTTTCCCCTTGCCGTGCCGTTCCTTCCGTTAACCTTGCCTTGCCTTGCTTTCCCTCGCCTTCCTTGCGTTCCGTTACTCTTTGCTTGCCTTCCGTGCATTGCCTAGCCTTGCGTTGTCGTGCCTTAGCCTTGCCTCGCATAACCGTGCCTTGCCTTGCGTTACCCTTTCCTTCCCTTGCCATGCATTGCCTAGCCGTGCGTTGTCGTGCATTAGCCTCGCCTTGCATTACCGTGCCTTGCCTTGCGTTACCCTTTCCTTGCTTGGCCTTGCATTGCTTAGCCTTGCGTTGCCGTGCCTTAGCCTTCTTTCCCCTTGCCGTGCCGTGCCTTTTGTTACACTTGCCTTGCCTTGCTTTGCCTTGCCTTCCTTTCTTTCCGTTACTCTTTCCTTGCCTAGCCGTGCACTGCGAAGCCTTGCGTTGTCGTGCATTACCCTTGCCTCGCCTGACCGTGCCTTGCCTTGCATTACCCTTTCCTTCCCTTGCCGTGCATTGCCTAGCCCTGCGTTGTCGTGCCTTAGCCTTGTTTCCCCTTACCGTGCCGTTCCTTCCGTTACCCTTGCCTTCCCCTCCTTTCCCTTGCCTTCCTTGCCTTCCGTTACTCTTTACTTGCCTTCCGTGCATTGACTAGCCTTGTGTTGTCGTGCATTAGCCTTGCCTCACCTGACTGTGCCTTCACTTGCGTTACCCTTCCCTTGCCTTGCCGTGCATTGCCTAGCCGTGCGTTGTCGTGCATCAGCCTTGCCTTGCCTCACCGTGCCTTGCCTTGCGTTACCCTTTCCTTGCCTTGCCGTGCATTGCCTAGCCGTGCGTTGCCGTGCCTTAGCCTTGTTTCCCCTTGCCGTGCCGTTCCTTCCGTTACCCTTGACTTGCCTTGCTTTCCCTTGCTTACCTTGCCTTCCGTTACTCTTTGCTTGCCTTCCGTGCGTTGCGTAGCCTTGCGTTGCCGTACCTTAGCCTTGTTTCCCCTTGCCGTGGCGTGCCTGTTGTTACACTTGCCTTGCCATGCTTTGCCTTGCATTCCTTTCCTTCCGTTACTCTTTCCTTGCCTAGCCGTGCACTGCCTAGCCTTGCGATGTCGTGCATTAGCTTTGCCTCGCCTGACAGTGCCTTGCCTTCCGTTACCTTTTCCTTGCCTTGCCGTGCATTGACTAGCCCTGCGTTGCCGTGCCTTAGCCTTGTTTCCCCTTGCCGAGCCGTTCCTTCCGTTACCCTTGCCTTGCCTTGGTTTCCCTGGCCTTCCTTGCCTTCCCTTACTCTTTGCTTGACTTCCGTGCATTGCCTAGCCCTGCGTTGTCGTGCCTTAGCCTTGTTTCCCCTTACCGTGCCGTTCCTTCCGTTACCCTTGCCTTCCCCTGCTTTCCCTTGCCTTCCTTGCCTTGCGTTACCCTTTCCTTGCCTTGCCGTGCATTGCCTAGCCGTGCGTTGCCGTGCCTTAGCCTTGTTTCCCCTTGCCGTGCCTTGCCTTTTGTTACACTTGCCTTGCCTTGCTTTGCCTTGCCTTCCTTTCCTTCCGTTACTCTTTCCATGCCTAGCCGTGCACTGCCTAGCCTTGCGTTGTCGTGCATTAGCCTTGCCTCCCCAAACCGTGCCTTGCCTTCCGTTACCCTTTCCTTGCCTTCCCCTGCATTGCCTAGCCTTGCGTTGTCGTGCCTTAGCCTTGCCTTGCCCTTGCCGTGCCTTGCCTTGCGTTACCCTTTCCTTGCCTTGCCGTGCATTGCCTAGCCCTGTGTTGTCGTGCCTTAGCCTTGTTTCCCCTTACCGTGCCGTTCCTTCCGTTACCCTTGCCTTCCCCTGCTTTCCCTTGCCTTCCTTGCCTTCCGTTACTCTTTGCCTTGCCGTGCATTGCCTAGCCTTGCGTTGTCGTGCATTAGCCTTGCCTTGCCTGACCGTGCCTTCCCTTGCGTTACCCTTTCCTTGCCTGGCCGTGCATTGCCTATCCGTGCGTTTTCGTGCCTTAGCCTTGTTTTCCCTTGCCGTGCCGTTCCTTCCGTTACCCTTCCCTTGCCTTGCTTTCCCTTGCCTTCCTTGGTTTCCGTTACTCTTTGCTTGCCTTCCGTGTATTGCCTAGCCTTGCGCTGTCGTGCATTAGCCTTGCCTTGCCTCACAGTGCCTTGAATTGCGTTACCCTTTCCTTGCCTGCCCGTGCATTGCCTAGCCGTGCGTTGTGGTGCCTTAGCCTTGTTTCACCTTGCCATAGCCTTGCTTGCTTTGCCTTGCTTTGCCTTGCCTTCCTTCCATTCCGTTACTCTTTGCTTGCCTTCCGTGCATTGCCTAGCCTTGCGTTGTCGTGCCTTACCCTTGCCTCGCCTAACCGTGCCTTGCCTTGCGTTACCCTTTCCTTGCCTTGCCGTGCATTGCCTAGCCGTGCGTTGTCGTGCATTAGCCTCGCCTTGCCTTACCGTGCCTTGCCTTGCGTTACCCTTTCCTTGCCTGGCCGTGCATTGCTTAGCCGTGCGTTGCCGTGCCTTAGCCTTGTTTCCCCTTGCCTTGCCGTGCCTTTTGTTACACTTGCCTTGCCTTGCTTTGCCTTGCCTTCCTTTCCTTCCGTTACTCTTTCGTTGCCTAGCCGTGCACTGCGTAGCCTTGCGTTGTCGTGCATTACCCTTGCCTCGCCTGACCGTGCCTTGCCTTGCGTTACCCTTTCCTTGCCTTGCCGTGCATTGCCTAGCCCTGCGTTGTCGTGCCTTAGCCTTGTTTCCCCTTACCGTGCCGTTCCTTCCGTTACCCTTCCCTTCCCCTGCTTTCCCTTGCCTTCCTTGCCTTCCGTTACTCTTTGCTTGCCTTTCGTGAATTGCCTAGCCTTGCGTTGTCGTGCCTTAGCCTTGCCTCGCCTGACCGTGCCTTGCCTTGCGTTACCCTTTCTTTGCCTTGCCGTGCATTGCCTAGCCGTGCGTTGTCGTGCATCAGCCTTGCCTTGCCTCACCGTGCCTTGCCTTGCGTTACCCTTTCCTTGCCTTGCCGTGCATTGCCTAGCCGTGCGTTGCCGTGCCTTAGCCTTGTTTCCCCTTGCCGTGCCGTTCCTTCCGTTACCCTTGCCTTGCCTTGCTTTCCCTTGCCTTCCTTGCCTTCCGTTACTCTTTGCTTGCCTTCCGTGCATTGCCTAGCCTTGCGTTGTCGTGCATTAGCCTTGCCTCGCCAAACCGTGCCTTGCCTTGCGTTACCCTTTCCTTGCCTTGCCCTGCATTGCCTAGCCCTCTGTTGTCGTGCCTTAGTCTTGTTTCCCCTTACCGTGACGTTCCTTTCGTTACCCTTGCCTTCCCCTGCTTTCCTTTGTATTCCTTGCCTTCCGTTACTCTTTGCTTGCCTTCCGTGCATTGCCTAGCCTTGCGTTGTCGTGCCTTAGCCTTGTTTCCCCTTGCCGTGCCGTGCCTGTTGTTACACTTGCCTTGCCATTCTTTGCCTTGCCTTCCTTTCCTTCCGTTACTCTTTCCTTCCCTAGCCGTGCACTGCCTAGCCTTGCGATGTCGTGCATTAGCTTTGCATCGTCTGACAGTGCCTTGCCTTGCGTTACCCTTTCCTTGAATTTCCGTGCATTGCCTAGCCCTGCGTTGCCGTGCCTTAGCCTTGTTTCCCCTTGCCGAGCCGTTCCTTCCGTTACCCTTGCCTTGCCTTGGTTTCCCTTGCCTTCCTTGCCTTCCGTTACTCTTTGCTTGTCTTCCGTGCATTGCCTAGCCTTGCGTTGTCGTGCATTAGCCTTGCCTCGCCTGACCGTACCTTGCCTTGCGTTAGCCTTTCCTTGCCTTGCTGTGCACTGCCTAGCCTTGCCTTGTCGGGCATTAGCCTTGCCTTGCCTGACCGTGCCTTGCCTGGCGTTACCCTTTCCTTGCCTTGCCGTGCATTGCCTAGCCGTGCGTTGTCGTGCCTTAGCCTTGTTTCCCCTTGCCGTGCCGTTCCTTCCGTTACCCTTGCCTTGCCTTGCTTTCCCTTGCCTTCCTTGGTTTCCGTTACTCTTTGCTTGCCTTCCGTGCATTGCATAGCCTTGCGCTGTCGTGCATTAGCCTTGCCTTGCCTCACAGTGCCTTGCCTTGCGTTACCTTTTCCTTGGCTGGCCGTGCATTGCCTAGCCGTGCGTTGTGGTGCCTTAGCCTTGTTTCACCTTGCCATAGCCTTGCTTGCTTTGCCTTGCTTTGCTTTGCCTTCCTTCCCTTCCGTTACTCTTTGCTTGCCTTCCGTGCATTGCCTAGCCTTGCGTTGTCGTGCCTTAGCCTTGTTTCCCCTTGCCGTGCCGTGCCTTTTGTTACACTTGCCTTGCTTTGCCTTGCCTTCCTTTCCTTCCGTTTCTCTTTGCTTGCCTTCCGTGCATTGCCTAGCCTTGCGTTGTCGTGCCTTAGCCGTGCATCGCCTAACCGTGCCTTGCCTTGCGTTACCCTTTCCTTGCCTTGCCGTGCATTGCTTAGCCTTGCGTTGCCGTGCCTTAGCCTTGTTTCCCCTTGCCGTGCCGTGCCTGTTGTTACACTTGCCTTGCCATGCTTTGCCTTGCCTTCCTTTCCTTCCGTTACTCTTTCCTTCCCTAGCCGTGCACTGCCTAGCCTTGCGATGTCGTGCATTAACTTTGCCTCGCCTGACAGTGCCTTGCCTTCCGTTACCTTTTCCTCGCCTTGCCGTGCATTGACTAGCCCTGCGTTGCCGTGCCTTAGCCTTGTTTCCCCTTGCCGAGCCGTTCCTTCCGTTACCCTTGCCTTGCCTTGGTTTCCCTTGCCTTCCTTGCCTTCCGTTACTCTTTGCTTGACTTCCGTGCATTGCCTAGCCCTGCGTTGTCGTGCCTTAGCCTTGTTTCCCCTTACCGTGCCGTTCCTTCCGTTACCCTTGCCTTCACCTCCTTTCCCTTGCCTTCCTTGCCTTGCGTTACCCTTTCCTTGCCTTGCCGTGCATTGCCTAGCCGTGCGTTGTCGTGCATTAGCCTTGTCTTGCCTTACCGTGCCTTGCCTTGCGTTACCCTTTCCTTGCCTGGCCGTGCATTGCCTAGCCGTGCGTTGCCGTGCCTTAGCCTTGTTTCCCCTTGCCGTGCCTTGCCTTTTGTTACACTTGCCTTGCTTTGCTTTGCCTTGCCTTCCTTTCCTTCCGTTACTCTTTCCTTGCCTAGCCGTGCACTGCCTAGCCTTGCGTTGTCGTGCATTAGCATTGCATCCCCAAACCGTGCCTTGCCTTGCGTTACCATTTCCTTGCCTTGCCCTACATTGCCTAGCCTTTCGTTGTCGTGCCTTAGCCTTGCCTCGCCTGACCGTGCCTTGCCTTGCGTTACCCTTTCCTTGCCTTGCCGTGCATTGCCTAGCCCTGCGTTGTCGTGCCTTAGCCTTGTTTCCCCTTACCGTGCAGTTCCTTTCGTTACCCTTGCCTTCCCCTGCTTTCCCCTTGCATTCCTTGCCTTCCGTTACTCTTTGCTTGCCTTCCGTGCATTGCCTAGCCTTGCGTTGTCGTGCCTTAGCCTTGCCTGGCCTGACCGTGCCTTGCCTTGCGTTACCCTTTCCTTGCCTTGCCGTGAATTGCCTAGCCGTGCGTTGTCGTGCATCAGCCTTGCCTTGCCTCACCGTGCCTTGCCTTGCGTTACCCTTTCCTTGCGTTGCCGTGCATTGCCTAGCAGTGCGTTGTCGTGCCTTAGCCTTGTTTCCCCTTGCCGTTCCTTTCTTTCCGTTACCATTGCCTTGCCTTGTTTTCCCTTGCCTTCCTTGCCTTCCGTTACTCTTTGCTTCCCTTCCGTGCATTGCCTAGCCTTGCGTGGTCGTGCCTTAGCCTTTTTTCACCTTGCCATAGCCTTGCTTGCGTTGCCTTGCTTTGCCTTGCCTTCCTTGCCTTCCGTTACTCTTTGCTTGCCTTCCGTGCATTGCCTAGCCTTGCGTTGTCGTGCATTAGCCTTGCCTCCCCTTGCCGTGCCGTTCCTTCCGTTACCCTTGCCTTGCCTTGCTTTCCCTTGACTTCCTTGCTTTCCGTTACTCTTTGCTTGCCTTCCGTGCATTGCCTAGCCTTGCGCTGTCGTGCATTAGCCTTGCCTTGCCTCAGAGTGCCTTGCCTTGCGTTACCTTTTCCTTGCCTGGCCGTGCATTGCCTAGCCGTGCGTTGTGGTGCCTTAGCCTTGTTTAACCTTGCCATAGACTTGCTTGCTTTGCCTTGCTTTCCCTTGCATTCCTTGCCTTCCGTTACTCTTTGCTTGCCTTCCCTGCATTGCCTAGCCTTGCGTTGTCGTGTCTTAGCCTTTTTTCACCTTGCCATAGCCTTGCTTGCGTTGCCTTGCTTTGCCTTGCCTTCCTTGCCTTCCGTTACTCTTTGCTTGCCTTCCGTGCATTGCCTAGCCGTGCGTTATCGTGCCTTAGCCTTGCCTTGCCTCACCGTGCCTTGCCTTGCGTTACCCTTTCCTTGCCTTGCCCTGCATTGCCTAGCCGTGCGTTGTCGTGCCTTAGCCTTGTTTCCCCTTGCCGTTCCGTTCCTTCCGTTACCCTTGCCTTGCCTTGCCTTCCCTTGCCTTTCTTGCATTCCGTTACTCTTTGCTTGCCTTCCGTGCATTGCCTAGCCTTGCGTTGTCGTGCCTTAGCCTTGCCTCGCCTGACCGTGCCTTGCCTTGCGTTACCCTTTCCTTGCCTTGCCGTGCCTTAGCCTTGCCTCGCCTGACCGTGCCTTGCCTTGCGTTACCCTTTCCTTGCCTTGCCGTGCCTTGCCTAGCCGTGCATTGTGGTTCCTTAGCCTTGTTTCCCCTTGCCGTGCCGTTCCTTCGGTTACCCCTTTCCTTGCCTTGCTTTCCCTTGCCTTCCTTGGTTTCCGTTACTCTTTGCTTGCCTTCCGTGCATTGCCTAGCCTTGCGCTGTCGTGCATTAGCCTTGCCTTGTTTCACAGTGCCTTGACTTCCGAAACCTTTTCTTTGGCTGGCCGTGCATTGCCTAGCCGTGCGTTGTGGTGCCTTGGCCTTGTTTCACCTTGCCATAGCCTTGCTTGCTTTGCCTTGCTTTGCCTTGCCTTCCTTCCATTCCGTTACTCTTTGCTTGCCTTCCGTGCATTGCCTAGCCTTGTGTTGTCCTGCCTTAGCATTTTTTCACCTTGCCATAGCCTTGCTTGCGTTGCCTTGCTTTGCCTTGCCTTCCTTGCCTTCCGTTACTCTTTGCTTGCCTTCCGTGCATTACCTAGCGTTGCGTTGTCGTGCCTTACCCTTGCCTCGCCTAACCGTGCCTTGCCTTGCGTTACCCTTTCCTTGCATTGCCGTGCATTGCCTAGCCGTGCGTTGTCGTGCATTAGCCTCGCCTTGCCTTACCGTGCCTTGCCTTGCGTTACCCTTTCCTTGCCTGGCTTTGCATTGCTTAGCCTTGCGTTGCCGTGCCTTAGCCTTGTTACCCCTTGCCGTGCCGTTCCTTCCGTTACCCTTGCCTTCCCTTGCTTTCCCTTGCCTTCCTTGCGTTCCGTTACTCTTTGCTTGCTTTCCGTGCATTGCCTAGCCTTGCGTTGTCATGCCTTAGCCTTGCATCGCCTGACCGTGCTTTCCCATGCGTTACCCTTTCTTTGCCTTTCCGTGCATTGCCTAGGTGTGCGTTGTCGTGCCTTAGCCTTGTTTCCCCTTGCCGTGCCGTTCCTTCCGTTACACTTGCCTTTCCTTGCTTTCCCTTGCCTTCCGTACATTCTGTTACTCTTTGCTTGCCTTCCGTGCATTGCCTAGCCTTGCGTTGTCGTGCCTTAGCGTTGCCTCCCCTGACCGTGCTTTCAAATGCGTTACCCTTTCCTTGCCTTGCCGTGCATTGCCTAGCGTGCGTTGTCGTGCCTTAGCCTTGTTTCCCCTTGCCGTGCCGTTCCTTCCGTTACCATTGCCTTTCCTTGCTTTCCCTTGCCTTCCTTACCTTCCGTTACTCTTTGCTTGCCTTCCGTGCATTGCCTAGCCTTGCGTTGTCGTGCCTTAGCCTTATCTCGCCTGACCGTGCCTTCCTTTGCTTTAACCTTTCCTTGCATTGTCGTGCATTGCATAGCCGTGCGTTGTCGTGCATCAGCCTTGCCTCGCCTGACCGTGCTTTCCCATGCGTTACCCTTTCCTTGCCTTGCCGTGCATTGCCTAGCGTGCGTTGTCGTGCCTTAGCCTTGTTTCCCCTTGCCGTGCCGTTCCTTCCGTTACACTTGCCTTTCTTTGCTTTCCCTTGACTTCCTTACCTTCCGTTACTCTTTGTTTGCCTTCCGTGCATTGCCAAGCCTTGCGTTGTCGTGCCTTAGCCTTGCCTTCCCTGACCGTGCTTTCCCATGCGTTACCCTTTCCTTGCCTTGCCGTGCATTGCCCAGCCTGCGTTGCCGTGCCTTAGCCTTGTTTCCCCTTGCCGTGCAGTTCCTTCCGTTACCCTTGCCTTTCCTTGCTTTTCCTTGCCTTGCTTAACTTCCGTTACTCTTTGCTTCCCTTCCCTGCATTGCCTAGCCTTGCGTTGTCGTGCCTTAGCCTTATCTCGCCTGACCGTGCCTTCCTTTGCTTTAAGCTTTCCTTGCATTGTCGTGCATTGCCTAGCCTTGCGTTGTCGTGCATTATCCTTGCGTAGCCTCACCGTGCCTTGCCTTGCGTTACCCTTTCCTTGCCTTGCCGTGCATTGCCTAGCCGTGCGTTGTCGTGCCTTAGCCTTGATTCCCCTTGCCGTGGCGTGCCTTTTGTTACACTTGCCTTGCCTGGCTTTGCCTTGCCTTCCTTTCCTTCCGTTACTCTTTGCTTGCCTTGCCGTGCATTGCCTAGCCTTGCATTGTCGTGCCTTATCCTTGCCTCACCTGACCGTGCCTTCCCCTGCGTTACCCTTTCCTTGCCTTGCCGTGCATTGCCTAGCCCTGCGTTGTCGTGCCTTAGCCTTCTTACCCCTTGCCGTGCCGTTCCTTCCGTTACCCTTGTCTTCCCTTGCTTTCCCTTGCCTTCCTTGCGTTCCGTTACTCTTTGCTTGCTTTCCGTGCATTGCCTAGCCTTGCGTTTTCATGCCTTAGCCTTGCCTCGCCTGACCGTGCTTTCCCATGCGTTACCCTTTCCTAGCCTTGCCGTGCATTGCCTAGCGTGCGTTGTCGTGCCTTAGCCTTGTTTCCCCTTGCCGTGCCGTTTCTTCCGTTACACTTGCCTTTCCTTGCTTTCCCTTGCCTTCCTTACCTTCCGTTACTCTTTGCTTGCCTTCCGTGCATTGCCTAGCTTTGCGTTGTCGTGCCTTAGCCTTGCCTCGCCTGACCGTGCTTTCCCATGCGTTACCCTTTCCTTGCCTTGCCGTTCATTGCCTAGCGTTCGGTGTCGTGCCTTAGACTTGTTCCCCCTTGCCGTGCCGTTCCTTCCGTTACCCTTGCCTTTCCTTGCTTTTCCTTGCCTTCCTTACCTTCCGTTACTCTTTGCTTGCCTTCCCTGAATTGCCTAGCCTTGCGTTGTCGTGCCTTTGCCTTTTCTCGCCTGACCTTGCCTTCCTTTGCTTTAAGCTTTCCTTGCATTGTCGTGCATTGCCTAGCATTGCGTTTCCGTGCATTTGCCTTGCCTAGCCTCACCGTGCCTTGCCTTGCGTTACCCTTTGCTTGCCTTGCCGTGCATTGCCTAGACGTGCGTTGTCGTGCCTTAGCCTTGTTTCCCCTTGCCGTGCAGTTCCTTCCGTTACACTTGCCTTTCTTTGCTTTCCCTTGCCTTCCTTACCTTCCGTTACTCTTTGCTTGCCTTCCGTGCATTGCCTAGCCTTGCGTTGTCGTGCCTTAGCCTTGCCTCGCCTGAACGTGCTTTCCCATGCGTTACCCTTTCCTTGCCTTGCCGTGCATTGCCCAGCCTGCGTTGCCGTGCCTTAGCCTTGTTTCCCCTTGCCGTGCAGTTCCTTCCGTTACCCTTGCCTTTCCTTGCTTTTCCTTGCCTTGCTTACCTTCCGTTACTCTTTGCTTCCCTTCCCTGCATTGCCTAGCCTTGCGTTGTCGTGCCTTAGCCTTATCTCGCCTGACCGTGCCTTCCTTTGCTTTAAGCTTTCCTTGCATTGTCGTGCATTGCCTAGCCTTGCGTTGTCGTGCATTAGCCTTGCCTAGCCTCACCGTGCCTTGCCTTGCGTTACCCTTTCCTTGCCTTGCCGTGCATTGCCTAGCCGTGCGTTGTCGTGCCTTAGCCTTGTTTCCCCTTGCCGTGGCGTGCCTTTTGTTACACTTGCCTTTCCTGGCTTTGACTTGCCTTCCTTTCCTTCCGTTACTCTTTCCTTGCCTTGCCGTGCATTGCCTAGCCTTGCATTGTCGTGCCTTATCCTTGCCTCACCTGACCGTGCCTTCCCCTGCGTTACCCTTTCCTTGCCTTGCCGGGCATTGCCTAGCCCTGCGTTGCCGTGCCTTAGCCTTGTTACCCCTTGCCGTGCCGTTCCTTCCGTTACCCTTGCCTTCCCTTGCTTTCCCTTGCCTTCCTTGCGTTCCGTTACTCTTTGCTTGCTTTCCGTGCATTGCCTAGCCTTGCGTTGTCATGCCTTAGGCTTGCCTCGCCTGACCGTGCTTTCCCATGCGTTACCCTTTCCTTGCCTTGCCATGCATTGCCTAGCGTACGTTGTCGTGCCTTAGCCTTGCTTCCCCTTGCCGTGCCGTTCCATCCGTTACACTTGCCTTTCTTTGCTTTCCCTTGCCTTCCTTACCTTCCGTTACTCTTTGCTTGCCTTCCGTGCATTGCCTAGCCTTGCGTTGTCGTGCCTTAGCCTTATCTCGCCTGACCGTGCCTTCCTTTGCTTTAAGCTTTCCTTGCATTGTCGTGCATTGCCTAGCCTTGCGTTGTCGTGCATTAGCCTTGCCTAGCCTCACCGTGCCTTGCCTTGCGTTACCCTTTCCTTGCCTTGCCGTGCATTGCCTAGCCGTGCGTTGTCGTGCCTTAGCCTTGTTTCCCCTTACCGTGCCGTTCCTTCCGTTACACTTGCCTTTCCTTCCTTTCCCTTGCCTTCCTTACCTTCCGTTACTCTTTGCTTGCCTTCCGTGCATTGCCTAGCCTTGCGTTGTCGTGCCTTAGCGTTGCCTCGCCTGACCGTGCTTTCCCATGGGTTACCCTATCCTTGCCTTGCCGTGCATTGCCCAGCCTGCGTTGCCGTGCCTTAGCCTTGTTTCCCCTTGCCGTGCAGTTCCTTCCGTAACCCTTGCCTTTCCTTGCTTTTCCTTGCCTTGCTTACCTTCCGATACTCTTTGCTTCCCTTCCCTGCATTGCCTACCCTTGCGTTGTCGTGCCTTAGCCTTATCTCGCCTGACCGTGCCTTCCTTTGCTTTAAGCTTTCCTTGCATTGTCGTGCATTGCCTAGCCTTGCGTTGTCGTGCATTAGCCTTGCCTAGCCTCACCGTGCCTTGCCTTGCGTTACCCTTTCCTTGCCTTGCCGTGCATTGCCTAGCCGTGCGTTGTCGTGCCTTAGCCTTGTTTCCCCTTGCCGTGGCGTACCTTTTGTTACACTTGCCTTTCCTGGCTTTGACTTGCCTTCCTTTCCTTCCGTTACTCTTTCCTTGCCTTGCCGTGCATTGCCTAGCCTTGCATTGTCGTGCCTTATCCTTGCCTCACATGACCGTGCCTTCCCCTGCGTTACCCTTTCCTTGCCTTGCCGGGCATTGCCTAGCCCTGCGTTGCCGTGCCTTAGCCTTGTTACCCCTTGCCGTGCCGTTCCTTCCGTTACCCTTGCCTTCCCTTGCTTTCCCTTGCCTTCCTTGCGTTCCGTTACTCTTTGCTTGCTTTCCGTGCATTGCCTAGCCTTGCGTTGTCATGCCTTAGGCTTGCCTCGCCTGACCGTGCTTTCCCATGCGTTACCCTTTCCTTGCCTTGCCGTGCATTGCCTAGCGTGCGTTGTCGTGCGTTAGCCTTGTTTCCCCTTGCCGTCTCGTTCCTTCCGTTACACTTGCCTTTCTTTGCTTTCCCTTGCCTTCCTTACCTTCCGTTACTCTTTGCTTGCCTTCCGTGCATTGCCTAGCCTTGCGTTGTCGTGCCTTAGCCTTATCTCGCCTGACCGTGCCTTCCTTTGCTTTAAGCTTTCCTTGCATTGTCGTGCATTGCCTAGCCTTGCGTTGTCGTGCATTAGCCTTGCCTAGCCTCACCGTGTCTTGCCTTGCGTTACCCTTTCCTTGCCTTGCCCTGCATTGCCTAGCCGTGCGTTGTCGTGCCTTAGCCTTGTTTCCCCTTGCCGTGGCGTGCCTTTTGTTACACTTGCCTTTCCTGGCTTTGACTTGCCTTCCTTTCCTTCCGTTACTCTTTCCTTGCCTTGCCGTGCATTGCCTAGCCTTGCATTGTGGTGCCTTATCCTTGCCTCACCTGACCGTGCCTTCCCCTGCGTTACCCTTTCCTTGCCTTGCCGGGCATTGCCTAGCTCTGCGTTGCCGTGCCTTAGCCTTGTTACCCCTTGCCGTGCCGTTCTTTCCGTTACCCTTGCCTTCCCTTGCTTTCCCTTGCCTTCCTTGCGTTTCGTTACTCTTTGCTTGCTTTCCGTGCATTGCCTAGCCTTGCGTTGTCATGCCTTAGCCTTGCATCGCCTGACCGTGCTTTCCCATGCGTTACCCTTTCCTTGCCTTTCCGTGCATTGCCTAGCCGTGCGTTGTCGTGCCTTAGCCTTGTTTCCCCTTGCCGTGCCGTTCCTTCCGTTACACTTGACTTTCCTTGCTTTCCCTTGCCTTCCTTACCTTCCGTTACTCTTTGCTTGCCTTCCGTGCATTGCCTAGCCTTGCGTTGTCGTGCCTTAGCCTTGCCTCGCCTGACCGTGCTTTCCCATGCGTTACCCTTTCCTTGCATTGCCGTGCATTGCCTAGCGTGCGTTGTCGTGCCTTAGCCTTGTTTCCCCTTGCCGTGCCGTTCCTTCCGTTACCATTGCCTTTCCTTGCTTTCCCTTGACTTCCTTACCTTCCGTTACTCTTTGCTTGCCTTCCGTGCATTGCCTAGCCTTGCGTTGTCGTGCCTTAGCCTTATCTCGCCTGACCGTGCCTTCCTTTGCTTTAAGCTTTCCTTGCATTGTCGTGCATTGCCTAGCCTTGCGTTGTCGTGCATTAACCTTGCCTAGCCTCACCGTGCCTTGCCTTGCGTTACCCTTTCCTTGCCTTGCCGTGCATTTCCTAGCCGTGTGTTGCCGTGCCTTAGCCTTGTTACCCCTTGCCGTGCCGTTCCTTCCGTTACCCTTGCCTTCCCTTGCTTTCCCTTTCCTTCCTTGCATTCCGTTACTCCTTGCTTGCTTTCCGTGCATTGCCTAGCCTTGCGTTGGCTTTCCTTAGCCTTGCCTCGCCTGACCGTGCTTTCCCATGCGTTACCCTTTCCTTGCCTTGCCGTGCATTGCCTAGCGTGCGTTGTCGTGCCTTAGGCTTGTTTCCCCTTGCCGTGCCGTTCCTTCCGTTACACTTGCCTTTCCTTGCTTTCCCTTGCCTTCCTTACCTTCCGTTACTCTTTGCTTGCCTTCCGTGCATTGCCAAGCCTTGCGTTGTCGTTCCTTAGCCTTGCCTCGCCTGACCGTGCTTTCCCATGCGTTACCCTTTCCTTGCCTTGCCGTGCATTGCCTAGCGTGCGTTGTCGTGCCTTAGGCTTGTTTCCCCTTGCCGTGCCGTTCCTTCCGTTACCATTGCCTTTCCTTGCTTTCCCTTGCCTTCCTTACCTTCCGTTACTCTTTGCTTGCCTTCCCTGCATTGCCTAGCCTTGCGTTGTCGTGCCTTAGCCTTGCCTCGCCTGAACGTGCTTTCCCATGCGTTACCCTTTCCTTGCCTTGCCGTGCATTGCCCAGCCTGCGTTGCCGTGCCTTAGCCTTGTTTCCCCTTGCCGTGCAGTTCCTTCCGTTACCCTTGCCTTTCCTTGCTTTTCCTTGCCTTGCTTACCTTCCGTTACTCTTTGCTTCCCTTCCCTGCATTGCCTAGCCTTTCGTTGTCGTGCATTGCCTAGCCTTGCGTTGTCGTGCATTAACCTTGCCTAGCCTCACCGTGCCTTGCCTTGCGTTACCCTTTCCTTGCCTTACCGTGCATTTCCTAGCCGTGTGTTGTCGTGCCTTAGCCTTGTTACACCTTGCCGTGCCGTTCCTTTCGTTACCCTTGCCTTCCCTTGCTTTCCCTTTCCTTCCTTGCATTCCGTTACTCCTTGCTTGCTTTCCGTGCATTGCCTAGCCTTGCGTTGGCTTTCCTTAGCCTTCCCTCCCCTGACCGTGCTTTCCCATGCGTTACCCTTTCCTTGCCTTGCCGTGCATTGCCTAGCGTGCGTTGTCGTGCCTTAGCCTTGTTTCCCCTTGCCGTGCCGTTCCTTCCGTTACACTTGCCTTTCTTTGCTTTCCCTTGCCTTCCTTACCATCCGTTACTCTTTGCTTGCCTTCCGTGCATTGCCAAGCCTTGCGTTGTCTTGCCTTAGCCTTGCCTCCCCTGACCGTGCTTTCCCATGCGTTACCCTTTCCTTGCCTTGCCGTGCATTGCCTAGCGTTCGGTGTCGTGCCTTAGACTTGTTTCCCCTTGCCGTGCCGTTCCTTCCGTTACCCTTGCCTTTCCTTGCTTTCCCTTGCCTTCCTTACCTTCCGTTACTCTTTGCTTGCCTTCCGTGCATTGCCTAGCCTTGCGTTGTCGTGCCTTAGCCTTATCTCGACTGACCGTGCCTTCCTTTGCTTTAAGCTTTCCTTGCATTGTCGTGCATTGCCTAGCCTTGCGTTGTCGTGCATTAGCCTTGCCTAGCCTCACCGTGCCTTGCCTTGCGTTACCCTTTCCTTGCCTTGCCGTGCATTGCCTAGCCGTGCGTTGTCGTGCCTTAGCCTTGTTTCCCCTTGCCGTGGCGTGCCTTTTGTTACACTTGCCTTGCCTTGCTTTGCCTTGCCTTCCTTTCCTTCCGTTACTCTTTGCTTGCCTTGCCGTGCATTGCCTAGCTCTGCGTTGTCGTGCCTTAGCCTTGTTACCCCTTGCCGTGCCGTTCCTTCCGTTACCCTTGCCTTCCCTTGCTTTCCCTTGCCTTCCTTACCTTCCGTTACTCTTTGCTTGCCTTCCGTGCATTGCCTAGCCTTGCGTTGTCGTGCCTTAGCCTTATCTCGACTGACCGTGCCTTCCTTTGCTTTAAGCTTTCCTTGCATTGTCGTGCATTGCCTAGCCTTGCGTTGTCGTGCATTAACCTTGCCTAGCCTCACCGTGCCTTGCCTTGCGTTACCCTTTCCTTGCCTTGCCGTGCATTTCCTAGCCGTGTGTTGTCGTGCCTTAGCCTTGTTACCCCTTGCCGTGCCGTTCCTTCCGTTACCCTTGCCTTCCCTTGCTTTCCCTTGCCTTCCTTGCATTCCGTTACTCCTTGCTTGCTTTCCGTGCATTGCCTAGCCTTGCGTTGGCTTTCCTTAGCCTTGCCTCGCCTGACCGTGCTTTCCCATGCGTTACCCTTTCCTTGCCTTGCCGTGCATTGCCTAGCGTGCGTTGTCGTGCCTTAGCCTTGTTTCCCCTTGCCGTGCCGTTCCTTCCGTTACACTTGCCTTTCTTTGCTTTCCCTTGCCTTCCTTACCTTCCGTTACTCTTTGCTTGCCTTCCGTGCATTGCGAAGCCTTGCGTTGTCGTGCCTTAGCCTTGCCTCCCCTGACCGTGCTTTCCCATGCGTTACCCTTTCCTTGCCTTGCCGTGCATTGCCTAGCGTGCGTTGTCGTGCCTTAGGCTTGTTTCCCCTTGCCGTGCCGTTCCTTCCGTTACCATTGCCTTTCCTTGCTTTCTCTTGCCTTCCTTACCTTCCGTTACTCTTTGCTTGCCTTCCCTGCATTGCCTAGCCTTTCGTTGTCGTGCCTTAGCCTTATCTCGCCTGACCGTGCCTTCCTTTGCTTTAAGCTTTACTTGCATTGTCGTGCATTGCCTAGCCTTGCGTTGTCGTGCATTAGCCTTGCCTAGCCTCACCGTGCCTTGTCTTGCGTTACCCTTTACTTGCCTTGCCTTGCATTTCCTAGCCGTGTGTTGTCGTGCCTTAGCCTTGTTTCCCCTTGCCGATGCGTGCCTTTTGTTACACTTGCCTTGCCTGGCTTTGCCTTGCCTTCCTTTCCTTCCGTTACTCTTTGCTTGCTTTCCGTGCATTGCCTAGCCTTGCGTTGTCGTGCCTTATCCTTGCCTCACCTGTCCGTGCCTTCTCCTGCGTTACCCTTTCCTTGCCTTGCCGTGCATTTCCTAGCCCTGCGTTGTCGTGCCTTAGCCTTGTTACCCCTTGCCATGCCGTTCCTTCCGTTACCCTTGCCTTCCCTTGCTTTCCCTTGCCTTCCTTGCGTTCCGTTACTCTTTGCTTGCTTTCCGTGCATTGCCTAGCCTTGCGTTGTCATGCCTTAGGCTTGCCTCGCCTGACCGTGCTTTCCCATGCGTTACCCTTTCCTTGCCTTGCCGTGCATTGCCTAGCGTGCGTTGTCGTGCCTTAGCCTTGTTTTCCCTTGCCGTGCCGTTCCTTCCGTTACACTTGCCTTTCTTTGCTTTCCCTTGCCTTCCTTACCTTCCGTTACTCTTTGCTTGCCTTCCGTGCATTGCCTAGCTTTGCGTTGTCGTGCCTTAGCCTTGCCTCGCCTGAACGTGCTTTCCCATGCGTTACCCTTTCCTTGCCTTGCTGTGCATTGCCCAGCCTGCGTTGCCGTGCCTTAGCCTTGTTTCCCCTTGCCGTGCAGTTCCTTCCGTTACCCTTGCCTTTCCTTGCTTTTCCTTGCCTTGCTTACCTTCCGTTACTCTTTGCTTCCCATCCCTGTATTGCCTAGCCTTGCGTTGTCGTGCCTTAGCCTTATCTCGCCTGACCGTGCCTTCCTTTGCTTTAAGCTTTCCTTGCATTGTCGTGCATTGCCTAGCCTTGCGTTGTCGTGCATTAACCTTGCCTAGCCTCACCGTGCCTTGCCTTGCGTTACCCTTTCCTTGCCTTGCCGTGCATTTCCTAGCCGTGTGTTGTCGTGCCTTAGCCTTGTTACACCTTGCCGTGCCGTTCCTTTCGTTACCCTTGCCTTCCCTTGCTTTCCCTTTCCTTCCTTGCATTCCGTTACTCCTTGCTTGCTTTCCGTGCATTGCCTAGCCTTGCGTTGGCTTTCCTTAGCCTTGCCTCGCCTGACCGTGCTTTCCCATGCGTTACCCTTTCCTTGCCTTGCCGTGCATTGCCTAGCGTGCGTTGTCGTGCCTTAGCCTTGTTTCCCCTTGCCGTGCCGTTCCTTCCGTTACACTTGCCTTTCTTTGCTTTCCCTTGCCTTCCTTACCATCCGTTACTCTTTGCTTGCCTTCCGTGCATTGCCAAGCCTTGCGTTGTCGTGCCTTAGCCTTGCCTCCCCTGACCGTGCTTTCCCATGCGTTACCCTTTCCTTGCCTTGCCGTGCATTGCCTAGCGTTCGGTGTCGTGCCTTAGACTTGTTTCCCCTTGCCGTGCCGTTCCTTCCGTTACCATTGCCTTTCCTTGCTTTCCCTTGCCTTCCTTACCTTCCGTTACTATTTGCTTGCCTTCCCTGCATTGCCTAGACTTGCCTTGTCGTGCCTTAGCCTTATCTCGCCTGACCGTGCCTTCCTTTGCTTTAAGCTTTACTTGCATTGTCGTGCATTGCCTAACCTTGCGTTGTCGTGCATTAGCCTTGCCTAGCCTCACCGTGCCTTGCCTTGCGTTACCCTTTCCTTGCCTTGCCGTGCATTTCCTAGCCGTGTGTTGTCGTGCCTTAGCCTTGTTTCCCCTTGCCGTTGCGTGCCTTTTGTTACACTTGCCTTGCCTGGCTTTGCCTTGCCTTCCTTTCCTTCCGTTACTCTTTGCTTGCCTTGCCGTGCATTGCCTAGCCCTGCGTTGTCGTGCCTTAGCCTTGTTACCCCTTGCCGTGCCGTTCCTTCCGTTACCCTTGCCTTCCCTTGCTTTCCCTTGCCTTCCTTACCTTCCGTTACTCTTTGCTTGCCTTCCGTGCATTGCCTAGCCTTGCGTTGTCGTGCCTTAGCCTTATCTCGACTGACCGTGCCTTCCTTTGCTTTAAGCTTTCCTTGCATTGTCGTGCATTGCCTAGCCTTGCGTTGTCGTGCATTAACCTTGCCTAGCCTCACCGTGCCTTGCCTTGCGTTACACTTTCCTTGCCTTGCCGTGCATTTCCTAGCCGTGTGTTGTCGTGCCTTAGCCTTGTTACCCCTTGCCGTGCCGTTCCTTCCGTTACCCTTGCCTTCCCTTGCTTTCCCTTTCCTTCCTTGCATTCCGTTACTCCTTGCTTGCCTTCCGTGCATTGCCAAGACTTGCGTTGTCGTGCCTTAGCCTTGCCTCCCCTGACCGTTCTTTCCCATGCGTTACCCTTTCCTTCCCTTGCCGTGCATTGCCTAGCGTGCGTTGTCGTGCCTTAGACTTGTTTCCCCTTGCCGTGCCGTTCCTTCCGTTACCATTGCCTTTCCTTGCTTTCCCTTGCCTTCCTTACCTTCCGTTACTCTTTGCTTGCCTTCCCTGCATTGCCTAGCCTTGCGTTGTCGTGCCTTAGCCTTATCTCTTCTTACCGTGCCTTCCTTTGCTTTAAGCTTTACTTGCATTGTCGTGCATTGCCTAGCCTTGCGTTGTCGTGCATTAGCCTTGCCTAGCCTCACCGTGCCTTGCCTTGCGTTACCCTTTCCTTGCCTTGCCGTGCATTTCCTAGCCGTGTGTTGCCGTGCCTTAGCCTTGTTACCCCTTGCCGTGCCGTTCCTTCCGTTACCCTTGCCTTCCCTTGCTTTCCCTTGCCTTCCTTGCGTTCCGTTACTCTTTGCTTGCTTTCCGTGCATTGCCTAGCCTTGCGTTGTCATGCCTTAGCCTTGTATCGCCTGACCGTGCTTTCCCATGAGTTACCCTTTCCTTGCCTTTCCGTGCATTGCCTAGTCGTGCGTTGTCGTGCCTTAGCCTTGTTTCCCCTTGCCGGGCCGTTCCTTCCGTTACACTTGCCTTTCCTTCCTTTCCCTTGCCTTCCTTACCTTCCGTTACTCTTTGCTTGCCTTCCGTGCATGGCCTAGCCTTGCGTTGTCGAGCCTTAGCGTTGCCTCGCCTGACCGTGCTTTCAAATGCGTTACCCTTTCCTTGCCTTGCCCTTCATTGCCTAGCGTTCGGTGTCGTGCCTTAGACTTGTTTCCCCTTGCCGTGCCGTTCCTTCCGTTACCCTGGCCTTTCCTTCCTTTTCCTTGCCTTCCTTACCTTCCGTTACTCTTTGCTTGCCTTCCCTGAATTTCCTAGCCTTGCGTTGTCGTGCCTTAGCCTTATCTCGACTGACCTTGCCTTCCTTTGCTTTAAGCTTTCCTTGCATTGTCGTGCATCGCCTAGCCTTGCGTTTTCGTGCATTAGCCTTGCCTAGCCTCACCGTGCCTTTCCTTGCGTTACCCTTTGCTTGCCTTGCCGTGCATTGCCTAGCCGTGCGTTGTCGTGCCTTAGCCTTGTTTCCCCTTGCCGTGCCGTTCCTTCCGTTACACTTGCCTTTCTTTGCTTTCCCTTTCCTTGTTACCTTCCGTTTCTCTTTGCTTGCCTTCCGTGCATTGACTAGCCTTGCGTTGTCATGCCTTAGGCTTGCCTCGCCTGACCGTGCTTTCCCATGCGTTACCCTTTCCTTGCCTTGCCGTGCATTGCCTAGCGTGCGTTGTCGTGCCTTAGCCTTGTTTCCCCTTGCCGTGCCGTTCCTTCCGTTACCCTTGCCTTTCCTTGCTTTTCCTTGCCTTGCTTACCTTCCGTTACTCTTTGCTTGCCTTCCGTGCATTGCCTAGCCTTGCGTTGTCGTGCCTTAGCCTTGCCTCGCCTGACCGTGTCTTCCTTTGCTTTAAGCTTTCCTTGCATTGTCGTGCATTGCCTAGCCTTGCGTTGTCGTGCATTAACCTTGCCTAGCCTCACCGTGCCTTGCCTTGCGTTACCCTTTCCTTTCCTTGCCGTGCATTTCCTAGCCGTGTGTTGTCGTGCCTTAGCCTTGTTACACCTTGCCGTGCCGTTCCTTTCGTTACCCTTGCCTTCCCTTGCTTTCCCTTTCCTTCCTTGCATTCCGTTACTCCTTGCTTCCTTTCCGTGCATTGCCTAGCCTTGCGTTGGCTTTCCTTAGCCTTGCCTCGCCTGACCGTGCTTTCCCATGCGTTACCCTTTCCTTGCCTTGCCGTGCATTGCCTAGCGTGCGTTGTCGTGCCTTAGCCTTGTTTCCCCTTGCCGTGCCGTTCCTTCCGTTACACTTGCCTTTCTTTGCTTTCCCTTGCCTTCCTTAAAATCCGTTACTCTTTGCTTGCCTTCCGTGCATTGCCAAGCCTTGCGTTGTCGTGCCTTAGCCTTGCCTCCCCTGACCGTGCTTTCCCATGCGTTACCCTTTCCTTGCCTTGCCGTGCATTGCCTAGCGTTCGGTGTCGTGCCTTAGACTTGTTTCCCCTTGCCGTGCCGTTCCTTCCGTTACCATTGCCTTTCCTTGCTTTCCCTTGCCTTCCTTACCTTCCGTTACTATTTGCTTGCCTTCCCTGCATTGCCTAGCCTTGCGTTGTCGTGCCTTAGCCTTATCTCCCCTGACCGTGCCTTCCTTAGCTTTAAGCTTTACTTGCATTGTCGTGCATTGCCTAACCTTGCGTTGTCGTGCATTAGCCTTGCCTAGCCTCACCGTGCCTTGCCTTGCGTTACCCTTTCCTTGCCTTGCCGTGCATTTCCCAGCCGTGTGTTGTCGTGCCTTAGCCTTGTTTCCCCTTGCCGTTGTGTGCCTTTTGTTACACTTGCCTTGCCTGGCTTTGTCTTGCCTTCCTTTCCTTCCGTTACTCTTTGCTTGCCTTGCCGTGCATTGCCTAGCCCTGCGTTGTCGTGCCTTACCCTTGTTACCCCTTGCCGTGCCGTTCCTTCCGTTACCCTTGCCTTCCCTTGCTTTCCCTTGCCTTCCTTGCGTTCCGTTACTCTTTGCTTGATTCCGTGCATTGCCTAGCCTTGCGTTGTCATGCCTTAGCCTTGCCTCGCTTGACCGTGCTTTCCCATGCGTTACCCTTTCCTTGCCTTCCGTGCATTGCCTAGCGAGCGTTGTCGTGCCTTAGCCTTGTTTCCCCTTGCCGTGCCATTCCTTCCGTTACACTTGACTTTCTTTGCTTTCCCTTGCCTTCCTTACTTCCGTTACTCTTTGCTTGCCTTCCGTGCATTGCCAAGCCTTGCGTTGTCGTGCCTTAGCCTTGCCTCCCCTGACCGTTCTTTCCCATGCGTTACCCTTTCCTTCCCTTGCCGTGCATTGCCTAGCGTGCGTTGTCGTGCCTTAGACTTGTTTCCCCTTGCCGTGCCGTTCCTTCCGTTACCATTGCCTTTCCTTGCTTTCCTTTGCCTTCCTTACCTTCCGTTACTCTTTTCTTGCCTTCCGTGCATTGCCTAGCCTTGCGTTGTCGTGCCTTAGCCTTATCTCTTCTAACCGTGCCTTCCTTTGCTTTAAGCTTTACTTGCATTGTCGTGCATTGCCTAGCCTTGCGTTGTCGTGCATTAGCCTTGCCTAGCCTCACCGTGCCTTGCCTTGCGTTACCCTTTGCTTGCCTTGCCGTGCATTGCCTAGCCGTGCGTTGTCGTGCCTTAGCCTTGTTTCCCCTTGCCGTGCCGTTCCTTCCGTTACACTTGCCTTTCTTTGCTTTCCGTTTCCTTCCTTACCTTCCGTTTCTCTTTGCTTGCCTTCCGTGCATTGCCTAGCCTTGGGTTGTCGTGCCTTAGTCTTGCCTCGCCTGACCGTGCTTTCCCATGCGTTACCCTTTTCTTGCCTTGCCGTGCATTGCGTAGCGTACGTTGTCGTGCCTTAGCATTGTTTCCCCTTGCCCTGCCGTTCCTTCCGTTACACTTGCCTTTCCTTGCTTTCCCTTGCCTTCCTTACCTTCCGTTACTCTTTGCTTGCCTTCCGTGCATTGCCTAGCCTTGCGTTGTCGTGCCTTAGCCTTATCTCGCCTGACCGTGCCTTCCTTTGCTTTAAGCTTTCCTTGCCTTGCCGTGCATTGCCTAGCCTTGCGTTGTCGTGCATTAACCTTGCGTAGCCTCACCGTGCCTTGCCTTGCGTTACCCTTTCCTTGCCTTGCCGTGCATTTCCTAGCCGTGTGTTGTCGTGCCTTAGCCTTGTTACACCTTGCCGTGCCGTTCCTTTCGTTACCCTTGCCTTCCCTTGCTTTCCCTTTCCTTCCTTGCATTCCGTTACTCCTTGCTTGCTTTCCGTGCATTGCCTAGCCTTGCGTTGGCTTTCCTTAGCCTTGCCTCGCCTGACCGTGCTTTCCCATGCGTTACCCTTTCCTTGCCTTGCCGTGCATTGCCTAGCGTGCGTTGTCGTGCCTTAGCCTTGTTTCCCCTTGCCGTGCCGTTCCTTCCGTTACACTTGCCTTTCTTTGCTTTCCCCTGCCTTCCTTAAAATCCGTTACTCTTTGCTTGCCTTCCGTGCATTGCCAAGCCTTGCGTTGTCGTGCCTTAGCCTTGCCTCCCCTGACCGTGCTTTCCCATGCGTTACCCTTTCCTTGCCTTGCCGTGCATTGCCTAGCGTTCGGTGTCGTGCCTTAGACTTGTTTCCCCTTGCCGTGCCGTTCCTTCCGTTACCATTGCCTTTCCTTGCTTTCCCTTGCCTTCCTTACCTTCCGTTACTATTTGCTTGCCTTCCCTGCATTGCCTAGCCTTGAGTTGTCGTGCCTTAGCCTTATCTCCCCTGACCGTGCCTTCCTTAGCTTTAAGCTTTACTTGCATTGTCGTGCATTGCCTAACCTTGCGTTGTCGTGCATTAGCCTTGCCTAGCCTCACCGTGCCTTGCCTTGCGTTACCCTTTCCTTGCCTTGCCGTGCATTTCCTAGCCGTGTGTTGTCGTGCCTTAGCCTTGTTTCCCCTTGCCGTTGTGTGCCTTTTGTTACACTTGCCTTGCCTGGCTTTGCCTTGCCTTCCTTTCCTTCCGTTACTCTTTGCTTGCCTTGCCGTGCATTGCCTAGCCCTGCGTTGTCGTGCCTTACCCTTGTTACCCCTTGCCGTGCCGTTCCTTCCGTTACCCTTGCCTTCCCTTGCTTTCCCTTGCCTTCCTTGCGTTCCGTTACTCTTTGCTTGATTCCGTGCATTGCCTAGCCTTGCGTTGTCATGCCTTAGCCTTGCCTCGCTTGACCGTGCTTTCCCATGCGTTACCCTTTCCTTGCCTTGCCGTGCATTGCCTAGCGAGCGTTGTCGTGCCTTAGCCTTGTTTCCCCTTGCCGTGCCGTTCCTTCCGTTACACTTGACTTTCTTTGCTTTCCCTTGCCTTCCTTACTTCCGTTACTCTTTGCTTGCCTTCCGTGCATTGCCAAGCCTTGCGTTGTCGTGCCTTAGCCTTGCCTCCCCTGACCGTTCTTTCCCATGCGTTACCCTTTCCTTCCCTTGCCGTGCATTGCCTAGCGTGCGTTGTCGTGCCTTAGACTTGTTTCCCCTTGCCGTGCCGTTCCTTCCGTTACCATTGCCTTTCCTTGCTTTCCTTTGCCTTCCTTACCTTCCGTTACTCTTTTCTTGCCTTCCGTGCATTGCCTAGCCTTGCGTTGTCGTGCCTTAGCCTTATCTCTTCTAACCGTGCCTTCCTTTGCTTTAAGCTTTACTTGCATTGTCGTGCATTGCCTAGCCTTGCGTTGTCGTGCATTAGCCTTGCCTAGCCTCACCGTGCCTTGCCTTGCGTTACCCTTTGCTTGCCTTGCCGTGCATTGCCTAGCCGTGCGTTGTCGTGCCTTAGCCTTGTTTCCCCTTGCCGTGCCGTTCCTTCCGTTACACTTGCCTTTCTTTGCTTTCCGTTTCCTTCCTTACCTTCCGTTTCTCTTTGCTTGCCTTCCGTGCATTGCCTAGCCTTGGGTTGTCGTGCCTTAGTCTTGCCTCGCCTGACCGTGCTTTCCCATGCGTTACCCTTTTCTTGCCTTGCCGTGCATTGCGTAGCGTACGTTGTCGTGCCTTAGCATTGTTTCCCCTTGCCCTGCCGTTCCTTCCGTTACACTTGCCTTTCCTTGCTTTCCCTTGCCTTCCTTACCTTCCGTTACTCTTTGCTTGCCTTCCGTGCATTGCCTAGCCTTGCGTTGTCGTGCCTTAGCCTTATCTCGCCTGACCGTGCCTTCCTTTGCTTTAAGCTTTCCTTGCCTTGCCGTGCATTGCCTAGCCTTGCGTTGTCGTGCATTAACCTTGCGTAGCCTCACCGTGCCTTGCCTTGCGTTACCCTTTCCTTGCCTTGCCGTGCATTTCCTAGCCGTGTGTTGTCGTGCCTTAGCCTTGTTACACCTTGCCGTGCCGTTCCTTTCGTTACCCTTGCCTTCCCTTGCTTTCCCTTTCCTTCCTTGCATTCCGTTACTCCTTGCTTGCTTTCCGTGCATTGCCTAGCCTTGCGTTGGCTTTCCTTAGCCTTGCCTCGCCTGACCATGCTTTCCCATGCGTTACCCTTTCCTTGCCTTGCCGTGCATTGCCTAGCGTGCGTTGTCGTGCCTTAGCCTTGTTTCCCCTTGCCGTGCCGTTCCTTCCGTTACACTTGCCTTTCTTTGCTTTACCTTGCCTTCCTTACCATCCGTTACTCTTTGCTTGCCTTCCGTGCATTGCCAAGCCTTGCGTTGTCGTGCCTTAGCCTTGCCTCCCCTGACCGTGCTTTCCCATGCGTTACCCTTTCCTTGCCTTGCCGTGCATTGCCTAGCGTTCGGTGTCGTGCCTTAGACTTGTTTCCCCTTGCCGTGCCGTTCCTTCCGTTACCATTGCCTTTCCTTGCTTTCCCTTGCCTTCCTTACCTTCCGTTACTATTTGCTTGCCTTCCCTGCATTGCCTAGCCTTGCGTTGTCTTGCCTTAGCCTTATCTCCCCTGACCGTGCCTTCCTTAGCTTTAAGCTTTACTTGCATTGTCGTGCATTGCCTAACCTTGCGTTGTCGTGCATCAGCCTTGCCTAGCCTCACCGTGCCTTGCCTTGCGTTACCCTTTCCTTGCCTTGCCGTGCATTGCCTAGCCGTGCGTTGCCGTGCCTTAGCCTTGTTTCCCCTTGCCGTTGCGTGCCTTTTGTTACACTTGCCTTGCCTGGCTTTGCCTTGCCTTCCTTTCCTTCCGTTACTCTTTGCTTGCCTTGCCGTGCATTGCCTAGCCCTGCGTTGTCGTGCCTTACCCTTGTTACCCCTTGCCGTGCCGTTCCTTCCGTTACCCTTGCCTTCCCTTGCTTTCCCTTGCCTTCCTTGCGTTCCGTTACTCTTTGCTTGATTCCGTGCATTGCCTAGCCTTGCGTTGTCATGCCTTAGCCTTGCCTCGCTTGACCGTGCTTTCCCATGCGTTACCCTTTCCTTGCCTTGCCGTGCATTGCCTAGCGAGCGTTGTCGTGCCTTAGCCTTGTTTCCCCTTGCCGTGCCGTTCCTTCCGTTACACTTGACTTTCTTTGCTTTCCCTTGCCTTCCTTACTTCCGTTACTCTTTGCTTGCCTTCCGTGCATTGCCAAGCCTTGCGTTGTCGTGCCTTAGCCTTGCCTCCCCTGACCGTTCTTTCCCATGCGTTACCCTTTCCTTCCCTTGCCGTGCATTGCCTAGCGTGCGTTGTCGTGCCTTAGACTTGTTTCCCCTTGCCGTGCCGTTCCTTCCGTTACCATTGCCTTTCCTTGCTTTCCTTTGCCTTCCTTACCTTCCGTTACTCTTTTCTTGCCTTCCGTGCATTGCCTAGCCTTGCGTTGTCGTGCCTTAGCCTTATCTCTTCTAACCGTGCCTTCCTTTGCTTTAAGCTTTACTTGCATTGTCGTGCATTGCCTAGCCTTGCGTTGTCGTGCATTAGCCTTGCCTAGCCTCACCGTGCCTTGCCTTGCGTTACCCTTTGCTTGCCTTGCCGTGCATTGCCTAGCCGTGCGTTGTCGTGCCTTAGCCTTGTTTCCCCTTGCCGTGCCGTTCCTTCCGTTACACTTGCCTTTCTTTGCTTTCCGTTTCCTTCCTTACCTTCCGTTTCTCTTTGCTTGCCTTCCGTGCATTGCCTAGCCTTGGGTTGTCGTGCCTTAGTCTTGCCTCGCCTGACCGTGCTTTCCCATGCGTTACCCTTTTCTTGCCTTGCCGTGCATTGCGTAGCGTACGTTGTCGTGCCTTAGCATTGTTTCCCCTTGCCCTGCCGTTCCTTCCGTTACACTTGCCTTTCCTTGCTTTCCCTTGCCTTCCTTACCTTCCGTTACTCTTTGCTTGCCTTCCGTGCATTGCCTAGCCTTGCGTTGTCGTGCCTTAGCCTTATCTCGCCTGACCGTGCCTTCCTTTGCTTTAAGCTTTCCTTGCCTTGCCGTGCATTGCCTAGCCTTGCGTTGTCGTGCATTAACCTTGCGTAGCCTCACCGTGCCTTGCCTTGCGTTACCCTTTCCTTGCCTTGCCGTGCATTTCCTAGCCGTGTGTTGTCGTGCCTTAGCCTTGTTACACCTTGCCGTGCCGTTCCTTTCGTTACCCTTGCCTTCCCTTGCTTTCCCTTTCCTTCCTTGCATTCCGTTACTCCTTGCTTGCTTTCCGTGCATTGCCTAGCCTTGCGTTGGCTTTCCTTAGCCTTGCCTCGCCTGACCATGCTTTCCCATGCGTTACCCTTTCCTTGCCTTGCCGTGCATTGCCTAGCGTGCGTTGTCGTGCCTTAGCCTTGTTTCCCCTTGCCGTGCCGTTCCTTCCGTTACACTTGCCTTTCTTTGCTTTACCTTGCCTTCCTTACCATCCGTTACTCTTTGCTTGCCTTCCGTGCATTGCCAAGCCTTGCGTTGTCGTGCCTTAGCCTTGCCTCCCCTGACCGTGCTCTCCCATGCGTTACCCTTTCCTTGCCTTGCCGTGCATTGCCTAGCGTTCGGTGTCGTGCCTTAGACTTGTTTCCCCTTGCCGTGCCGTTCCTTCCGTTACCATTGTCTTTCCTTGCTTTCCCTTGCCTTCCTTACCTTCCGTTACTCTTTGCTTGCCTTCCCTGCATTGCCTAGACTTGCATTGTCGTGCCTTAGCCTTATCTCGCCTCACCGTGCCTTGCCTTGCGTTACCCTTTCCTTGCCTTGCCGTGCATTGCCTAGCCGTGCGTTGTCGTGCATCAGCCTTGCCTAGCCTCACCGTGCCTTGCCTTGCGTTACCCTTTCCTTGCCTTGCCGTGCATTTCCTAGCCGTGTGTTGTCGTGCCTTAGCCTTGTTTCCCCTTGCCGTTGCGTGCCTTTTGTTACACTTGCCTTGCCTGGCTTTGCCTTGCCTTCCTTTCCTTCCGTTACTCTTTGCTTGCCTTGCCGTGCATTGCCTAGCCCTGCGTTGTCTTGCCTTAGCCTTGTTACCCCTTGCCGTGCCGTTCCTTCCGTTACCCTTGCCTTCCCTTGCTTTCCCTTGCCTTCCTTACCTTCCGTTACTCTTTGCTTGCCTTCCGTGCATTGCCTAGCCTTGCGTTGTCGTGCCTTAGCCTTATCTCGACTGACCGTGCCTTCCTTTGCTTTAAGCTTTCCTTGCATTGTCGTGCATTGCCTAGCCTTGCGTTGTCGTGCATTAACCTTGCCTAGCCTCACCGTGCCTTGCCTTGCGTTACCCTTTCCTTGCCTTGCCGTGCATTTCCTAGCCGTGTGTTGTCGTGCCTTAGCCTTGTTACCCATTGCCGTGCCGTTCCTTCCGTTACCCTTGCCTTCCCTTGCTTTCCCTTTCCTTCCTTGCATTCCGTTACTCCTTGCTTGCCTTCCGTGCATTGCCAAGCCTTGCGTTGTCGTGCCTTAGCCTTGCCTCCCCTGACCGTTCTTTCCCATGCGTTACCCTTTCCTTCCCTTGCCGTGCATTGCCTAGCGTGCGTTGTCGTGCCTTAGACTTGTTTCCCCTTGCCCTGCCGTTCCTTCCGTTACCATTGCCTTTCCTTGCTTTCCCTTGCCTTCCTTACCTTCCGTTACTCTTTGCTTGCCTTCCCTGCATTGCCTAGCCTTGCGTTGTCGTGCCTTAGCCTTATCTCTTCTTACCGTGCTTTCCTTTGCTTTAAGCTTTACTTGCATTGTCGTGCATTGCCTAGCCTTGCGTTGTCGTGCATTAGCCTTGCCTAGCCTCACCGTGCCTTGCCTTGCGTTACCCTTTCCTTGCCTTGCCCTGCATTTCCTAGCCGTGTGTTGCCGTGCCTTAGCCTTGTTACCCCTTGCCGTGCCGTTCCTTCCGTTACCCTTGCCTTCCCTTGCTTTCCCTTGCCTTCCTTGCGTTCCGTTACTCTTTGCTTGCTTTCCGTGCATTGCCTAGCCTTGCGTTGTCATGCCTTAGACTTGCATCGCCTGACCGTGCTTTCCCATGCGTTACCCTTTCCTTGCCTTGCCGTGCATTGCCTAGCCTTGCGTTGTCGTGCCTTAGCCTTGTTTCCCCTTGCCGTGCCGTTCCTTCCGTTACACTTGCCTTTCCTTGCTTTCCCTTGCCTTCCTTACCTTCCGTTACTCTGTGCTTGCCTTCCGTGCATTGCCTAGCCTTGCGTTGTCGTGCCTTAGCGTTGCCTCGCCTGACCGTGCTTTCAAATGCGTTACCCTTTCCTTGCCTTGCCCTTCATTGCCTAGCGTTCGGTGTCGTGCCTTAGACTTGTTTCCCCTTGCCGTGCCGTTCCTTCCGTTACCCTGGCCTTTCCTTCCTTTTCCTTGCCTTGCTTACCTTCCGTTACTCTTTGCTTGCCTTCCCTTAATTTCCTAGCCTTGCGTTGTCGTGCCTTAGCCTTATCTCGCCTGACATTGCCTTACTTTGCTTTAAGCTTTCCTTGCATTGTCGTGCATTGCCTAGCCTTGCGTTTTCGTGCATTAGCCTTGCCTAGTCTCACCGTGCCTTTCCTTGCGTTACCCTTTGCTTGCCTTGCCGTGCATTGCCTAGCCGTGCGTTGTCGTGCCTTAGCCTTGTTTCCCCTTGCCGTGCCGTTCCTTCCGTTACACTTGCCTTTCTTTGCTTTCCCTTTCCTTCCTTACCTTCCGTTTCTCTTTGCTTGCCTTCCGTGCATTGCCTAGCCTTGGGTTGTCGTGCCTTAGCCTTGCCTCGCCTGACCGTGCTTTCCCATGGGTTACCCTTTCCTTGCCTTGCCGTGCATTGCCTAGCGTGCGTTGTCGTGCCTTAGCATTGTTTCCCCTTGCCGTGCCGTTCCTTCCGTTACACTTGCCTTTCCTTGCTTTCCCTTGCCTTCCTTACCTTCCGTTACTCTTTGCTTGCCTTCCCTGCATTGCCTAGCCTTGCGTTGTCGTGCCTTAGCCTTATCTCTTCTGACCGTGCCTTCCTTTGCTTTAAGCTTTACTTGCATTGTCGTGCATTGCCTAGCCTTGCGTTGTCGTACATTAACCTTGCCTAGCCTCACCGTGCCTTGCCTTGCGTTACCCTTTCCTTGCCTTGCCGTGCATTTCCTAGCCGTGTGTTGTCGTGCCTTAGCCTTGTTTCCCCTTGCCGTTGCGTGCCTTTTGTTACACTTACCGTGCCTGGCTTTGCCTTGCCTTCCTTACCTTCCGTTACTCTTTCCTTGCCTTGCCGTGCATTGCCTAGCCTTGCGTTGTCATGCCTTAGGCTTGCCTCGCCTGACCGTGCTTTCCCATGCGTTACCCTTTCCTTGCCTTGCCGTGCATTGCCTAGCGTGCGTTGTCGTGCCTTAGCCTTGTTTCCCCTTGCCGTGCCGTTCCTTCCGTTACACTTGCCTTTCCTTGCTTTCCCTTGTCTTCCTTACCTTCCGTTACTCTTTGCTTGCCTTCCGTGCATTGCCTAGCCTTGCGTTGTCGTGCCTTAGCCTTATCTCGCCTGACCGTGCCTTCCTTTGCTTTAAGCTTTCCTTGCATTGTCGTGCATTGCCTAGCCTTGCGTTGTCGTGCATTAGCCTTGTCTAGCCTCACCGTGCCTTGCCTTGCGTTACCCTTTCCTTGCCTTGCCGTGCATTGCCTAGCCGTGCGTTGTCGTGCCTTTGCCTTGATTCCCCTTGCCGTGGCGTGCCTTTTGTTACACTTGCCTTGCCTGGGTTTGACTTGCCTTCCTTTCCTTCCGTTACTCTTTCCTTGCCTTGCCGTGCATTGCCTAGCCTTGCATTGTCGTGCCTTATCCTTGCCTCACCTGACCGTGCTTTCCCATGCGTTACCCTTTCCTTCGCTTTCCGTGCATTGCCTAGCCGTGCGTTGTCGTGCCTTAGCCTTGTTTCCCCTTGCCGTGCCGTTCCTTCCGTTACACTTGCCTTTCCTTGCTTTCCCTTGCCTTCCTTACCTTCCGTTACTCTTTGCTTGCCTTCCGTGCATTGCCTAGCCTTGCGTTGTCGTGCATTAGCGTTGCCTCGCCTGACCGTGCTTTCAAATGCGTTACCCTTTCCTTGCCTTGCCGTTCATTGCCTAGCGTTCGGTGTCGTTCTTTAGACTTGTTTCCCCTTGCCGTGCCGTTCCTTCCGTTACCCTGGCCTTTCCTTCCTTTTCCTTGCCTTGCTTACCTTCCGTTACTCTTTGCTTGCCTTCCGTGCATTGCCTAGCCTTGCGTTGTCGTGCCTTAGCCTTATCTCGCCTGACCGTGCCTTCCTTTGCTTTAAGCTTTCCTTGCATTGTCGTGCATTGCCTAGCCTTGGGTTGTCGTGCATTAACCTTGCCTAGCCTCACCGTGCCTTGCCTTGCGTTACCCTTTCCTTGCCTTGCCGTGCATTGCCTAGCCGTGTGTTGTCGTGCCTTAGCCTTGTTACCCCTTCCCGTGCCGTTCCTTCCGTTACCCTTGCCTTCCCTTGCTTTCCCTTGCCTTCCTTGCGTTCCGTTACTCTTTGCTTGCTTTCCGTGCATTGCCTAGCCTTGCGTTGTCATGCCTTAGGCTTGCCTCGCCTGACCGTGCTTTCCCATGCGTTACCCTTTCCTTGCCTTGCCGTGCATTGCCTAGCGTGCGTTGTCGTGCCTTAGCCTTGTTTTCCCTTGCCGTGCCGTTCCTTCCGTTACCCTTGCCTTTCCTTGCTTTCCCTTGCCTTCCTTACCTTCCGTTACTCTTTGCTTGCCTTCCGTGCATTGCCTAGCCTTGCGTTGTCGTGCCTTAGCCTTGCCTCGCCTGAACGTGCTTTCCCATGCGTTACCCTTTCCTTGCCTTGCTGTGCATTGCCCAGCCTGCGTTGCCGTGCCTTAGCCTTGTTTCCCCTTGCCGTGCAGTTCCTTCCGTTACCCTTGCCTTTCCTTGCTTTTCCTTGCCTTGCTTACCTTCCGTTACTCTTTGCTTCCCATCCCTGTATTGCCTAGCCTTGCGTTGTCGTGCCTTAGCCTTATCTCGCCTGACCGTGCCTTCCTTTGCTTTAAGCTTTCCTTGCATTGTCGTGCATTGCCTAGCCTTGCGTTGTCGTGCATTAACCTTGCCTAGCCTCACCGTGCCTTGCCTTGCGTTACCCTTTCCTTGCCTTGCCGTGCATTTCCTAGCCGTGTGTTGTCGTGCCTTAGCCTTGTTACACCTTGCCGTGCCGTTCCTTTCGTTACCCTTGCCTTCCCTTGCTTTCCCTTTCCTTCCTTGCATTCCGTTACTCCTTGCTTGCTTTCCGTGCATTGCCTAGCCTTGCGTTGGCTTTCCTTAGCCTTGCCTCGCCTGACCGTGCTTTCCCATGCGTTACCCTTTCCTTGCCTTGCCGTGCATTGCCTAGCGTGCGTTGTCGTGCCTTAGCCTTGTTTCCCCTTGCCGTGCCGTTCCTTCCGTTACACTTGCCTTTCTTTGCTTTCCCTTGCCTTCCTTACCATCCGTTACTCTTTGCTTGCCTTCCGTGCATTGCCAAGCCTTGCGTTGTCGTGCCTTAGCCTTGCCTCCCCTGACCGTGCTTTCCCATGCGTTACCCTTTCCTTGCCTTGCCGTGCATTGCCTAGCGTTCGGTGTCGTGCCTTAGACTTGTTTCCCCTTGCCGTGCCGTTCCTTCCGTTACCATTGCCTTTCCTTGCTTTCCCTTGCCTTCCTTACCTTCCGTTACTATTTGCTTGCCTTCCCTGCATTGCCTAGACTTGCCTTGTCGTGCCTTAGCCTTATCTCGCCTGACCGTGCCTTCCTTTGCTTTAAGCTTTACTTGCATTGTCGTGCATTGCCTAACCTTGCGTTGTCGTGCATTAGCCTTGCCTAGCCTCACCGTGCCTTGCCTTGCGTTACCCTTTCCTTGCCTTGCCGTGCATTTCCTAGCCGTGTGTTGTCGTGCCTTAGCCTTGTTTCCCCTTGCCGTTGCGTGCCTTTTGTTACACTTGCCTTGCCTGGCTTTGCCTTGCCTTCCTTTCCTTCCGTTACTCTTTGCTTGCCTTGCCGTGCATTGCCTAGCCCTGCGTTGTCGTGCCTTAGCCTTGTTACCCCTTGCCGTGCCGTTCCTTCCGTTACCCTTGCCTTCCCTTGCTTTCCCTTGCCTTCCTTACCTTCCGTTACTCTTTGCTTGCCTTCCGTGCATTGCCTAGCCTTGCGTTGTCGTGCCTTAGCCTTATCTCGACTGACCGTGCCTTCCTTTGCTTTAAGCTTTCCTTGCATTGTCGTGCATTGCCTAGCCTTGCGTTGTCGTGCATTAACCTTGCCTAGCCTCACCGTGCCTTGCCTTGCGTTACACTTTCCTTGCCTTGCCGTGCATTTCCTAGCCGTGTGTTGTCGTGCCTTAGCCTTGTTACCCCTTGCCGTGCCGTTCCTTCCGTTACCCTTGCCTTCCCTTGCTTTCCCTTTCCTTCCTTGCATTCCGTTACTCCTTGCTTGCCTTCCGTGCATTGCCAAGACTTGCGTTGTCGTGCCTTAGCCTTGCCTCCCCTGACCGTTCTTTCCCATGCGTTACCCTTTCCTTCCCTTGCCGTGCATTGCCTAGCGTGCGTTGTCGTGCCTTAGACTTGTTTCCCCTTGCCGTGCCGTTCCTTCCGTTACCATTGCCTTTCCTTGCTTTCCCTTGCCTTCCTTACCTTCCGTTACTCTTTGCTTGCCTTCCCTGCATTGCCTAGCCTTGCGTTGTCGTGCCTTAGCCTTATCTCTTCTTACCGTGCCTTCCTTTGCTTTAAGCTTTACTTGCATTGTCGTGCATTGCCTAGCCTTGCGTTGTCGTGCATTAGCCTTGCCTAGCCTCACCGTGCCTTGCCTTGCGTTACCCTTTCCTTGCCTTGCCGTGCATTTCCTAGCCGTGTGTTGCCGTGCCTTAGCCTTGTTACCCCTTGCCGTGCCGTTCCTTCCGTTACCCTTGCCTTCCCTTGCTTTCCCTTGCCTTCCTTGCGTTCCGTTACTCTTTGCTTGCTTTCCGTGCATTGCCTAGCCTTGCGTTGTCATGCCTTAGCCTTGTATCGCCTGACCGTGCTTTCCCATGAGTTACCCTTTCCTTGCCTTTCCGTGCATTGCCTAGTCGTGCGTTGTCGTGCCTTAGCCTTGTTTCCCCTTGCCGGGCCGTTCCTTCCGTTACACTTGCCTTTCCTTCCTTTCCCTTGCCTTCCTTACCTTCCGTTACTCTTTGCTTGCCTTCCGTGCATGGCCTAGCCTTGCGTTGTCGAGCCTTAGCGTTGCCTCGCCTGACCGTGCTTTCAAATGCGTTACCCTTTCCTTGCCTTGCCCTTCATTGCCTAGCGTTCGGTGTCGTGCCTTAGACTTGTTTCCCCTTGCCGTGCCGTTCCTTCCGTTACCCTGGCCTTTCCTTCCTTTTCCTTGCCTTGCTTACCTTCCGTTACTCTTTGCTTGCCTTCCCTGAATTTCCTAGCCTTGCGTTGTCGTGCCTTAGCCTTATCTCGACTGACCTTGCCTTCCTTTGCTTTAAGCTTTCCTTGCATTGTCGTGCATCGCCTAGCCTTGCGTTTTCGTGCATTAGCCTTGCCTAGCCTCACCGTGCCTTTCCTTGCGTTACCCTTTGCTTGCCTTGCCGTGCATTGCCTAGCCGTGCGTTGTCGTGCCTTAGCCTTGTTTCCCCTTGCCGTGCCGTTCCTTCCGTTACACTTGCCTTTCTTTGCTTTCCCTTTCCTTGTTACCTTCCGTTTCTCTTTGCTTGCCTTCCGTGCATTGACTAGCCTTGCGTTGTCATGCCTTAGGCTTGCCTCGCCTGACCGTGCTTTCCCATGCGTTACCCTTTCCTTGCCTTGCCGTGCATTGCCTAGCGTGCGTTGTCGTGCCTTAGCCTTGTTTCCCCTTGCCGTGCCGTTCCTTCCGTTACCCTTGCCTTTCCTTGCTTTTCCTTGCCTTGCTTACCTTCCGTTACTCTTTGCTTGCCTTCCGTGCATTGCCTAGCCTTGCGTTGTCGTGCCTTAGCCTTGCCTCGCCTGACCGTGTCTTCCTTTGCTTTAAGCTTTCCTTGCATTGTCGTGCATTGCCTAGCCTTGCGTTGTCGTGCATTAACCTTGCCTAGCCTCACCGTGCCTTGCCTTGCGTTACCCTTTCCTTTCCTTGCCGTGCATTTCCTAGCCGTGTGTTGTCGTGCCTTAGCCTTGTTACCCCTTGCAGTGCCGTTCCTTTCGTTACCCTTGCCTTCCCTTGCTTTCCCTTTCCTTCCTTGCATTCCGTTACTCCTTGCTTGCTTTCCGTGCATTGCCTAGCCTTGCGTTGGCTTTCCTTAGCCTTGCCTCGCCTGACCGTGCTTTCCCATGCGTTACCCTTTCCTTGCCTTGCCGTGCATTGCCTAGCGTGCGTTGTCGTGCCTTAGCCTTGTTTCCCCTTGCCGTGCCGTTCCTTCCGTTACACTTGCCTTTCTTTGCTTTCCCTTGCCTTCCTTAAAATCCGTTACTCTTTGCTTGCCTTCCGTGCATTGCCAAGCCTTGCGTTGTCGTGCCTTAGCCTTGCCTCCCCTGACCGTGCTTTCCCATGCGTTACCCTTTCCTTGCCTTGCCGTGCATTGCCTAGCGTTCGGTGTCGTGCCTTAGACTTGTTTCCCCTTGCCGTGCCGTTCCTTCCGTTACCATTGCCTTTCCTTGCTTTCCCTTGCCTTCCTTACCTTCCGTTACTATTTGCTTGCCTTCCCTGCATTGCCTAGCCTTGCGTTGTCGTGCCTTAGCCTTATCTCCCCTGACCGTGCCTTCCTTAGCTTTAAGCTTTACTTGCATTGTCGTGCATTGCCTAACCTTGCGTTGTCGTGCATTAGCCTTGCCTAGCCTCACCGTGCCTTGCCTTGCGTTACCCTTTCCTTGCCTTGCCGTGCATTTCCCAGCCGTGTGTTGTCGTGCCTTAGCCTTGTTTCCCCTTGCCGTTGTGTGCCTTTTGTTACACTTGCCTTGCCTGGCTTTGTCTTGCCTTCCTTTCCTTCCGTTACTCTTTGCTTGCCTTGCCGTGCATTGCCTAGCCCTGCGTTGTCGTGCCTTACCCTTGTTACCCCTTGCCGTGCCGTTCCTTCCGTTACCCTTGCCTTCCCTTGCTTTCCCTTGCCTTCCTTGCGTTCCGTTACTCTTTGCTTGATTCCGTGCATTGCCTAGCCTTGCGTTGTCATGCCTTAGCCTTGCCTCGCTTGACCGTGCTTTCCCATGCGTTACCCTTTCCTTGCCTTCCGTGCATTGCCTAGCGAGCGTTGTCGTGCCTTAGCCTTGTTTCCCCTTGCCGTGCCATTCCTTCCGTTACACTTGACTTTCTTTGCTTTCCCTTGCCTTCCTTACTTCCGTTACTCTTTGCTTGCCTTCCGTGCATTGCCAAGCCTTGCGTTGTCGTGCCTTAGCCTTGCCTCCCCTGACCGTTCTTTCCCATGCGTTACCCTTTCCTTCCCTTGCCGTGCATTGCCTAGCGTGCGTTGTCGTGCCTTAGACTTGTTTCCCCTTGCCGTGCCGTTCCTTCCGTTACCATTGCCTTTCCTTGCTTTCCTTTGCCTTCCTTACCTTCCGTTACTCTTTTCTTGCCTTCCGTGCATTGCCTAGCCTTGCGTTGTCGTGCCTTAGCCTTATCTCTTCTAACCGTGCCTTCCTTTGCTTTAAGCTTTACTTGCATTGTCGTGCATTGCCTAGCCTTGCGTTGTCGTGCATTAGCCTTGCCTAGCCTCACCGTGCCTTGCCTTGCGTTACCCTTTGCTTGCCTTGCCGTGCATTGCCTAGCCGTGCGTTGTCGTGCCTTAGCCTTGTTTCCCCTTGCCGTGCCGTTCCTTCCGTTACACTTGCCTTTCTTTGCTTTCCGTTTCCTTCCTTACCTTCCGTTTCTCTTTGCTTGCCTTCCGTGCATTGCCTAGCCTTGGGTTGTCGTGCCTTAGTCTTGCCTCGCCTGACCGTGCTTTCCCATGCGTTACCCTTTTCTTGCCTTGCCGTGCATTGCGTAGCGTACGTTGTCGTGCCTTAGCATTGTTTCCCCTTGCCCTGCCGTTCCTTCCGTTACACTTGCCTTTCCTTGCTTTCCCTTGCCTTCCTTACCTTCCGTTACTCTTTGCTTGCCTTCCGTGCATTGCCTAGCCTTGCGTTGTCGTGCCTTAGCCTTATCTCGCCTGACCGTGCCTTCCTTTGCTTTAAGCTTTCCTTGCCTTGCCGTGCATTGCCTAGCCTTGCGTTGTCGTGCATTAACCTTGCGTAGCCTCACCGTGCCTTGCCTTGCGTTACCCTTTCCTTGCCTTGCCGTGCATTTCCTAGCCGTGTGTTGTCGTGCCTTAGCCTTGTTACACCTTGCCGTGCCGTTCCTTTCGTTACCCTTGCCTTCCCTTGCTTTCCCTTTCCTTCCTTGCATTCCGTTACTCCTTGCTTGCTTTCCGTGCATTGCCTAGCCTTGCGTTGGCTTTCCTTAGCCTTGCCTCGCCTGACCGTGCTTTCCCATGCGTTACCCTTTCCTTGCCTTGCCGTGCATTGCCTAGCGTGCGTTGTCGTGCCTTAGCCTTGTTTCCCCTTGCCGTGCCGTTCCTTCCGTTACACTTGCCTTTCTTTGCTTTCCCCTGCCTTCCTTAAAATCCGTTACTCTTTGCTTGCCTTCCGTGCATTGCCAAGCCTTGCGTTGTCGTGCCTTAGCCTTGCCTCCCCTGACCGTGCTTTCCCATGCGTTACCCTTTCCTTGCCTTGCCGTGCATTGCCTAGCGTTCGGTGTCGTGCCTTAGACTTGTTTCCCCTTGCCGTGCCGTTCCTTCCGTTACCATTGCCTTTCCTTGCTTTCCCTTGCCTTCCTTACCTTCCGTTACTATTTGCTTGCCTTCCCTGCATTGCCTAGCCTTGAGTTGTCGTGCCTTAGCCTTATCTCCCCTGACCGTGCCTTCCTTAGCTTTAAGCTTTACTTGCATTGTCGTGCATTGCCTAACCTTGCGTTGTCGTGCATTAGCCTTGCCTAGCCTCACCGTGCCTTGCCTTGCGTTACCCTTTCCTTGCCTTGCCGTGCATTTCCTAGCCGTGTGTTGTCGTGCCTTAGCCTTGTTTCCCCTTGCCGTTGTGTGCCTTTTGTTACACTTGCCTTGCCTGGCTTTGCCTTGCCTTCCTTTCCTTCCGTTACTCTTTGCTTGCCTTGCCGTGCATTGCCTAGCCCTGCGTTGTCGTGCCTTACCCTTGTTACCCCTTGCCGTGCCGTTCCTTCCGTTACCCTTGCCTTCCCTTGCTTTCCCTTGCCTTCCTTGCGTTCCGTTACTCTTTGCTTGATTCCGTGCATTGCCTAGCCTTGCGTTGTCATGCCTTAGCCTTGCCTCGCTTGACCGTGCTTTCCCATGCGTTACCCTTTCCTTGCCTTGCCGTGCATTGCCTAGCGAGCGTTGTCGTGCCTTAGCCTTGTTTCCCCTTGCCGTGCCGTTCCTTCCGTTACACTTGACTTTCTTTGCTTTCCCTTGCCTTCCTTACTTCCGTTACTCTTTGCTTGCCTTCCGTGCATTGCCAAGCCTTGCGTTGTCGTGCCTTAGCCTTGCCTCCCCTGACCGTTCTTTCCCATGCGTTACCCTTTCCTTCCCTTGCCGTGCATTGCCTAGCGTGCGTTGTCGTGCCTTAGACTTGTTTCCCCTTGCCGTGCCGTTCCTTCCGTTACCATTGCCTTTCCTTGCTTTCCTTTGCCTTCCTTACCTTCCGTTACTCTTTTCTTGCCTTCCGTGCATTGCCTAGCCTTGCGTTGTCGTGCCTTAGCCTTATCTCTTCTAACCGTGCCTTCCTTTGCTTTAAGCTTTACTTGCATTGTCGTGCATTGCCTAGCCTTGCGTTGTCGTGCATTAGCCTTGCCTAGCCTCACCGTGCCTTGCCTTGCGTTACCCTTTGCTTGCCTTGCCGTGCATTGCCTAGCCGTGCGTTGTCGTGCCTTAGCCTTGTTTCCCCTTGCCGTGCCGTTCCTTCCGTTACACTTGCCTTTCTTTGCTTTCCGTTTCCTTCCTTACCTTCCGTTTCTCTTTGCTTGCCTTCCGTGCATTGCCTAGCCTTGGGTTGTCGTGCCTTAGTCTTGCCTCGCCTGACCGTGCTTTCCCATGCGTTACCCTTTTCTTGCCTTGCCGTGCATTGCGTAGCGTACGTTGTCGTGCCTTAGCATTGTTTCCCCTTGCCCTGCCGTTCCTTCCGTTACACTTGCCTTTCCTTGCTTTCCCTTGCCTTCCTTACCTTCCGTTACTCTTTGCTTGCCTTCCGTGCATTGCCTAGCCTTGCGTTGTCGTGCCTTAGCCTTATCTCGCCTGACCGTGCCTTCCTTTGCTTTAAGCTTTCCTTGCCTTGCCGTGCATTGCCTAGCCTTGCGTTGTCGTGCATTAACCTTGCGTAGCCTCACCGTGCCTTGCCTTGCGTTACCCTTTCCTTGCCTTGCCGTGCATTTCCTAGCCGTGTGTTGTCGTGCCTTAGCCTTGTTACACCTTGCCGTGCCGTTCCTTTCGTTACCCTTGCCTTCCCTTGCTTTCCCTTTCCTTCCTTGCATTCCGTTACTCCTTGCTTGCTTTCCGTGCATTGCCTAGCCTTGCGTTGGCTTTCCTTAGCCTTGCCTCGCCTGACCATGCTTTCCCATGCGTTACCCTTTCCTTGCCTTGCCGTGCATTGCCTAGCGTGCGTTGTCGTGCCTTAGCCTTGTTTCCCCTTGCCGTGCCGTTCCTTCCGTTACACTTGCCTTTCTTTGCTTTACCTTGCCTTCCTTACCATCCGTTACTCTTTGCTTGCCTTCCGTGCATTGCCAAGCCTTGCGTTGTCGTGCCTTAGCCTTGCCTCCCCTGACCGTGCTTTCCCATGCGTTACCCTTTCCTTGCCTTGCCGTGCATTGCCTAGCGTTCGGTGTCGTGCCTTAGACTTGTTTCCCCTTGCCGTGCCGTTCCTTCCGTTACCATTGCCTTTCCTTGCTTTCCCTTGCCTTCCTTACCTTCCGTTACTATTTGCTTGCCTTCCCTGCATTGCCTAGCCTTGCGTTGTCTTGCCTTAGCCTTATCTCCCCTGACCGTGCCTTCCTTAGCTTTAAGCTTTACTTGCATTGTCGTGCATTGCCTAACCTTGCGTTGTCGTGCATCAGCCTTGCCTAGCCTCACCGTGCCTTGCCTTGCGTTACCCTTTCCTTGCCTTGCCGTGCATTTCCTAGCCGTGTGTTGTCGTGCCTTAGCCTTGTTTCCCCTTGCCGTTGCGTGCCTTTTGTTACACTTGCCTTGCCTGGCTTTGCCTTGCCTTCCTTTCCTTCCGTTACTCTTTGCTTGCCTTGCCGTGCATTGCCTAGCCCTGCGTTGTCGTGCCTTACCCTTGTTACCCCTTGCCGTGCCGTTCCTTCCGTTACCCTTGCCTTCCCTTGCTTTCCCTTGCCTTCCTTGCGTTCCGTTACTCTTTGCTTGATTCCGTGCATTGCCTAGCCTTGCGTTGTCATGCCTTAGCCTTGCCTCGCTTGACCGTGCTTTCCCATGCGTTACCCTTTCCTTGCCTTGCCGTGCATTGCCTAGCGAGCGTTGTCGTGCCTTAGCCTTGTTTCCCCTTGCCGTGCCGTTCCTTCCGTTACACTTGACTTTCTTTGCTTTCCCTTGCCTTCCTTACTTCCGTTACTCTTTGCTTGCCTTCCGTGCATTGCCAAGCCTTGCGTTGTCGTGCCTTAGCCTTGCCTCCCCTGACCGTTCTTTCCCATGCGTTACCCTTTCCTTCCCTTGCCGTGCATTGCCTAGCGTGCGTTGTCGTGCCTTAGACTTGTTTCCCCTTGCCGTGCCGTTCCTTCCGTTACCATTGCCTTTCCTTGCTTTCCTTTGCCTTCCTTACCTTCCGTTACTCTTTTCTTGCCTTCCGTGCATTGCCTAGCCTTGCGTTGTCGTGCCTTAGCCTTATCTCTTCTAACCGTGCCTTCCTTTGCTTTAAGCTTTACTTGCATTGTCGTGCATTGCCTAGCCTTGCGTTGTCGTGCATTAGCCTTGCCTAGCCTCACCGTGCCTTGCCTTGCGTTACCCTTTGCTTGCCTTGCCGTGCATTGCCTAGCCGTGCGTTGTCGTGCCTTAGCCTTGTTTCCCCTTGCCGTGCCGTTCCTTCCGTTACACTTGCCTTTCTTTGCTTTCCGTTTCCTTCCTTACCTTCCGTTTCTCTTTGCTTGCCTTCCGTGCATTGCCTAGCCTTGGGTTGTCGTGCCTTAGTCTTGCCTCGCCTGACCGTGCTTTCCCATGCGTTACCCTTTTCTTGCCTTGCCGTGCATTGCGTAGCGTACGTTGTCGTGCCTTAGCATTGTTTCCCCTTGCCCTGCCGTTCCTTCCGTTACACTTGCCTTTCCTTGCTTTCCCTTGCCTTCCTTACCTTCCGTTACTCTTTGCTTGCCTTCCGTGCATTGCCTAGCCTTGCGTTGTCGTGCCTTAGCCTTATCTCGCCTGACCGTGCCTTCCTTTGCTTTAAGCTTTCCTTGCCTTGCCGTGCATTGCCTAGCCTTGCGTTGTCGTGCATTAACCTTGCGTAGCCTCACCGTGCCTTGCCTTGCGTTACCCTTTCCTTGCCTTGCCGTGCATTTCCTAGCCGTGTGTTGTCGTGCCTTAGCCTTGTTACACCTTGCCGTGCCGTTCCTTTCGTTACCCTTGCCTTCCCTTGCTTTCCCTTTCCTTCCTTGCATTCCGTTACTCCTTGCTTGCTTTCCGTGCATTGCCTAGCCTTGCGTTGGCTTTCCTTAGCCTTGCCTCGCCTGACCATGCTTTCCCATGCGTTACCCTTTCCTTGCCTTGCCGTGCATTGCCTAGCGTGCGTTGTCGTGCCTTAGCCTTGTTTCCCCTTGCCGTGCCGTTCCTTCCGTTACACTTGCCTTTCTTTGCTTTACCTTGCCTTCCTTACCATCCGTTACTCTTTGCTTGCCTTCCGTGCATTGCCAAGCCTTGCGTTGTCGTGCCTTAGCCTTGCCTCCCCTGACCGTGCTCTCCCATGCGTTACCCTTTCCTTGCCTTGCCGTGCATTGCCTAGCGTTCGGTGTCGTGCCTTAGACTTGTTTCCCCTTGCCGTGCCGTTCCTTCCGTTACCATTGTCTTTCCTTGCTTTCCCTTGCCTTCCTTACCTTCCGTTACTCTTTGCTTGCCTTCCCTGCATTGCCTAGACTTGCATTGTCGTGCCTTAGCCTTATCTCGCCTGACCGTGCCTTCCTTTGCTTTAAGCTTTACTTGCATTGTCGTGCATTGCCTAGCCTTGCGTTGTCGTGCATCAGCCTTGCCTAGCCTCACCGTGCCTTGCCTTGCGTTACCCTTTCCTTGCCTTGCCGTGCATTTCCTAGCCGTGTGTTGTCGTGCCTTAGCCTTGTTTCCCCTTGCCGTTGCGTGCCTTTTGTTACACTTGCCTTGCCTGGCTTTGCCTTGCCTTCCTTTCCTTCCGTTACTCTTTGCTTGCCTTGCCGTGCATTGCCTAGCCCTGCGTTGTCTTGCCTTAGCCTTGTTACCCCTTGCCGTGCCGTTCCTTCCGTTACCCTTGCCTTCCCTTGCTTTCCCTTGCCTTCCTTACCTTCCGTTACTCTTTGCTTGCCTTCCGTGCATTGCCTAGCCTTGCGTTGTCGTGCCTTAGCCTTATCTCGACTGACCGTGCCTTCCTTTGCTTTAAGCTTTCCTTGCATTGTCGTGCATTGCCTAGCCTTGCGTTGTCGTGCATTAACCTTGCCTAGCCTCACCGTGCCTTGCCTTGCGTTACCCTTTCCTTGCCTTGCCGTGCATTTCCTAGCCGTGTGTTGTCGTGCCTTAGCCTTGTTACCCATTGCCGTGCCGTTCCTTCCGTTACCCTTGCCTTCCCTTGCTTTCCCTTTCCTTCCTTGCATTCCGTTACTCCTTGCTTGCCTTCCGTGCATTGCCAAGCCTTGCGTTGTCGTGCCTTAGCCTTGCCTCCCCTGACCGTTCTTTCCCATGCGTTACCCTTTCCTTCCCTTGCCGTGCATTGCCTAGCGTGCGTTGTCGTGCCTTAGACTTGTTTCCCCTTGCCCTGCCGTTCCTTCCGTTACCATTGCCTTTCCTTGCTTTCCCTTGCCTTCCTTACCTTCCGTTACTCTTTGCTTGCCTTCCCTGCATTGCCTAGCCTTGCGTTGTCGTGCCTTAGCCTTATCTCTTCTTACCGTGCTTTCCTTTGCTTTAAGCTTTACTTGCATTGTCGTGCATTGCCTAGCCTTGCGTTGTCGTGCATTAGCCTTGCCTAGCCTCACCGTGCCTTGCCTTGCGTTACCCTTTCCTTGCCTTGCCCTGCATTTCCTAGCCGTGTGTTGCCGTGCCTTAGCCTTGTTACCCCTTGCCGTGCCGTTCCTTCCGTTACCCTTGCCTTCCCTTGCTTTCCCTTGCCTTCCTTGCGTTCCGTTACTCTTTGCTTGCTTTCCGTGCAGTGCCTAGCCTTGCGTTGTCATGCCTTAGACTTGCATCGCCTGACCGTGCTTTCCCATGAGTTACCCTTTCCTTGCCTTGCCGTGCATTGCCTAGCCGTGCGTTGTCGTGCCTTAGCCTTGTTTCCCCTTGCCGTGCCGTTCCTTCCGTTACACTTGCCTTTCCTTCCTTTCCCTTGCCTTCCTTACCTTCCGTTACTCTGTGCTTGCCTTCCGTGCATTGCCTAGCCTTGCGTTGTCGTGCCTTAGCGTTGCCTCGCCTGACCGTGCTTTCAAATGCGTTACCCTTTCCTTGCCTTGCCCTTCATTGCCTAGCGTTCGGTGTCGTGCCTTAGACTTGTTTCCCCTTGCCGTGCCGTTCCTTCCGTTACCCTGGCCTTTCCTTCCTTTTCCTTGCCTTGCTTACCTTCCGTTACTCTTTGCTTGCCTTCCCTTAATTTCCTAGCCTTGCGTTGTCGTGCCTTAGCCTTATCTCGCCTGACATTGCCTTCCTTTGCTTTAAGCTTTCCTTGCATTGTCGTGCATCGTCTAGCCTTGCGTTTTCGTGCATTAGCCTTGCCTAGCCTCACCGTGCCTTTGCCTTGCGTTACCCTTTCCTTGCCTTGCCGTGCATTGCCTAGCCTTGCGTTGTCGTGCCTTAGCGTGCGTTGTCGTGCCTTGTTTCCCCTTGCCGTGCCGTGCCTTTTGTTACACTTGCCTTGCCTTGCTTTGCCTTGCCTTCCTTTCCTTCCGTTACTCTTTGCTTGCCTTCCGTGCATTGCCTAGCCTTGGGTTGTCGTGCCTTAGCCTTGCCTCGCCTGACCGTGCTTTCCCATGGGTTACCCTTTCCTTGCCTTGCCGTGCATTGCCTAGCGTGCGTTGTCGTGCCTTAGCATTGTTTCCCCTTGCCGTGCCGTTCCTTCCGTTACACTTGCCTTTCCTTGCTTTCCCTTGCCTTCCTTACCTTCCGTTACTCTTTGCTTGCCTTCCCTGCATTGCCTAGCCTTGCGTTGTCGTGCCTTAGCCTTATCTCTTCTGACCGTGCCTTCCTTTGCTTTAAGCTTTACTTGCATTGTCGTGCATTGCCTAGCCTTGCGTTGTCGTACATTAACCTTGCCTAGCCTCACCGTGCCTTGCCTTGCGTTACCCTTTCCTTGCCTTGCCGTGCATTTCCTAGCCGTGTGTTGTCGTGCCTTAGCCTTGTTTCCCCTTGCCGTTGCGTGCCTTTTGTTACACTTACCGTGCCTGGCTTTGCCTTGCCTTCCTTACCTTCCGTTACTCTTTCCTTGCCTTGCCGTGCATTGCCTAGCCTTGCGTTGTCATGCCTTAGGCTTGCCTCGCCTGACCGTGCTTTCCCATGCGTTACCCTTTCCTTGCCTTGCCGTGCATTGCCTAGCGTGCGTTGTCGTGCCTTAGCCTTGTTTCCCCTTGCCGTGCCGTTCCTTCCGTTACACTTGCCTTTCCTTGCTTTCCCTTGTCTTCCTTACCTTCCGTTACTCTTTGCTTGCCTTCCGTGCATTGCCTAGCCTTGCGTTGTCGTGCCTTAGCCTTATCTCGCCTGACCGTGCCTTCCTTTGCTTTAAGCTTTCCTTGCATTGTCGTGCATTGCCTAGCCTTGCGTTGTCGTGCATTAGCCTTGTCTAGCCTCACCGTGCCTTGCCTTGCGTTACCCTTTCCTTGCCTTGCCGTGCATTGCCTAGCCGTGCGTTGTCGTGCCTTTGCCTTGATTCCCCTTGCCGTGGCGTGCCTTTTGTTACACTTGCCTTGCCTGGGTTTGACTTGCCTTCCTTTCCTTCCGTTACTCTTTCCTTGCCTTGCCGTGCATTGCCTAGCCTTGCATTGTCGTGCCTTATCCTTGCCTCACCTGACCGTGCTTTCCCATGCGTTACCCTTTCCTTCGCTTTCCGTGCATTGCCTAGCCGTGCGTTGTCGTGCCTTAGCCTTGTTTCCCCTTGCCGTGCCGTTCCTTCCGTTACACTTGCCTTTCCTTGCTTTCCCTTGCCTTCCTTACCTTCCGTTACTCTTTGCTTGCCTTCCGTGCATTGCCTAGCCTTGCGTTGTCGTGCATTAGCGTTGCCTCGCCTGACCGTGCTTTCAAATGCGTTACCCTTTCCTTGCCTTGCCGTTCATTGCCTAGCGTTCGGTGTCGTTCTTTAGACTTGTTTCCCCTTGCCGTGCCGTTCCTTCCGTTACCCTGGCCTTTCCTTCCTTTTCCTTGCCTTGCTTACCTTCCGTTACTCTTTGCTTGCCTTCCGTGCATTGCCTAGCCTTGCGTTGTCGTGCCTTAGCCTTATCTCGCCTGACCGTGCCTTCCTTTGCTTTAAGCTTTCCTTGCATTGTCGTGCATTGCCTAGCCTTGGGTTGTCGTGCATTAACCTTGCCTAGCCTCACCGTGCCTTGCCTTGCGTTACCCTTTCCTTGCCTTGCCGTGCATTGCCTAGCCGTGTGTTGTCGTGCCTTAGCCTTGTTACCCCTTCCCGTGCCGTTCCTTCCGTTACCCTTGCCTTCCCTTGCTTTCCCTTTCCTTCCTTGCATTCCGTTACTCTTTGCTTGCTTTCCGTGCATTGCCTAGCCTTGCGTTGTCATGCCTTAGCCTTGCCTCGCCTGACCGTGCTTTCCCATGCGTTACCCTTTCCTTGCCTTGCCGTGCATTGCCTAGCGTGCGTTGTCGTGCCTTAGCATTGTTTCCCCTTGCCGTGCCGTTCCTTCCGTTACACTTGCCTTTCCTTGCTTTCCCTTGCCTTCCTTACATTCCGTTACTCTTTGCTTGCCTTCCGTGCATTGCCTAGACTTGCGTTGTCGTGCCTTAGCCTTGCCTCGCCTGACCGTGCTTTCCCATGCGTTACCCTTTCCTTGCCTTGCCGTGCATTGCCTAGCCGTGCGTTGTCGTGCCTTAGCCTTGTTTCCCCTTGCCGTGCAGTTCGTTCCGTTACCCTTGCCTTTCCTTGATTTTCCTTGCCTTGCTTACCTTCCGTTACTCTTTGCTTCCCTTCCCTGCATTGCCTAGCCTTGCGTTGTCGTGCCTTAGCCTTATCTCGCCTGACCGTGCCTTCCTGTGCTTTAAGCTTTCCTTGCATTGTCGTGCATTGCCTAGCCTTGCGTTGTCGTGCATTATCCTTGCCTAGCCTCACCGTGCCTTGCCTTGCGTTACCCTTTCCTTGCCTTGCCGTGCATTGTCTAGCCGTGCGTTGTCGTGCCTTAGCCTTGTTTCCCCTTGCCGTGGCGTGCCTTTTGTTACACTTGCCTTTCCTGGCTTTGACTTGCCTTCCTTTCCTTCCGTTACTCTTTCCTTGCCTTGCCGTGCATTGCCTAGCCTTGCATTGTCTTGCCTTATCCTTGCCTCACCTGACCGTGCCTTCCCCTGCGTTACCCGTTCCTTGCCTTGCCGTGCATTGCCTAGCCCTGCGTTGCCGTGCCTTAGCCTTCTTACCCCTTGCCGTGCCGTTCCTTCCGTTACCCTTGCCTTCCCTTGCTTTCCCTTGCCTTCCTTGCGTTCCGTTACTCTTTGCTTGCTTTCCGTGCATTGCCTAGCCTTGCGTTGTCATGCCTTAGCCTTGCATCGCCTGACCGTGCTTTCCCATGCGTTACCCTTTCCTTGCCTTTCCGTGCATTGCCTAGCCGTGCGTTGTCGTGCCTTAGCCTTGTTTCCCCTTGCCGTGCCGTTCCTTCCGTTACACTTGCCTTTCCTTCCTTTCCCTTGCCTTCCTTACCTTCCGTTACTCTTTGCTTGCCTTCCGTGCATTGCCTAGCCTTGCGTTGTCGTGCCTTAGCGTTGCCTCGCCTGACCGTGCTTTCAAATGCGTTACCCTTTCCTTGCCTTGCCGTTCATTGCCTAGCGTTCGGTGTCGTCCCTTAGACTTGTTTCCCCTTGCCGTGCCGTTCCTTCCGTTACCCTGGCCTTTCCTTCCTTTTCCTTGCCTTGCTTACCTTCCGTTACTCTTTGCTTGCCTTCCCTGAATTGCCGAGCCTTGCGTTGTGGTGCCTTAGCCTTATCTCGCCTGACCTTGCCTTCCTTTGCTTTAAGCTTTCCTTGCATTGTCGTGCATCGCCTACCCTTGCGTTTTCGTGCATTAGCCTTGCCTAGCCTCACCGTGCCTTTCCTTGCGTTACCCTTTGCTTGCCTTGCCGTGCATTGCCTAGCCGTGCGTTGTCGTGCCTTAGCTTTGTTTCCCCTTGCCGTGCCGTTCCTTCCGTTACACTTGCCTTTCTTTGCTTTCCCTTTCGTTCCTTACCTTCCGTTTCTCTTTGCTTGCCTTCCGTGCATTGCCTAGCCTTGGGTTGTCGTGCCTTAGCCTTGCCTGGCCTGACCGTGCTTTCCCATGCGTTACCCTTTCCTTGCCTTGCCGTGCATTGCCTAGCGTGCGTTGTCGTGCCTTAGCATTGTTTCCCCTTGCCGTGCCGTTCCTTCCGTTACACTTGCCTTTCCTTGCTTTCCCTTGCCTTCCTGTCCTTCCGTTACACTTTGCTTGCCTTCCGTGCATTACCTAGCCTTGCGTTGTCGTGCCTTAGCCTTATCTCGCCTGACCGTGCCTTCCTTTGCTTTAAGCTTTCCTTGCATTGTCGTGCATTGCCTAGCCTTGCGTTGTCGTGCATTAACCTTGCCTAGCCTCACCGTGCCTTGCCTTGCGTTACCCTTTCCTTGCCTTGCCGTGCATTTCCTAGCCGTGTGTTGTCGTGCCTTAGCCTTGTTACACCTTGCCGTGCCGTTCCTTTCGTTAACCTTGCCTTCCCTTGCTTTCCCTTTCCTTCCTTGCATTCCGTTACTCCTTGCTTGCTTTCCGTGCATTGCCTAGCCTTGCGTTGGCTTTCCTTAGCCTTGCCTCGCCTGACCGTGCTTTCCCATGCGTTACCCTTTCCTCGCCTTGCCGTGCATTGCCTAGCCGTGCGTTGTCGTGCCTTAGCCTTGTTTCCCATTGCCGTGCCGTTCCTTCCGTTACCCTTGCCTTTCCTTGCTTTCCCTTGCCTTCCTTACCTTCCGTTACTCTTTGCTTGCCTTCCCTGCATTGCCTAGCCTTGCGTTGTCGTGCCTTAGCCTTATCTCGCCTGACCGTGCCTTCCTTTGCTTTAAGCTTTCCTTGCATTGTCGTGCATTGCCTAGCCTTGCGTTGTCGTGCATTAGCCTTGCCTAGCCTCACCGTGCCTTGCCTTGCGTTACCCTTTCCTTGCCTCGCCGTGCATTTCCTAGCCGTGTGTTGTCGTGCCTTAGCCTTGTTTCCCCTTGCCGTTGCGTGCCTTTTGTTACACTTGCCTTGCCTGGCTTTGCCTTGCCTTCCTTTCCTTCCGTTACTCTTTGCTTGCCTTGCCGTGCATTGCCTAGCCCTGCGTTGTCGTGCCTTAGCCTTGTTACCCCTTGCCGTGCCGTTCCTTCCGTTACCCTTGCCTTCCCTTGCTTTCCCTTGCCTTCCTTACCTTCCGTTACTCTTTGCTTGCCTTCCGTGCATTGCCTAGCCTTGCGTTGTCGTGCCTTAGCCTTATGCCGACTGACCGTGCCTTCCTTTGCTGTAAGCTTTCCTTGCATTGTCGTGCATTGCCTAGCCTTGCGTTGTCGTGCATTAGCCTTGCCTAGCCTCACCGTGCCTTGCCTTGCGTTACCCTTTCCTTGCCTTGCCGTGCATTGCCTAGCCGTGCGTTGTCGTGCCTTTGCCTTGATTCCCCTTGCCGTGGCGTGCCTTTTGTTACACTTGCCTTGCCTGGGTTTGCCTTGCCTTCCTTTCCTTCCGTTACTCTTTCCTTGCCTTGCCGTGCATTGCCTAGCCTTGCATTGTCGTGCCTTATCCTTGCCTCACCTGAACGTGCTTTCCCATGCGTTACCCTTTCCTTGGCTTTCCGTGCATTGCCTAGCCGTGCGTTGTCGTGCCTTAGCCTTGTTTCCCCTTGCCGTGCCGTTCCTTCCGTTACACTTGCCTTTCCTTGCTTTCCCTTGCCTTCCTTACCTTCCGTTACTCTTTGCTTGCCTTCCGTGCATTGCCTAGCCTTGCGTTGTCGTGCATTAGCGTTGCCTCGCCTGACCGTGCTTTCAAATGCGTTACCCTTTCCTTGCCTTGCCGTTCATTGCCTAGCGTTCGGTGTCGTGCTTTAGACTTGTTTCCCCTTGCCGTGCCGTTCCTTCCGTTACCCTGGCCTTTCCTTCCTTTTACTTGCCTTGCTTACCTTCCGTTACTCTTTGCTTGCCTTCCGTGCATTGCCTAGCCTTGCGTTGTCGTGCCTTAGCCTTATCTCGCCTGACCGTGCCTTCCTTTGCTTTAAGCTTTCCTTGCATTGTCGTGCATTGCCTAGCCTTGGGTTGTCGTGCATTAACCTTGCCTAGCCTCACCGTGCCTTGCCTTGCGTTACCCTTTCCTTGCCTTGCCGTGCATTTCCTAGCCGTGTGTTGTCGTGCCTTAGCCTTGTTACCCCTTGCCGTGCCGTTCCTTCCGTTACCCTTGCCTTCCCTTGCTTTCCCTTTCCTTCCTTGCATTCCGTTACTCTTTGCTTGCTTTCCGTGCATTGCCTAGCCTTGCGTTGTCATGCCTTAGCCTTGCCTCGCCTGACCGTGCTTTCCCATGCGTTACCCTTTCCTTGCCTTGCCGTGCATTGCCTAGCGTGCGTTGTCGTGCCTTAGCCTTGTTTCCCCTTGCCGTGCCGTTCCGTCCGTTACACTTGCCTTTCTTTGCTTTCCCTTGCATTCCTTACCTTCCGTTACTCTTTGCTTGCCTTCCGTGCATTTCCTAGCCGTGTGTTGTCGTGCCTTAGCCTTGTTTCCCCTTGCCGTTGCGTGCCTTTTGTTACACTTGCCTTGCCTGGCTTTGCCTTGCCTTCCTTTCCTTCCGTTACTCTTTCCTTGCCTTGCCGTGCATTGCCTAGCCCTGCGTTGTCGTGCCTTAGCCTTGTTACCCCTTGCCGTGCCGTTCCTTCCGTTACCCTTGCCTTCCCTTGCTTTCCCTTGCCTTCCTTGCGTTCCGTTACTCTTTGCTTGCGTTCCGTGCATTGCCTAGCCTTGCGTTGTCATGCCTTAGCCTTGCCTCGCCTGACCGTGCTTTCCCATGCGTTACCCTTTCCTTTCCTTGCCGTGCATTGCCTAGCGTGCGTTGTCGTGCCTTAGCCATGTTTCCCCTTGCCGTGCCGTTCCTTCCGTTACCCTTGCCTTCCCTTGCTTTCCCTTGCCTTCCTTGCGTTCCGTTACTCTTTGCTTGCTTTCCGTGCATTGCCTAGCCTTGCGTTGTCATGCCTTAGGCTTGCCTGGCCTCACCGTGCCTTGCCTTGCGTTACCCTTTCCTTGCCTTGCCGTGCATTTCCTAGCCGTGTGTTGTCGTGCCTTAGCCTTGTTACACCTTGGGGTGCCGTTCCTTTCGTTACCCTTGCCTTCCCTTGCTTTCCCTTTCCTTCCTTGCATTCCGTTACTCCTTGCTTGCTTTCCGTGCATTGCCTAGCCTTGCGTTGGCTTTCCTTAGCCTTGCCTCGCCTGACCGTGCTTTCCCATGTGTTACCCTTTCCTTGCCTTGCCGTGCATTGCCTAGCGTGCGTTGTCGTGCCTTAGCCTTGTTTCCCATTGCCGTGCCGTTCCTTCCGTTACCATTGCCTTTCCTTGCTTTTCCTTGCCTTCCTTACCTTCCGTTACTCTTTGCTTGCCTTCCCTGCATTGCCTAGACTTGCGTTGTCGTGCCTTAGCCTTATCTCGCCTGACCGTGCCTTCCTTTGCTTTAAGCTTTCCTTGCATTGTCGTGCATTGCCTAGCCTTGCGTTGTCGTGCATTAGCCTTGCCTAGCCTCACCGTGCCTTGCCTTGCGTTACCCTTTCCTTGCCTCGCCGTGCATTTCCTAGCCGTGTGTTGTCGTGCCTTAGCCTTGTTTCCCCTTGCCGTTGCGTGCCTTTTGTTACACTTGCCTTGCCTGGCTTTGCCTTGCCTTCCTTTCCTTCCGTTACTCTTTGCTTGCCTTGCCGTGCATTGCCTAGCCCTGCGTTGTCGTGCCTTAGCCTTGTTACCCCTTGCCGTGCCGTTCCTTCCGTTACCCTTGCCTTCCCTTGCTTTCCCTTGCCTTCCTTACCTTCCGTTACTCTTTGCTTGCCTTCCGTGCATTGCCTAGCCTTGCGTTGTCGTGCCTTAGCCTTATGCCGACTGACCGTGCCTTCCTTTGCTGTAAGCTTTCCTTGCATTGTCGTGCATTGCCTAGCCTTGCGTTGTCGTGCATTAGCCTTGCCTAGCCTCACCGTGCCTTGCCTTGCGTTACCCTTTCCTTGCCTTGCCGTGCATTGCCTAGCCGTGCGTTGTCGTGCCTTTGCCTTGATTCCCCTTGCCGTGGCGTGCCTTTTGTTACACTTGCCTTGCCTGGGTTTGCCTTGCCTTCCTTTCCTTCCGTTACTCTTTCCTTGCCTTGCCGTGCATTGCCTAGCCTTGCATTGTCGTGCCTTATCCTTGCCTCACCTGACCGTGCTTTCCCATGCATTACCCTTTCCTTGGCTTTCCGTGCATTGCCTAGCCGTGCGTTGTCGTGCCTTAGCCTTGTTTCCCCTTGCCGTGCCGTTCCTTCCGTTACACTTGCCTTTCCTTGCTTTCCCTTGCCTTCCTTACCTTCCGTTACTCTTTGCTTGCCTTCCGTGCATTGCCTAGCCTTGCGTTGTCGTGCATTAGCGTTGCCTCGCCTGACCGTGCTTTCAAATGCGTTACCCTTTCCTTGCCTTGCCGTTCATTGCCTAGCGTTCGGTGTCGTGCTTTAGACTTGTTTCCCCTTGCCGTGCCGTTCCTTCCGTTACCCTGGCCTTTCCTTCCTTTTACTTGCCTTGCTTACCTTCCGTTACTCTTTGCTTGCCTTCCGTGCATTGCCTAGCCTTGCGTTGTCGTGCCTTAGCCTTATCTCGCCTGACCGTGCCTTCCTTTGCTTTAAGCTTTCCTTGCATTGTCGTGCATTGCCTAGCCTTGGGTTGTCGTGCATTAACCTTGCCTAGCCTCACCGTGCCTTGCCTTGCGTTACCCTTTCCTTGCCTTGCCGTGCATTTCCTAGCCGTGTGTTGTCGTGCCTTAGCCTTGTTACCCCTTGCCGTGCCGTTCCTTCCGTTACCCTTGCCTTCCCTTGCTTTCCCTTTCCTTCCTTGCATTCCGTTACTCTTTGCTTGCTTTCCGTGCATTGCCTAGCCTTGCGTTGTCATGCCTTAGCCTTGCCTCGCCTGACCGTGCTTTCCCATGCGTTACCCTTTCCTTGCCTTGCCGTGCATTGCCTAGCGTGCGTTGTCGTGCCTTAGCCTTGTTTCCCCTTGCCGTGCCGTTCCGTCCGTTACACTTGCCTTTCTTTGCTTTCCCTTGCATTCCTTACCTTCCGTTACTCTTTGCTTGCCTTCCGTGCATTTCCTAGCCGTGTGTTGTCGTGCCTTAGCCTTGTTTCCCCTTGCCGTTGCGTGCCTTTTGTTACACTTGCCTTGCCTGGCTTTGCCTTGCCTTCCTTTCCTTCCGTTACTCTTTCCTTGCGTTGCCGTGCATTGCCTAGCCCTGCGTTGTCGTGCCTTAGCCTTGTTACCCCTTGGCGTGCCGTTCCTTCCGTTACCCTTGCCTTCCCTTGCTTTCCCTTGCCTTCCTTGCGTTCCGTTACTCTTTGCTTGCTTTCCGTGCATTGCCTAGCCTTGCGTTGTCATGCCTTAGGCTTGCCTCGCCTGACCGTGCTTTCCCATGCGTTACCCTTTCCTTGCCTTGCCGTGCATTGCCTAGCGTGCGTTGTCGTGCCTTAGCCATGTTTCCCCTTGCCGTGCCGTTCCTTCCGTTACACTTGCCTTTCCTTGCTTTCCCTTGCCTTCCTTACCTTCCGTTACTCTTTGCTTGCCTTCCGTGCATTGCCTAGCCTTGCATTGTCGAGCCTTAGCCTTATCTCGCCTGACCGTGCCTTCCTTTGCTTTAAGCTTTCCTTGCATTGCCGTGCATTGCCTAGCCTTCCGTTGCCGTGCATTAGCCTTGCCTAGCCTCACCGTGCCTTGCCTTGCGTTACCCTTTCCTTGCCTTGCCGTGCATTGCCTAGCCGTGCGTTGTCGTGCCTTAGCCTTGTTTCCCCTTGCCGTGGCGTGCCTTTTGTTACACTTGCCTTTCCTGGCTTTGACTTGCCTTCCTTTCCTTCCGTTACTTTTTCCTTGCCTTGCCGTGCATTGCCTAGCCTTGCATTGTCGTGCCTTATCCTTGCCTCACCTGACCGTGCCTTCCCCTGCGTTACCCTTTCCTTGCCTTGCCGTGCATTGCCTAGCGTGCGTTGTCGTGCCTTATACTTGTTTCCCCTTGCCGTGCCGTTCCTTCCGTTACCATTGCTTTCCTTGCTTTCCCTTGCCTTCCTTACCTTCCGTTACTCTTTGCTTGCCTTCCCTGCATTGCCTAGCCTTGCGTTGTCGTGCCTTAGCCTTGTTTCCCCTTTCCGTTGCGTGCCTTTTGTTACACTTGCCTTGCCTGGCTTTGCCTTGCCTTCCTTTCCTTCCGTTACTCTTTGCTTGCCTTGCCGTGCATTGCCTAGCCCTGCGTTGTCGTGCCTTAGCCTTGTTACCCCTTGCCGTGCCGTTCCTTCCGTTACCCTTGCCTTCCCTTGCTTTCCCTTGCCTTCCTTGCGTTCCGTTACTCTTTGCTTCCTTTCCGTGCATTGCCTAGCCTTGCGTTGTCATGCCTTAGCCTTGCCTCGCCTGACCGTGCTTTCCCATGCGTTACACTTTCCTTGCCTTGCCGTGCATTGCCTAGCGTGCGTTGTCGTGCCTTAGCCTTGTTTCCCCTTGCCGTGCCGTTCCTTCCGTTACCATTGCCTTTCCTTGCTTTCCTTTGCCTTCCTTACCTTCCGTTACTCTTTGCTTGTCTACCGTGCATTGCCTAGCCTTGCGTTGTCGTGCCTTAGCCTTATCTCGACTGACCGTGCCTTCCTTTGCTTTAAGCTTTCCTTGTATTGTCGTGCATTGCCTAGCCTTGCGTTGTCGTGCATTAACCTTGCCTAGCCTCACCGTGCCTTGCCTTGCGTTACCCTTTCCTTGCCTTGCCGTGCATTTCCTAGCCGTGTGTTGTCGTGCCTTAGCTTTGTTACCCCTTGCCGTGCCGTTCCTTCCGTTACCCTTGCCTTCCCTTGCTTTCACTTTCCTTCCTTGCATTCCGTTACTCCTTGCTTGCTTACCGTGCATTGCCTAGCCTTGCGTTGTCATGCCTTAGGCTTGCCTCCCCTGACCGTTCTTTCCCATGCGTTACCCTTTCCTTCCCTTGCCGTGCATTGCCTAGCCGTGCGTTGTCGTGCCTTAGCCTTGTTACCCCTTGCCGTGCCGTTCCTTCCGTTACACTTGCCTTTCCTTCCTTTCCCTTGCCTTCCTAACCTTCCGTTACTCTTTGCTTGCCTTCCGTGCATTGCCTAGCCTTGCGTTGTCGTGCCTTAGCGTTGCCTCGCCTGACCGTGCCTTCCCCTGCGTTACCCTTTCCTTGCCTTGCCGGGCATTGCCTAGCCCTGCGTTGCCGTGCCTTAGCCTTGTTACCCCTTGTCGTGCCGTTCCTTCCGGTACCCTTGCCTTCCCTTGCTTTCCCTTGCCTTCCTTGCGTTCCGTTACTCTTTGCTTGCTTTCCGTCGTGCATTGCCTAGCCTTGCGTTGTCGTGCCTTAGCCTTGCCTCGCCTGACCGTGCCTTGCCTTGCGTTACCCTTTCCTTGCCTTGCCGGGCATTGCCTAGCCCTGCGTTGCCGTGCCTTAGCCTTGATTCCCCTTGCCGTGGCGTGCCTTTTGTTACACTTGCCTTGCCTTGCTTTCCCTTTCCTTCCTTGCATTCCGTTACTCCTTGCTTGCTTTCCGTGCATTGCCTAGCCTTGCGTTGGCTTTCCTTAGCCTTGCCTCGCCTGACCGTGCTTTCCCATGCGTTACCCTTTCCTTGCCTTGCCGTGCATTGCCTAGCGTGCGTTGTCGTGCCTTAGCCTTGTTTCCCCTTGCCGTGCCGTTCCTTCCGTTACACTTGCCTTTCTTTGCTTTCCCTTGCCTTCCTTACCTTCCGTTACTCTTTGCTTGCCTTCCGTGCATTGCCAAGCCTTGCGTTGTCGTGCCTTAGCCTTGCCTCCCCTGACCGTGCTTTCCCATGCGTTACCCTTTCCTTGTCTTGCCGTGCATTGCCTAGCGTGCGTTGTCGTGCCTTAGACTTGTTTCCCCTTGCCGTGCCGTTCCTTCCGTTACCATTGCCTTTCCTTGCTTTCCCTTGCCTTCCTTACCTTCCGTTACTCTTTGCTTGCCTTCCCTGCATTGCCTAGCCTTGCGTTGTCGTGCCTTAGCCTTATCTCGCCTGACCTTGCCTTCCTTTGCTTTAAGCTTTCCTTGCATTGTCGTGCATTGCCTAGCCTTGCGTTGTCGTGCATTAGCCTTGCCTAGCCTCACCGTGCCTTGCCTTGCGTTACCCTTTCCTTGCCTTGCCGTGCATTTCCTTCCCGTGTGTTGTCGTGCCTTAGCCTTGTTTCCCCTTGCCGTTGCGTGCCTTTTGTTACACTTGCCTTGCCTGGCTTTGCCTTGCCTTCCTTTCCTTCCGTTACTCTTTGCTTGCCTTGCCGTGCATTGCCTAGCCCTGCGTTGTCGTGCCTTAGCCTTGTTACCCCTTGCCGTGCCGTTCCTTCCGTTACCCTTGCCTTCCCTTGCTTTCCCTTGCCTTCCTTGCGTTCCGTTACTCTTTGCTTGCTTTCCGTGCATTGCCTAGCCTTGCGTTGTCATGCCTTAGCCTTGCCTCGCCTGACAGTGCTTTCCCATGCGTTACCCTTTCCTTGCCTTGCCGTGCATTGCCTAGCATGCGTTGTCGTGCCTTAGCCTTGTTTCCCCTTGCCGTGCCGTTCCTTCCGTTACACTTGCCTTTCCTTGCTTTCCCTTGCCTTCCTTACCTTCCGTTACTCTTTGCTTGCCTTCCGTGCATTGCCTAGCCTTGCGTTGTCGTGCCTTAGCGTTGCCTCGCCTGACCGTGCTTTCAAATGCGTTACCCTTTCCTTGCCTTGCCGTTCATTGCCTAGCGTTCGGTGTCGTGCCTTAGACTTGTTTCCCCTTGCCGTCCCGTTCCTTCCGTTACCCTGGCCTTTCCTTCCTTTTCCTTGCCTTCCTTACCTTCCGTTACCCTTTGCTTGCCTTCCCAGAATTTCCTAGCCTTGCGTTGTCGTGCCTTAGCCTTATCTCGCCTGACCTTGCCTTCCTTTGCTTTAAGCTTTACTTGCATTGTCGTGCATTGCCTAGCCTTGCGTTGTCGTGCATTAGCCTTGCCTAGCCTCACCGTGCCTTGCCTTGCGTTACCCTTTCCTTGCCTTGCCGTGCATTTCCTAGCCGTGTGTTGTCGTGCCTTAGCCTTGTTTCCCCTTGCCGTTGCGTGCCTTTTGTTACACTTGCCTTGCCTGGCTTTGCCTTGCCTTCCTTTCCTTCCGTTACTCTTTGCTTGCCTTGCCGTGCATTGCCTAGCCCTGCGTTGTCGTGCCTTAGCCTTGTTACCCCTTGCCGTGCCGTTCCTTCCGTTACCCTTGCCTTTCTTTGCTTTCCCTTGCCTTCCTTGCGTTCCGTTACTCTTTGCTTCCTTTCCATGCATTGCCTAGCCTTGAGTTGTCATGCCTTAGCCTTGCCTCGCCTGACCGTGCTTTCCCATGCGTTACACTTTCCTTGCCTTGCCGTGCATTGCCTAGCGTGCGTTGTCGTGCCTTAGCCTTGTTTCCCCTTGCCGTGCCGTTCCTTCCGTTTCCATTGCCTTTCCTTGCTTTCCTTTGCCTTCCTTACCTTCCGTTACTCTTTGCTTGTCTAACGTACATTGCCTAGCCTTGCGTTGTCGTGCCTTAGCCTTATCTCGACTGACCGTGCCTTCCTTTGCTTTAAGCTTTCCTTGCATTGTCGTGCATTGCCTAGCCTTGCGTTGTCGTGCATTAACCTTGCCTAGCCTCACCGTGCCTTGCCTTGCGTTACCCTTTCCTTGCCTTGCCGTGCATTTCCTAGCCGTGTGTTGTCGTGCCTTAGCCTTGTTACCCCTTGCCATGCCGTTCCTTCCGTTACCCTTGCCTTCCCTTGCTTTCCCTTTCCTTCCTTGCATTCCGTTACTCCTTGCTTGCTTACCGTGCATTGCCTAGCCTTGCGTTGTCATGCCTTAGGCTTGCCTCCCCTGACCGTTCTTTCCCATGCGTTACCCTTTCCTTCCCTTGCCGTGCATTGCCTAGCCATGCGTTGTCGTGCCTTAGCCTTGTTTCCCCTTGCGGTGACGTGCCTTTTGTTACACTTGCCTTTCCTGGCTTTGACTTGCCTTCCTTTCCTTCCGTTACTCTTTCCTTGCCTTGCCGTGCATTGCCTAGCCTTGCATTGTCGTGCCTTATCCTTGCCTCACCTGACCGTGCCTTCCCCTGCGTTACCCTTTCCTTGCCTTGCCGTGCATTGCCTAGCCCTGCGTTGCCGTGCCTTAGCCTTGTTACCCCTTGCCGTGCCGTTCCTTCCTTTAGCCTTGCCTTCCCTTGCTTTCCCTTGCCTTCCTTGCGTTCCGTTACTCTTTGCTTGCTTTCCGTGCATTGCCTAGCCATGCGTTGTCATGCCTTAGCCTTGCATCGCCTGACCGTGCTTTCCCATGCGTTACCCTTTCCTTGCCTTTCCGTGCATTGCCTAGCCGTGCGTTGTCGTGCCTTAGCCTTGTTTCCCCTTCCCGTGCCGTTCCTTCCGTTACACTTGCCTTTCCTTCCTTTCCCTTGCCTTCCTTACCTTCCGTTACTCTTTGCTTGCCTTCCGTGCATTGCCTAGCCTTGCGTTGTCGTGCCTTAGCGTTGCCTCGCCTGACCGTGCTTTCAAATGCGTTACCCTTTCCTTGCCTTGCCGTTCATTGCCTAGCGTTCGGTGTCGTGCCTTAGAGTTGTTTCCCCTTGCCGTGCCGTTCCTTCCGTTACCCTTGCCTTTCCTTGCTTTTCCTTGCCTTGCTTACCCTCCGTTACCCTTTGCTTGCCTTCCCTGAATTTCCTAGCCGTGCCTTGTCGTGCCTTAGCCTTATCTCGCCTGCCCTTGCCTTCCTTTGCTTTAAGTTTCCTTGCATTGTCGTGCATTGCCTAGCCTTGCCTTGCCGTGCATTGCCTAGCCTTGCGTTGTCGTGCCTTAGCCTTGCCTCGCCTGACCGTGCTTTCCCATGCGTTACCCTTTCCTTGCCTTGCCGTGCATTGCCTAGCCTACGTTGCCGTGCCTTAGCCTTGTTTCCCCTTGCCATGCCGTTCCTTCCATTACCCTTGCCTTCCCTTGCTTTCCCTTGACTTCCTTGCGTTCCGTTACTCTTTGCTTGCTTTCCGTGCATTGCCTAGCCTTGCGTTGTCATGCCTTAGCCTTGCCTCGCCTGACCGTGCTTTCCCATGCGTTACCCTTTCCTTGCCTTGCCGTGCATTGCCTAGCGTGCGTTGTCGTGCCTTAGCATTGTTTCCCCTTGCCGTGCCGTTCCTTCCGTTACACTTGCCTTTCTTTGCTTTCCCTTGCCTTCCTTACCTTCCGTTACTCTTTGCTTGCCTTCCGTGCATTGCCAAGCCTTGCGTTGTCGTGCCTTAGCCTTGCCTCCCCTGACCGTGCTTTCCCATGCGTTACCCTTTCCTTGCCTTGCCGTTCATTGCCTAGCGTTCGGTGTCGTGCCTTAGACTTGTTCCCCCTTGCCGTGCCGTTCCTTCCGTTACCCTTGCCTTTCCTTGCTTTTCCTTGCCTTCCTTACCTTCCGTTACTCTTTGCTTGCCTTCCCTGAATTGCCTAGCCTTGCGTTGTCGTGCCTTTGCCTTATCTCGCCTGACCTTGCCTTCCTTTTCTTTAAGCTTTCCTTGCATTGTCGTGCATTGCCTAGCATTGCGTTTCCGTGCATTAGCCTTGCCTAGCCTCACCGTGCCTTGCCTTGCGTTACCCTTTGCTTGCCTTGCCGTGCATTGCCTAGCCGTGCGTTGTCGTGCCTTAGCCTTGTTTCCCCTTGCCGTGCCGTTCCTTCCGTTACACTTGCCTTTCTTTGCTTTCCCTTGCCTTCCTTACCTTCCCTTACTCTTTGCTTGCCTTCCGTGCATTCCCTAGCCTTGCGGTGTCGTGCCTTAGCCTTGCCTCGCCTGAACGTGCTTTCCCATGCGTTACCCTTTCCTTGCCTTGCCGTGCATTGCCCAGCCTGCGTTGCCGTGCCTTAGCCTTGTTTCCCCTTGCCGTGCAGTTCCTTCCGTTACCCTTGCTTTCCTTGCGTTTCCTTGCCTTGCTTACCTTCCGTTACTCTTTGCTTCCCTTCCCTGCATTGCCTAGCCTTGCGTTGTCGTGCCTTAGCCTTATCTCGCCTGACCGTGCCTTCCTTTGCTTTAAGCTTTCCTTGCATTGTCGTGCATTGCCTAGCCTTGCGTTGTCGTGCATTAGCCTTGCCTAGCCTCACCGTGCCTTGCCTTGCGTTACCCTTTCCTTGCCTTGCCATGCATTGCCTAGCCGTGCGTTGTCGTGCCTTAGCCTTGTTTCCCCTTGCCGTGGCGTGCCTTTTGTTACACTTGCCTTTCCTGGCTTTGACTTGCCTTCCTTACCTTCCGTTACTCTTTGCTTGCCTTCCGTGCATTGCCTAGCCTTGCATTGTCGTGCCTTATCCTTGCCTCACCTGACCGTGCCTTCCCCTGCGTTACCCTTTCCTTGCCTTGCCGTGCATTGCCTAGCCGTGCGTTGTCGTGCCTTAGCCTTGTTTCCCCTTGCCGTGCCGTTCCTTCCTTTAGCCTTGCCTTCCCTTGCTTTCCCTTGCCTTCCTTGCGTTCCGTTACTCTTTGCTTGCTTTCCGTGCATTGCCTAGCCATGCGTTGTCATGCCTTAGCCTTGCATCGCCTGACCGTGCTTTCCCATGCGTTACCCTTTCCTTTCCTTTCCGTGCATTGCCTAGCCGTGCGTTGTCGTGCCTTAGCCTTGTTTCCCCTTGCCGTGCCGTTCCTTCCGTTACACTTGCCTTTCCTTCCTTTCCCTTGCCTTCCTTACCTTCCGTTACTCTTTGATGCCTTCCGTGCATTGCCTAGCCTTGCGTTGTCGTGCCTTAGCGTTGCCTCGCCTGACCGTGCTTTCAAATGCGTTACCCTTTCCTTGCCTTGCCGTTCATTGCCTAGCGTTCGGTGTCGTGCCTTAGACTTGTTTCCCCTTGCCGTCCCGTTCCTTCCGTTACCCTGGCCTTTCCTTCCTTTTCCTTGCCTTGCTTACCTTCCGTTACCCTTTGCTTGCCTTCCCTGAATTTCCTAGCCGTGCCTTGTCGTGCCTTAGCCTTATCTCGCCTGCCCTTGCCTTCCTTTGCTTTAAGTTTCCTTGCATTGTCGTGCATTGCCTAGCCCTGTGTTGCCGTGCCTTAGCCTTGTTACCCCTTGCCGTGCCGTTCCTTCCGTTACCCTTGCCTTCCCTTGCTTTCCCTTTCCTTCCTTGCATTCCGTTACTCCTTGCTTGCTTTCCGTGCATTGCCTAGCCTTGCGTTGGCTTTCCTTAGCCTTGCCTCGCCTGACCGTGCTTTCCCATGCGTTACCCTTTCCTTGCCTTGCCGTGCATTGCCTAGCGTGCGTTGTCGTGCCTTAGCCTTGTTTCCCCTTGCCGTGCCGTTCCGTCCGTTACACTTGCCTTTCTTTGCTTTCCCTTGCCTTCCTTACCTTCCGTTACTCTTTGCTTGCCTTCCGTGCATTGCCAAGCCTTGCGTTCTCGTGCCTTAGCCTTGCCTCCCCTCTACCCTTTCCTTGTCTTGCCGTGCATTGCCTAGCGTGCGTTGTCGTGCCTTAGCCTTGTTTCCCCTTGCCGTGCCGTTCCGTCCGTTACACTTGCCTTTCCTTGCTTTCCCTTGCCTTCCTTACCTTCCGTTACTCTTTGCTTGCCTTCCGTGCATTGCCTAGCCTTGCGTTGTCGTGCCTTAGCCTTATCTCGCCTGACCGTGCCTTCCTTTGCTTTAAGCTTTCCTTGCATTGTCGTGCATTGCCTAGCCTTGCGTTGTCGTGCATTAGCCTTGCCTAGCCTCACCGTGCCTTGCCTTGCGTTACCCTTTCCTTGCCTTGCCGTGCATTGCCTAGCCGTGCGTTGTCGTGCCTTAGCCTTGTTTCCCCTTGCCGTGGCGTGCCTTTTGTTACACTTGCCTTGCCTGGGTTTGACTTGCCTTCCTTTCCTTCCGTTACTCTTTCCTTGCCTTGCCGTGCATTGCCTAGCCTTGCATTGTCGTGCCTTATCCTTGCCTCACCTGACCGTGCCTTCCCCTGCGTTACCCTTTCCTTGCCTTGCCGGGCATTGCCTAGCCCTGCGTTGCCGTGCCTTAGCTTTGTTACCCCTTGCCGTGCCGTTCTTTCCTTTACCCTTGCCTTCCCTTGCTTTCCCTTGCCTTCCTTGCGTTCCGTTACTCTTTGCTTGCTTTCCGTGCATTGCCTAGCCTTGCGTTGTCATGCCTTAGCCTTGCATCGCCTGACCGTGCTTTCCCATGCGTTACCCTTTCCTTGGCTTTCCGTGCATTGCCTAGCCGTGCGTTGTCGTGCCTTAGCCTTGTTTCCCCTTGCCGTGCCGTTCCTTCCGTTACACTTGCCTTTCCTTCCTTTCCCTTGCCTTCCTTACCTTCCGTTACTCTTTGCTTGCCTTCCGTGCATTGCCTAGCCTTGCGTTGTCGTGCATTAGCGTTGCCTCGCCTGACCGTGCTTTCAAATGCGTTACCCTTTCCTTGCCTTGCCGTGCATTGCCTAGCGTGCGTTGTCGTGCCTTAGCCTTGTTTCCCCTTGCCGTGCCGTTCCTTCCGTTACCATTGCCTTTCCTTGCTTTCCCTTGCCTTCCTTACCTTCCGTTACTCTTTGCTTGCCTTCCGTGCATTGCCTAGCCTTGCGTTGTCGTGCCTTAGCCTTATCTCGCCTGACCGTGCCTTCCTTTGCTTTAAGCTTTCCTTGCATTGTCGTGCATTGCCTAGCCTTGCGTTGTCGTGCATTAACCTTGCCTAGCCTCACCGTGCCTTGCCTTGCGTTACCCTTTCCTTGCCTTGCCGTGCATTTCCTAGCCGTGTGTTGTCGTGCCTTAGCTTTGTTACCCCTTGCCGTGCCGTTCCTTTCGTTACCCTTGCCTTCCCTTGCTTTCCCTTTCCTTCCTTGCATTCCGTTACTCTTTGCTTGCTTTCCGTGCATTGCCTAGCCTTGCGTTGTCGTGCCTTAGCCTTGCCTCGCCTGACCGTGCTTTCCCATGCGTTACCCTTTCCTTGCCTTGCCGTGCATTGCCTAGCGTGCGTTGTCGTGCCTTAGCCTTGTTTCCCCTTGCCGTGCCGTTCCGTCCGTTACACTTGCCTTTCTTTGCTTTCCCTTGCCTTCCTTACCTTCCGTTACTCTTTGCTTGCCTTCCGTCCATTGCCTAGCCTTGCGTTGTCGTGCCTTAGCCTTGTTTCCCCTTGCCGTGCCGTGCCTTTTGTTACACTTGCCTTGCCTGGCTTTGCCTTGCCTTCCTTTCCTTCCGTTACTCTTTCCTTGCATTGCCGTGCATTGCCTAGCCTTGCGTTGTCGTGCCTTACCCTTGCCTTCCCTTGCTTTCCCTTGCCTTCCTTGCGTTCCGTTACTCTTTGCTTGCTTTCCGTGCATTGCCTAGCCTTGCGTTGTCATGCCTTAGCCTTGCCTCGCCTGACCGTGCTTTCCCATGCGTTACCCTTTCCTTGCCTTGCCGTGCATTGCCTAGCCTTGCGTTGTCGTGCATTAGCCTTGCCTAGCCTCACCGTGCCTTGCCTTGCGTTACCCTTTACTTGCCTTGCCTTCAATTTCCTAGCCGTGTGTTGTCGTGCCTTAGCCTTGTTTCCCCTTGCCGTTGCGTGCCTTTTGTTACACTTGCCTTGCCTGGCTTTGCCTTGCCTTCCTTTCCTTCCGTTACTCTTTCCTTGCCTTGCCGTGCATTGCTGAGCCTTGCATTGTCGTGCCTTATCCTTGCCTCACCTGTCCGTGCCTTCCCCTGCGTTACCCTTTCCTTGCCTTGCCGTGCATTGCCTAGCCCTCCGTAGTCGTGCCTTAGCCTTGTTACCCCTTGCCATGCCGTTCCTTCCGTTACCCTTGCCTCCCCTTGCTTTCCCTTGCCTTCCTTGCGTTCCGTTACTCTTTGCTTGCTTTCCGTGCATTGCCTAGCCTTGCGTTGTCATTCCTTAGGCTTGCCTCGCCTGACCGTGCTTTCCCATGCGTTACCCCTTTCCTTGCCTTGCCGTGCATTGCCTAGCGTGCGTTGTCGTGCCTTAGCCTTGTTTCCCCTTGCCGTGCCGTTCCTTCCGTTACACTTGCCTTTCTTTGCTTTCCCTTGCCTTCCTTACCTTCCGTTACTCTTTGCTTGCCTTCCGTGCATTGCCTAGCCTTGCGTTGTCGTGCCTTAGCCTTGCCTCGCCTGAACGTGCTTTCCCATGCGTTACCCTTTCCTTCCCTTGCCGTGCATTGCCCAGCCTGCGTTGCCGTGCCTTAGCCTTGTTTCCCCTTGCCGTGCAGTTCCTTCCGTTACCCTTGCCTTTCCTTGCTTTTCCTTGCCTTTCTTACCTTCCGTTACTCTTTGCTTCCCTTCCCTGCATTGCCTAGCCTTTCGTTGTCGTGCCTTAGCCTTATCTCGCCTGACCGTGCCTTCCTTTGCTTTAAGCTTTCCTTGCATTGTCGTGCATTGCCTAGCCTTGCGTTGTCGTGCATTAACCTTGCCTAGCCTCACCGTGCCTTGCCTTGCGTTACCCTTTCCTTGCCTTGCCGTGCATTTCCTAGCCGTGTGTTGTCGTGCCTTAGCCTTGTTACACCTTGCCGTGCCGTTCCTTTCGTTACCCTTGCCTTCCCTTGCTTTCCCTTTCCTTCCTTGCATTCCGTTACTCCTTGCTTGCTTTCCGTGCATTGCCTAGCCTTGCGTTGGCTTTCCTTAGCCTTGCCTCGCCTGACCGTGCTTTCCCATGCGTTACCCTTTCCTTGCCTTGCCGTGCATTGCCTAGCGTGCGTTGTCGTGCCTTAGCCTTGTTTCCCCTTGCCGTGCCGTTCCTTCCGTTACACTTGCCTTTCTTTGCTTTCCCTTGCCTTCCTTACCTTCCGTTACTCTTTGCTTGCCTTCCGTGCATTGCCAAGCCTTGCGTTGTCGTGCCTTAGCCTTATCTCGCCTGACCGTGCCTTCCTTTGCTTTAAGCTTTCCTTGCATTGTCGTGCATTGCCTAGCCTTGCGTTGTCGTGCATTAGCCTTGCCTAGCCTCACCGTGCCTTGCCTTGCGTTACCCTTTCCTTGCCTTGCCGTGCATTGCCTAGCCGTGCGTTGTCGTGCCTTAGCCTTGTTTCCCCTTGCCGTGGCGTGCCTTTTGTTACACTTGCCTTTCCTGGCTTTGACTTGCCTTCCTTTCCTTCCGTTACTCTTTCCTTGCCTTGCCGTGCATTGCCTAGCCTTGCATTGTCGTGCCTTATCCTTGCCTCACCTGACCGTGCCTTCCCCTGCGTTACCCTTTCCTTGCCTTGCCGGGCATTGCCTAGCCCTGCGTTGCCGTGCCTTAGCCTTGTTACCCCTTGCCGTGCCGTTCCTTCCGTTACCCTTGCCTTCCCTTGCTTTCCCTTGCCTTCCTTGCGTTCCGTTACTCTTTGCTTGCTTTCCGTGCATTGCCTAGCCTTGCGTTGTCATGCCTTAGCCTTGCATCGCCTGACCGAGCTTTCCCATGCGTTACCCTTTCCTTGCCTTTCCGTGCATTGCCTAGCCGTGCGTTGTCGTGCCTTAGCCTTGTTTCCCCTGGCCGTGCCGTTCCTTCCGTTACACTTGCCTTTCCTTCCTTTCCCTTGCCTTCCTTACCTTCCGTTACTCTTTGCTTGCCTTCCGTGCATTGCCTAGCCTTGCGTTGTCGTGCCTTAGCGTTGCCTCGCCTGACCGTGCTTTCAAATGCGTTACCCTTTCCTTGCCTTGCCGTGCATTGCCTAGCGTGCGTTGTCGTGCCTTAGCCTTGTTTCCCCTTGCCGTGCCGTTCCTTCCGTTACCATTGCCTTTCCTTGCTTTCCCTTGCCTTCCTTACCTTCCGTTACTCTTTGCTTGCCTTCCGTGCATTGCCTAGCCTTGCGTTGTCGTGCCTTAGCCTTATCTCGCCTGACCGTGCCTTCCTTTGCTTTAAGCTTTCCTTGCATTGTCGTGCATTGCCTAGCCTTGCGTTGTCGTGCATTAACCTTGCATAGCCTCACCGTGCCTTGCCTTGCGTTACCCTTTCCTTGCCTTGCCGTGCATTTCCTAGCCGTGTGTTGTCGTGCCTTAGCTTTGTTACCCCTTGCCGTGCCGTTCCTTCCGTTACCCTTGCCTTCCCTTGCTTTCCCTTTCCTTCCTTGCATTCCGTTACTCCTTGCTTGCTTTCCGTGCATTGCCTAGCCTTGCGTTGGTTTCCTTAGCCTTGCCTCGCCTGACCGTGCTTTCCCATGCGTTACCCTTTCCTTGCCTTGCCGTGCATTGCCTAGCCCTGCGTTGTCGTGCCTTAGCCTTGTTTCCCCTTGCCGTGCCGTTCCTTCCGTTACACTTGCCTTTCTTTGCTTTCCCTTGCCTTCCTTACCTTCCGTTACTCTTTGCTTGCCTTCCGTGCATTGCCTAGCCTTGCGTTGGCTTTCCTTAGCCTTGCCTCGCCTGACCGTGCTTTCCCATGCGTTACCCTTTCCTTGCCTTGCCGTGCATTGCCTAGCGTTCGGTGTCGTGCCTTAGCCTTGTTTCCCCTTGCCGTGCAGTTCCTTCCGTTACCCTTGCCTTTCCTTGCTTTTCCTTGCCTTGCTTACCTTCCGTTACTCTTTGCTTCCCTTACCTGCATTGCCTAGCCTTGCGTTGTCGTGCCTTAGCCTTATCTCGCCTGACCGTGCCTTCCTTTGCTTTAAGCTTTCCTTGCATTGCCGTGCATTGCCTAGCCTTGCGTTGTCTTGCATTATCCTTGCCTAGCCTCACCGTGCCTTGCCTTGCGTTACCCTTTCCTTACCTTGCCGTGCATTGCCTAGCCGTGCGTTGTCGTGCCTTAGCCTTGTTTCCCCTTGCCGTGGCGTGCCTTTTGTTACACTTGCCTTTCCTGGCTTTGACTTGCCTTCCTTTCCTTCCGTTACTCTTTCCTTGCCTTGCCGTGCATTGCCTAGCCTTGCATTGTCGTGCCTTTTCCTTGCCTCACCTGACCGTGCCTTCCCCTGCGTTACCCTTTCCTTGCCTTGCCGGGCATTGCCTAGCCCTGCGTTGCCGTGCCTTAGCCTTGTTACCCCTTGCCGTGCCGTTCCTTCCGTTACCCTTGCCTCCCCTTGCTTTCCCTTGCCTTCCTTGCGTTCCGTTACTCTTTGCTTGCTTTCCGTGCATTGCCTAGCCTTGCGTTGTCATGCCTTAGGCTTGCCTCGCCTGACCGTGTTTTCCCATGCGTTACCCTTTCAATCCCTTGCCGTGCATTGCCTAGCGTGCGTTGTCGTGCCTTAGACTTGTTTCCCCTTGCCGTGCCGTTCCTTCCGTTACCATTGCCTTTCCTTGCTTTCCCTTGCCTTCCTTACCTTCCGTTACTCTTTGCTTGCCTTCCGTGCATTGCCTAGCCTTGCGTTGTCGTGCCTTAGACTTATCTCGCCTGACCGTGCCTTCCTTTGCTTTAAGCTTTCCTTGCATTGTCGTGCATTGCCTAGCCTTGCGTTGTCGTGCATTAGCCTTGCCTAGCCTCACCGTGCCTTGCCTTGCGTTACCCTTTCCTTTCCTTGCCCTGCATTGCCTAGCCGTGCGTTGTCGTGCCTTAGCCTTGTTTCCCCTTGCCGTGCCGTGCCTTTTGTTACACTTGCCTTTCCTGGCTTTGACTTGCCTTCCTTTCCTTCCGTTACTCTTTCCTTGCCTTGCCGTGCATTGCCTAGCCTTGCATTGTCGTGCCTTATCCTTGCCTCACCTGACCGTGCCTTCCCCTGCGTTACCCTTTCCTTGCCTTGCCGGGCATTGCCTAGCTCTGCGTTGCCGTGCCTTAGCCTTGTTACCCCTTGCCGTGCCGTTCCTTCCGTTACCCTTGCCTTCCCTTGCTTTCCCTTGCCTTCCTTGCGTTCCGTTACTCTTTGCTTGCTTTCCGTGCATTGCCTAGCCTTGCGTTGTCATGCCTTAGCCTTGCATCGCCTGACCGTGCTTTCCCATGCGTTACCCTTTCCTTGCCTTTCCGTGCATTGCCTAGCCGTGCGTTGTCGTGCCTTAGCCTTGTTTCCCCTTGCCGTGCCGTTCCTTCCGTTACACTTGCCTTTCCTTCCTTTCCCTTGCCTTCCTTACCTTCCGTTACTCTTTGCTTGCCTTCCGTGCATTGCCTAGCCTTGCGTTGTCGTGCCTTAGCGTTGCCTCGCCTGACCGTGCTTTCAAATGCGTTACCCTTTCCTTGCCTTGCCGTGCATTGCCTAGCGTGCGTTGTCGTGCCTTAGCCTTGTTTCCCCTTGCCGTGCCGTTCCTTCCGTTACCATTGCCTTTCCTTGCTTTCCCTTGCCTTCCTTACCTTCCGTTACTCTTTGCTTGCCTTCCGTGCATTGCCTAGCCTTGCGTTGTCGTGCCTTAGCCTTATCTCGCCTGACCGTGCCTTCCTTTGCTTTAAGCTTTCCTTGCATTGTCGTGCATTGCCTAGCCTTGCGTTGTCGTGCATTAACCTTGCCTAGCCTCACCGTGCCTTGCCTTGCGTTATCCTTTCCTTGCCTTGCCGTGCATTTCCTAGCCGTGTGTTGTCGTGCCTTAGCCCTGTTACCCCTTGCCGTGCCGTTCCTTCCGTTACCCTTGCCTTCCCTTGCTTTCCCATTCCTTCCTTGCATTCCGTTACTCCTTGCTTGCTTTCCGTGCATTGCCTAGCCTTGCGTTGGCTTTCCTTAGCCTTGCCTCGCCTGACCGTGCTTTCCCATGCGTTACCCTTTCCTTGCCTTGCCGTGCATTGCCTAGCGTGCGTTGTCGTGCCTTAGCCTTGTTTCCCCTTGCCGTGCCGTTCCTTCCGTTACACTTGCCTTTCTTTGCTTTCCCTTGCCTTCCTTACCTTCCGTTACTCTTTGCTTGCCTTCCGTGCATTGCCAAGCCTTGCGTTGTCGTGCCTTAGCCTTGCCTCCCCTGACCGTGCTTTCCCATGCGTTACCCTTTCCTTGCCTTGCCGTGCATTGCCTAGCGTGCGATGTCGTGCCTTAGGCTTGTTTCCCCTTGCCGTGCCGTTCCTTCCGTTACCATTGCCTTTCCTTGCTTTCCCTTGCCTTCCTTACCTTCCGTTACTCTTTGCTTGCCTTCCCTGCATTGCCTAGCCTTGCGTTGTCGTGCCTTAGCCTTATCTCGCCTGACCGTGCCTTCCTTTGCTTTAAGCTTTACTTGCATTGTCGTGCATTGCTTAGCCTTTCGTTGTCGTGCATTAGCCTTGCCTAGCCTCACCGTGCCTTGCCTTGCGTTACCCTTTACTTGCCTTGCCTTCAATTTCCTAGCCGTGTGTTGTCGTGCCTTAGCCTTGTTTCCCCTTGCCGTTGCGTGCCTTTTGTTACACTTGCCTTGCCTGGCTTTGCCTTGCCTTCCTTTCCTTCCGTTACTCTTTCCTTGCCTTGCCGTGCATTGCTGAGCCTTGCATTGTCGTGCCTTATCCTTGCCTCACCTGTCCGTGCCTTCCCCTGCGTTACCCTTTCCTTGCCTTGCCGTGCATTGCCTAGCCCTCCGTAGTCGTGCCTTAGCCTTGTTACCCCTTGCCATGCCGTTCCTTCCGTTACCCTTGCCTCCCCTTGCTTTCCCTTGCCTTCCTTGCGTTCCGTTACTCTTTGCTTGCTTTCCGTGCATTGCCTAGCCTTGCGTTGTCATTCCTTAGGCTTGCCTCGCCTGACCGTGCTTTCCCATGCGTTACCCTTTCCTTGCCTTGCCGTGCATTGCCTAGCGTGCGTTGTCGTGCCTTAGCCTTGTTTCCCCTTGCCGTGCCGTTCCTTCCGTTACACTTGCCTTTCTTTGCTTTCCCTTGCCTTCCTTACCTTCCGTTACTCTTTGCTTGCCTTCCGTGCATTGCCTAGCCTTGCGTTGTCGTGCCTTAGCCTTGCCTCGCCTGAACGTGCTTTCCCATGCGTTACCCTTTCCTTCCCTTGCCGTGCATTGCCCAGCCTGCGTTGCCGTGCCTTAGCCTTGTTTCCCCTTGCCGTGCAGTTCCTTCCGTTACCCTTGCCTTTGCTTGCTTTTCCTTGCCTTTCTTACCTTCCGTTACTCTTTGCTTCCCTTCCCTGCATTGCCTAGCCTTTCGTTGTCGTGCCTTAGCCTTATCTCGCCTGACCGTGCCTTCCTTTGCTTTAAGCTTTCCTTGCATTGTCGTGCATTGCCTAGCCTTGCGTTGTCGTGCATTAACCTTGCCTAGCCTCACCGTGCCTTGCCTTGCGTTACCCTTTCCTTGCCTTGCCGTGCATTTCCTAGCCGTGTGTTGTCGTGCCTTAGCCTTGTTACACCTTGCCGTGCCGTTCCTTTCGTTACCCTTGCCTTCCCTTGCTTTCCCTTTCCTTCCTTGCATTCCGTTACTCCTTGCTTGCTTTCCGTGCATTGCCTAGCCTTGCGTTGGCTTTCCTTAGCCTTGCCTCGCCTGACCGTGCTTTCCCATGCGTTACCCTTTCCTTGCCTTGCCGTGCATTGCCTAGCGTGCGTTGTCGTGCCTTAGCCTTGTTTCCCCTTGCCGTGCCGTTCCTTCCGTTACACTTGCCTTTCTTTGCTTTCCCTTGCCTTCCTTACCATCCGTTACTCTTTGCTTGCCTTCCGTGCATTGCCAAGCCTTGCGTTGTCGTGCCTTAGCCTTATCTCGCCTGACCGTGCCTTCCTTTGCTTTAAGCTTTCCTTGCATTGTCGTGCATTGCCTAGCCTTGCGTTGTCGTGCATTAGCCTTACCTAGCCTCACCGTGCCTTGCCTTGCGTTACCCTTTCCTTGCCTTGCCGTGCATTGCCTAGCCGTGCGTTGTCGTGCCTTAGCCTTGTTTCCCCTTGCCGTGGCGTGCCTTTTGTTACACTTGCCTTTCCTGGCTTTGACTTGCCTTCCTTTCCTTCCGTTACTCTTTCCTTGCCTTGCCGTGCATTGCCTAGCCTTGCATTGTCGTGCCTTATCCTTGCCTCACCTGACCGTGCCTTCCCCTGCGTTACCCTTTCCTTGCCTTGCCGGGCATTGCCTAGCCCTGCGTTGCCGTGCCTTAGCCTTGTTACCCCTTGCCGTGCCGTTCCTTCCGTTACCCTTGCCTTCCCTTGCTTTCCCTTGCCTTCCTTGCGTTCCGTTACTCTTTGCTTGCTTTCCGTGCATTGCCTAGCCTTGCGTTGTCATGCCTTAGCCTTGCATCGCCTGACCGAGCTTTCCCATGCGTTACCCTTTCCTTGCCTTTCCGTGCATTGCCTAGCCGTGCGTTGTCGTGCCTTAGCCTTGTTTCCCCTGGCCGTGCCGTTCCTTCCGTTACACTTGCCTTTCCTTCCTTTCCCTTGCCTTCCTTACCTTCCGTTACTCTTTGCTTGCCTTCCGTGCATTGCCTAGCCTTGCGTTGTCGTGCCTTAGCGTTGCCTCGCCTGACCGTGCTTTCAAATGCGTTACCCTTTCCTTGCCTTGCCGTGCATGGCCTAGCGTGCGTTGTCGTGCCTTAGCCTTGTTTCCCCTTGCCGTGCCGTTCCTTCCGTTACCCTTGCCTTTCCTTGCTTTCCCTTGCCTTCCTTACCTTCCGTTACTCTTTCCTTGCCTTCCGTGCATTGCCTAGCCTTGCGTTGTCGTGCCTTAGCCTTATCTCGCCTGACCGTGCCTTCCTTTGCTTTAAGCTTTCCTTGCATTGTCGTGCATTGCCTAGCCTTGCGTTGTCGTGCATTAACCTTGCATAGCCTCACCGTGCCTTGCCTTGCGTTACCCTTTCCTTGCCTTGCCGTGCATTTCCTAGCCGTGTGTTGTCGTGCCTTAGCTTTGTTACCCCTTGCCGTGCCGTTCCTTCCGTTACCCTTGCCTTCCCTTGCTTTCCCTTTCCTTCCTTGCATTCCGTTACTACTTGCTTGCTTTCCGTGCATTGCCTAGCCTTGCGTTGGCTTTCCTTAGCCTTGCCTCGCCTGACCGTGCTTTCCCATGCGTTACCCTTTCCTTGCCTTGCCGTGCATTGCCTAGCCTGCGTTGTCGTGCCTTAGCCTTGTTTCCCCTTGCCGTGCCGTTCCTTCCGTTACACTTGCCTTTCTTTGCTTTCCCTTGCCTTCCTTACCTTCCGTTACTCTTTGCTTGCCTTCCGTGCATTGCCTAGCCTTGCGTTGGCTTTCCTTAGCCTTGCCTCGCCTGACCGTGCTTTCCCATGCGTTACTCTTTCCTTGCCTTGCCGTGCATTGCCTAGCGTGCGTTGTCGTGCCTTAGCCTTGTTTCCCCTTGCCGTGCAGTTCCTTCCGTTACCCTTGCCTTTCCTTGCTTTTCCTTGCCTTGCTTACCTTCCGTTACTCTTTGCTTCCCTTACCTGCATTGCCTAGCCTTGCGTTGTCGTGCCTTAGCCTTATCTCGCCTGACCGTGCCTTCCTTTGCTTTAAGCTTTCCTTGCATTGCCGTGCATTGCCTAGCCTTGCGTTGTCTTGCATTATCCTTGCCTAGCCTCACCGTGCCTTGCCTTGCGTTACCCTTTCCTTACCTTGCCGTGCATTGCCTAGCCGTGCGTTGTCGTGCCTTAGCCTTGTTTCCCCTTGCCGTGGCGTGCCTTTTGTTACACTTGCCTTTCCTGGCTTTGACTTGCCTTCCTTTCCTTCCGTTACTCTTTCCTTGCCTTGCCGTGCATTGCCTAGCCTTGCATTGTCGTGCCTTTTCCTTGCCTCACCTGACCGTGCCTTCCCCTGCATTACCCTTTCCTTGCCTTGCCGGGCATTGCCTAGCCCTGCGTTGCCGTGCCTTAGCCTTGTTACCCCTTGCCGTGCCGTTCCTTCCGTTACCCTTGCCTCCCCTTGCTTTCCCTTGCCTTCCTTGCGTTCCGTTACTCTTTGCTTGCTTTCCGTGCATTGCCTAGCCTTGCGTTGTCATGCCTTAGGCTTGCCTCGCCTGACCGTGTTTTCCCATGCGTTACCCTTTCCTTCCCTTGCCGTGCATTGCCTAGCGTGCGTTGTCGTGCCTTAGACTTGTTTCCCCTTGCCGTGCCGTTCCTTCCGTTACCATTGCCTTTCCTTGCTTTCCCTTGCCTTCCTTACCTTCCGTTACTCTTTGCTTGCCTTCCGTGCATTGCCTAGCCTTGCGTTGTCGTGCCTTAGACTTATCTCGCCTGACCGTGCCTTCCTTTGCTTTAAGCTTTCCTTGCATTGTCGTGCATTGCCTAGCCTTGCGTTGTCGTGCATTAGCCTTGCCTAGCCTCACCGTGCCTTGCCTTGCGTTACCCTTTCCTTTCCTTGCCCTGCATTGCCTAGCCGTGCGTTGTCGTGCCTTAGCCTTGTTTCCCCTTGCCGTGGCGTGCCTTTTGTTACACTTGCCTTTCCTGGCTTTGACTTGCCTTCCTTTCCTTCCGTTACTCTTTCCTTGCCTTGCCGTGCATTGCCTAGCCTTGCATTGTCGTGCCTTATCCTTGCCTCACCTGACCGTGCCTTCCCCTGCGTTACCCTTTCCTTGCCTTGCCGGGCATTGCCTAGCTCTGCGTTGCCGTGCCTTAGCCTTGTTACCCCTTGCCGTGCCGTTCCTTCCGTTACCCTTGCCTTCCCTTGCTTTCCCTTGCCTTCCTTGCGTTCCGTTACTCTTTGCTTGCTTTCCGTGCATTGCCTAGCCTTGCGTTGTCATGCCTTAGCCTTGCATCGCCTGACCGTGCTTTCCCATGCGTTACCCTTTCCTTGCCTTTCCGTGCATTGCCTAGCCGTGCGTTGTCGTGCCTTAGCCTTGTTTCCCCTTGCCGTGCCGTTCCTTCCGTTACACTTGCCTTTCCTTCCTTTCCCTTGCCTTCCTTACCTTCCGTTACTCTTTGCTTGCCTTCCGTGCATTGCCTAGGCTTGCGTTGTCGTGCCTTAGCGTTGCCTCGCCTGACCGTGCTTTCAAATGCGTTACCCTTTCCTTGCATTGCCGTGCATTGCCTAGCGTGCGTTGTCGTGCCTTAGCGTTGTTTCCCCTTGCCGTGCCGTTCCTTCCGTTACCATTGCCTTTCCTTGCTTTCCCTTGCCTTCCTTACCTTCCGTTACTCTTTGCTTGCCTTCCGTGCATTGCCTAGCCTTGCGTTGTCGTGCCTTAGCCTTATCTCGCCTGACCGTGCCTTCCTTTGCTTTAAGCTTTCCTTGCATTGTCGTGCATTGCCTAGCCTTGCGTTTTCGTGCATTAACCTTGCCTAGCCTCACCGTGCCTTGCCTTGCGTTACCCTTTCCTTGCCTTGCCGTGCATTTCCTAGCCGTGTGTTGCCGTGCCTTAGCCTTGTTACCCCTTGCCGTGCCGTTCCTTCCGTTACCCTTGCCTTCCCTTGCTTTCCCTTTCCTTCCTTGCATTCCGTTACTCCTTGCTTGCTTTCCGTGCATTGCCTAGCCTTGCGTTGGCTTTCCTTAGCCTTGCCTCGCCTGACCGTGCTTTCCCATGCGTTACCCTTTCCTTGCCTTGCCGTGCATTGCCTAGCGTGCGTTGTCGTGCCTTTGCCTTGTTTCCCCTTGCCGTGCCGTTCCTTCCGTTACACTTGCCTTTCTTTGCTTTCCCTTGCCTTCCTTACCTTCCGTTACTCTTTGCTTGCCTTCCGTGCATTGCCAAGCCTTGCGTTGTCGTGCCTTAGCCTTGCCTCCCCTGACCGTGCTTTCCCATGCGTTTCCCTTTCCTTGCCTTGCCGTGCATTGCCTAGCGTGCGTTGTCGTGCCTTAGGCTTGTTTCCCCTTGCCGTGCCGTTCCTTCGGTTACCATTGCCTTTCCTTGCTTTCCCTTGCCTTCCTTACCTTCCGTTACTCTTTGCTTGCCTTCCCTGCATTGCCTAGCCTTGCGTTGTCGTGCCTTAGCCTTATCTCGCCTGACCGTGCCTTCCTTTGCTTTAAGCTTTACTTGCATTGTCGTGCATTGCCTAGCCTTGCGTTGTCGTGCATTAGCCTTGCCTAGCCTCACCGTGCCTTGCCTTGCGTTACCCTTTACTTGCCTTGCCTTGAATTTCCTAGCCGTGTGTTGCCGTGCCTTAGCCTTGTTTCCCCTTGCCGTTGCGTGCCTTTTGTTACACTTGCCTTGCCTGGCTTTGCCTTGCCTTCCTTTCCTTCCGTTACTCTTTCCTTGCCTTGCCGTGCATTGCCTAGCCTTGCATTGTCGTGCCTTATCCTTGCCTCACCTGTCCGTGCCTTCCCCTGCGTTACCCTTTCCTTGCCTTGCCGTGCATTGCCTAGCCCTCCGTTGTCGTGCCTTAGCCTTGTTACCCCTTGCCATGCCGTTCCTTCCGTTACCCTTGCCTCCCCTTGCTTTCCCTTGCCTTCCTTGCGTTCCGTTACTCTTTGCTTGCTTTCCGTGCATTGCCTAGCCTTGCGTTGTCATGCCTTAGGCTTGCCTCGCCTGACCGTGCTTTCCCATGCGTTACCCTTTCCTTGCCTTGCCGTGCATTTCCTAGCCGTGTGTTGTCGTGCCTTAGCCTTGTTACCCCTTGCCCTGCCGTTCCTTCCGTTACCCTTGCCTTCCCTTGCTTTCCCTTGCCTTCCTTGCGTTCCGTTACTCCTTGCTTGCTTTCCGTGCATTGCCTAGCCTTGCGTTGTCTTGCCTTAGCCTTGCCTCGCCTGACCGTGCTTTCCCATGCGTTACCCTTTCCTTGCCTTGCCGTGCATTGCCTAGCGTGCGTTGTCGTGCCTTAGCCTTGTTTCCCCTTGCCGTGCCGTTCCTTCCGTTACACTTGCCTTTCTTTGCTTTCCCTTGCCTTCCTTACCTTCCGTTACTCTTTGCTTGCCTTCCGTGCATTGCCAAGCCTTGCGTTGTCGTGCCTTAGCCTTGCCTCCCCTGACCGTGCTTTCCCATGCGTTACCCTTTCCTTGCCTTGCCGTGCATTGCCTAGCGTTCGGTGTCGTGCCTTAGACTTCTTTCCCCTTGCCGTGCCGTTCCTTCCATTACCATTGCCTTTCCTTGCTTTCCCTTGCCTTCCTTACCTTCCGTTACTCTTTGCTTGCCTTGCCGTGCATTGCCTAGCCTTGCGTTGTCGTGCCTTAGCCTTGCCTTCCTTTGCTTTAAGCTTTCCTTGCATTGTCGTGCATTGCCTAGCCTTGCGTTTTCGTGCATTAGCCTTGCCTAGCCTCACCGTGCCTTGCCTTGCGTTACCCTTTCCTTTCCTTGCCCTGCATTGCCTAGCCGTGCGTTGTCGTGCCTTAGCCTTGTTTCCCCTTGCCGTGGCGTGCCTTTTGTTACACTTGCCTTTCCTGGCTTTGACTTGCCTTCCTTTCCTTCCGTTACTCTTTCCTTGCCTTGCCCTGCATTGCCTAGCCTTGCATTGTCGTGCCTTATCCTTGCCTCACCTGACCGTGCCTTCCCCTCCGTTACCCTTTCCTTGCCTTGCCGGGCATTGACTAGCCCTGCGTTGCCGTGCCTTAGCCTTGCTACCCCTTGCCGTGCCGTTCCTTCCGTTACCCTTGCCTTCCCTTGCTTTCCCTTGCCTTCCTTGCGTTCCGTTACTCTTTGCTTGCTTTCCGTGCATTGCCTAGCCTTGCGTTGTCATGCCTTAGCCTTGCATCGCCTGACCGTGCTTTCCCATGCGTTACCCTTTCCTTGCCTTTCCGTGCATTGCCTATCCGTGCGTTGTCGTGCCTTAGCCTTGTTTCCCCTTGCCGTGCCGTTCCTTCCGTTACACTTGCCTTTCCTTCCTTTCCCTTGCCTTCCTTACCTTCCGTTACTCTTTGCTTCCCTTCCCTGCATTGCCTAGCCTTGCGTTGTCGTGCCTTAGCCTTATCTCGCCTGACCGTGCCTTCCTTTGCTTTAAGCTTTACTTGCATTGTCGTGCATTGCCTAGCCTTGCGTTGGCTTTCCTTAGCCTTGCCTCGCCTGACCGTGCTTTCCCATGCGTTACCCTTTCCTTGCATTGCCGTGCATTGCCTAGCGTGCGTTGTCGTGCCTTAGCCTTGTTTCCCCTTGCCGTGCCGTTCCTTCCGTTACCATTGCCTTTCCTTGCTTTCCCTTGCCTTCCTTACCTTCCGTTACTCTTTGCTTGCCTTCCGTGCATTGCCTAGCCTTGCGTTGTCGTGCCTTAGCCTTATCTCGCCTGACCGTGCCTTCCTTTGCTTTAAGCTTTCCTTGCATTGTCGTGCATTGCCTAGCCTTGCGTTGTCGTGCATTAACCTTGCCTAGCCTCACCGTGCCTTGCCTTGCGTTACCCTTTCCTTGCCTTGCCGTGCATTTCCTAGCCGTGTGTTGTCGTGCCTTAGCATTGTTACCCCTTGCCGTGCCGTTCCTTCCGTTACCCTTGCCTTCCCTTGCTTTCCCTTTCCTTCCTTGCATTCCGTTACTCCTTGCTTGCTTTCCGTGCATTGCCTAGCCTTGCGTTGGCTTTCCTTAGCCTTGCCTCGCCTGACCGTGCTTTCCCATGCGTTACCCTTTCCTTGCCTTGCCGTGCATTGCCTAGCGTGCGTTGTCGTGCCTTAGCCTTGTTTCCCCTTGCCGTGCCGTTCCTTCCGTTACACTTGCCTTTCTTTGCTTTCCCTTGCCTTCCTTACCTTCCGTTACTCTTTGCTTGCCTTCCGTGCATTGCCAAGCCTTGCGTTGTCGTGCCTTAGCCTTGCCTCCCCTGACCGTGCTTTCCCATGCGTTACCCTTTCCTTGCCTTGCCTTGAATTTCCTAGCCGTGTGTTGTCGTGCCTTAGCCTTGTTTCCCCTTGCCGTTGCGTGCCTTTTGTTACACTTGCCTTGCCTGGCTTTGCCTTGCCTTCCTTTCCTTCGGTTACTCTTTCCTTGCCTTGCCGTGCATTGCCTAGCCTTGCATTGTCGTGCCTTATCCTTGCCTCACCTGACCGTGCCTTCCCCTGCGTTACCCTTTCCTTGCCTTGCCGTGCATTGCCTAGCCTTGCGTTGTCGTGCCTTAGCCTTGCCTCCCCTGACCGTGCTTTCCCATGCGTTACCCTTTCCTTGCCTTGCCGTGCAATTCCTAGCCGTGTGTTGCCGTGCCTTAGCCTTGTTACCCCTTGCCGTGCCGTTCCTTCCGTTACCCTTGCCTTCCCTTGCTTTCCCTTGCCTTCCTTGCGTTCCGTTACTCTTTGCTTGCTTTCCGTGCATTGCCTAGCCTTGCGTTGTCATGCCTTAGCCTTGCATCGCCTGACCGTGCTTTCCCATGAGTTACCCTTTCCTTGCCTTTCCGTGCATTGCCTAGCCGTGCGTTGTCGTGCCTTAGCCTTGTTTCCCCTTGCCGGGCCGTTCCTTCCGTTACACTTGAATTTCCTTCCTTTCCCTTGCCTTCCTTACCTTCCGTTACTCTTTGCTTGCCTTCCGTGCATGGCCTAGCCTTGCGTTGTCGTGCCTTAGCGTTGCCTCGCCTGACCGTGCTTTCAAATGCGTTACCCTTTCCTTGCCTTGCCCTTCATTGCCTAGCGTTCGGTGTCGTGCCTTAGACTTGTTTCCCCTTGCCGTGCCGTTCCTTCCGTTACCCTGGCCTTTCCTTCCTTTTCCTTGCCTTGCTTACCTTCCGTTACTCTTTGCTTGCCTTCCCTGAATTTCCTAGCCTTGCGTTGTCGTGCCTTAGCCTTATCTCGCCTGACCTTGCCTTCCTTTGCTTTAAGCTTTCCTTGCATTGTCGTGCATCGCCTAGCCTTGCGTTTTCGTGCATTAGCCTTGCCAACCTCACCGTGCATTTCCTTGCGTTACCCTTTGCTTGCCTTGCCGTGCATTGCCTAGCCGTGCGTTGTCGTGCCTTAGCCTTGTTTCCCCTTGCCGTGCCGTTCCTTCCGTTACACTTGCCTTTCTTTGCTTTCCCTTTCCTTCCTTACCTTCCGTTTCTCTTTGCTTGCCTTCCGTGCATTGCCTAGCCTTGCGTTGTCATGCCTTAGGCTTGCCTCGCCTGACCGTGCTTTCCCATGCGTTACCCTTTCCTTGCCTTGCCGTGCATTGCCTAGCGTGCGTTGTCGTGCCTTAGCCTTGTTTCCCCTTGCCGTGCCGTTCCTTCCGTTACACTTGCCTTTCTTTGCTTTCCCTTGCCTTCCTTACCTTCCGTTACTCTTTGCTTGCCTTCCGTGCATTGCCTAGCCTTGCGTTGTCGTGCCTTAGCCTTGCCTCGCCTGAACGTGCTTTCCCATGCGTTACCGTTTCCTTGCCTTGCTGTGCATTGCCCAGCCTGCGTTGCCGTGCCTTAGCCTTGTTTCCCCTTGCCGTGCAGTTCCTTCCGTTACCCTTGCCTTTCCTTGCTTTTCCTTGCCTTGCTTACCTTCCGTTACTCTTTGCTTCCCTTCCCTGCATTGCCTAGCCTTGCGTTGTCGTGCCTTAGCCTTATCTCGCCTGACCGTGCCTTCCTTTGCTTTAAGCTTTCCTTGCATTGTCGTGCATTGCCTAGCCTTGCGTGGTCGTGCATTAACCTTGCCTAGCCTCACCGTGCCTTGCCTTGCGTTACCCTTTCCTTGCCTTGCCGTGCATTTCCTAGCCGTGTGTTGTCGTGCCTTAGCCTTGTTACACCTTGCCGTGCCGTTCCTTTCGTTACCCTTGCCTTCCCTTGCTTTCCCTTTCCTTCCTTGCATTCCGTTACTCCTTGCTTGCTTTCCGTGCATTGCCTAGCCTTGCGTTGGCTTTCCTTAGCCTTGCCTCGCCTGACCGTGCTTTCCCATGCGTTACCCTTTCCTTGCCTTGCCGTGCATTGCCTAGCGTGCGTTGTCGTGCCTTAGCCTTGTTTCCCCTTGCCGTGCCGTTCCTTCCGTTACACTTGCCTTTCTTTGCTTTCCCTTGCCTTCCTTACCATCCGTTACTCTTTGCTTGCCTTCCGTGCATTGCCAAGCCTTGCGTTTTCGTGCCTTAGCCTTGCCTCCCCTGACCGTGCTTTCCCATGCGTTACCCTTTCCTTGCCTTGCCGTGCATTGCCCAGCCTGCGTTGCCGTGCCTTAGCCTTGTTTCCCCTTGCCGTGCAGTTCCTTCCGTTACCCTTGCCTTTCCTTGCTTTTCCTTGCCTTTCTTACTTTCCGTTACTCTTTGCTTGCCTTCCGTGCATTGCCTAGCCTTGCGTTGTCGTGCCTTAGCCTTATCTCGCCTGACCGTGCCTTCCTTTGCTTTAAGCTTTCCTTGCATTGTCGTGCATTGCCTAGCCTTGCGTTGTCGTGCATTAGCCTTGCCTAGCCTCACCGTGCCTTGCCTTGCGTTACCCTTTCCTTGCCTTGCCCTGCATTGCCTAGCCGTGCGTTGTCGTGCCTTAGCCTTGTTTCCCCTTGCCGTGGCGTGCCTTTTGTTACACTTGACTTTCCTGGCTTTGACTTGCCTTCCTTTCCTTCCGTTACTCTTTCCTTGCCTTGCCGTGCATTGCCTAGCCTTGCATTGTCGTGCCTTATCCTTGCCTCACCTGACCGTGCCTTCCCCTGCGTTACCCTTTCCTTGCCTTGCCTGGCATTGCCTAGCCCTGCGTTGCCGTGCCTGAGCCTTGTTACCCCTTGCCGTGCCGTTTCTTCCGTTACCCTTGCCTTCCCTTGCTTTCCCTTGCCTTCCTTGCGTTCCGTTACTCTTTGCTTGCTTTCCGTGCATTGCCTAGCCTTGCGTTGTCATGCCTTAGCCTTGCATCGCCTGACCGTGCTTTCCCATGCGTTACCCTTTCCTTGCCTTTCCGTGCATTGCCTAGCCGTGCGTTGTCGTGCCTTAGCCTTGTTTCCCCTTGCCGTGCCGTTCCTTCCGTTACACTTGCCTTTCCTTCCTTTCCCTTGCCTTCCTTACCTTCCGTTACTCTTTGCTTGCCTTCCGTGCATTGCCTAGCCTTGCGTTGTCGTGCCTTAGCGTTGCCTCGCCTGACCGTGCTTTCAAATGCGTTACCCTTTCCTTGCCTTGCCGTGCATTGCCTAGCGTGCGTTGTCGTGCCTTAGCCTTGTTTCCCCTTGCCGTGCCGTTCCTTCCGTTACCATTGCCTTTCCTTGCTTTCCCTTGCCTTCCTTACCTTCCGTTACTCTTTGCTTGCCTTCCGTGCATTGCCTAGCCTTGCGTTGTCGTGCCTTAGCCTTATCTCGCCTGACCGTGCCTTCCTTTGCTTTAAGCTTTCCTTGCATTGTCGTGCATTGCCTAGCCTTGCGTTGTCGTGCATTAACCTTGCCTAGCCTCACCGTGCCTTGCCTTGCGTTACCCTTTCCTTGCCTTGCCGTGCATTGCCTAGCGTTCGGTGTCGTGCCTTAGACTTCTTTCCCCTTGCCGTGCCGTTCCTTCCGTTACCCTTGCCTTCCCTTGCTTTCCCTTTCCTTCCTTGCATTCCGTTACTCCTTGCTTGCTTTCCGTGCATTGCCTAGCCTTGCGTTGGCTTTCCTTAGCCTTGCCTCGCCTGACCGTGCTTTCCCATGCGTTACCCTTTCCTTGCCTTGCCGTGCATTGCCTAGCGTGCGTTGTCGTGCCTTAGCCTTGTTTCCCCTTGCCGTGCCGTTCCTTCCGTTACACTTGCCTTTCTTTGCTTTCCCTTGCCTTCCTTACCTTCCGTTACTCTTTGCTTGCCTTCCGTGCATTGCCAAGCCTTGCGTTGTCGTGCCTTAGCCTTGCCTCCCCTGACCGTGCTTTCCCATGCGTTACCCTTTCCTTGCCTTGCCTTGAATTTCCTAGCCGTGTGTTGTCGTGCCTTAGCCTTGTTTCCCCTTGCCGTTGCGTGCCTTTTGTTACACTTGCCTTGCCTGGCTTTGCCTTGCCTTCCTTTCCTTCGGTTACTCTTTCCTTGCCTTGCCGTGCATTGCCTAGCCTTGCGTTGTCGTGCCTTATCCTTGCCTCACCTGACCGTGCCTTCCCCTGCGTTACCCTTTCCTTGCCTTGCCGTGCATTGCCTAGCCCTGCGTTGTCGTGCCTTAGCCTTGCCTCCCCTGACCGTTCTTTCCCATGCGTTACCCTTTCCTTGCCTTGCCGTGCAATTCCTAGCCGTGTGTTGCCGTGCCTTAGCCTTGTTACCCCTTGCCGTGCCGTTCCTTCCGTTACCCTTGCCTTCCCTTGCTTTCCCTTGCCTTCCTTGCGTTCCGTTACTCTTTGCTTGCTTTCCGTGCATTGCCTAGCCTTGCGTTGTCATGCCTTAGCCTTGCATCGCCTGACCGTGCTTTCCCATGAGTTACCCTTTCCTTGCCTTTCCGTGCATTGCCTAGCCGTGCGTTGTCGTGCCTTAGCCTTGTTTCCCCTTGCCGTGCCGTTCCTTCCGTTACACTTGCCTTTCCTTCCTTTCCCTTGCCTTCCTTACCTTCCGTTACTCTTTGCTTGCCTTCCGTGCATTGCCTAGCCTTGCGTTGTCGTGCCTTAGCCTTGCCTCGCCTGAACGTGCTTTCCCATGCGTTACCGTTTCCTTGCCTTGCTGTGCATTGCCCAGCCTGCGTTGCCGTGCCTTAGCCTTGTTTCCCCTTGCCGTGCAGTTCCTTCCGTTACCCTTGCCTTTCCTTGCTTTTCCTTGCCTTGCTTACCTTCCGTTACTCTTTGCTTCCCTTCCCTGCATTGCCTAGCCTTGCGTTGTCGTGCCTTAGCCTTATCTCGCCTGACCGTGCCTTCCTTTGCTTTAAGCTTTCCTTGCATTGTCGTGCATTGCCTAGCCTTGCGTTGTCGTGCATTAACCTTGCCTAGCCTGACCGTGCCTTGCCTTGCGTTACCCTTTCCTTGCCTTGCCGTGCATTTCCTAGCCGTGTGTTGTCGTGCCTTAGCCTTGTTACACTTTGCCGTGCCGTTCCTTTCGTTACCCTTGCCTTCCCTTGCTTTCCCTTTCCTTCCTTGCATTCCGTTACTCCTTGCTTGCTTTCCGTGCATTGCCTAGCCTTGCGTTGGCTTTCCTTAGCCTTGCCTCGCCTGACCGTGCTTTCCCATGCGTTACCCTTTCCTTGCCTTGCCGTGCATTGCCTAGCGTGCGTTGTCGTGCCTTAGCCTTGTTTCCCCTTGCCGTGCCGTTCCTTCCGTTACACTTGCCTTTCTTTGCTTTCCCTTGCCTTCCTTACCATCCGTTACTCTTTGCTTGCCTTCCGTGCATTGCCAAGCCTTGCGTTGTCGTGCCTTAGCCTTGCCTCCCCTGACCGTGCTTTCCCATGCGTTACCCTTTCCTTGCCTTGCCGTGCATTGCCTAGCGTTCGGTGTCGTGCCTTAGACTTGTTTCCCCTTGCCGTGCCGTTCCTTCCGTTACCATTGCCTTTCCTTGCTTTCCCTTGCCTTCCTTACCTTCCGTTACTATTTGCTTGCCTTCCCTGCATTGCCTAGACTTGCGTTGTCGTGCCTTAGCCTTATCTCGCCTGACCGTGCCTTCCTTTGCTTTAAGCTTTACTTGCATTGTCGTGCATTGCCTAACCATGCGTTGTCGTGCATTAGCCTTGCCTAGCCTCACCGTGCCTTGCCTTGCGTTACCCTTTCCTTGCCTTGCCGTGCATTTCCTAGCCGTGTGTTGTCGTGCCTTAGCCTTGTTTCCCCTTGCCGTTGCGTGCCCTTTGTTACACTTGCCTTGCCTGGCTTTGCCTTGCCTTCCTTTCCTTCCGTTACTCTTTGCTTGCCTTGCCGTGCATTGCCTAGCCCTGCGTTGTCGTGCCTTAGGCTTGTTACCCCTTGCCGTGCCGTTCCTTCCGTTACCCTTGCCTTCCCTTGCTTTCCCTTGCCTTCCTTACCTTCCGTTACTCTTTGCTTGCCTTCCGTGCATTGCCTAGCCTTGCGTTGTCGTGCCTTAGCCTTATCTCGACTGACCGTGCCTTCCTTTGCTTTAAGCTTTCCTTGCATTGTCGTGCATTGCCTAGCCTTGCGTTGTCGTGCCTTAGCCTTATCTCGCCTGACCGTGCCTTCCTTTGCTTTAAGCTTTACTTGCATTTTCGTGCATTGCCTAGCCTTGCGTTGTCGTGCATTAGCCTTGCCTAGCCTCACCGTGCCTTGCCTTGCGTTACCCTTTACTTGCCTTGCCTTGAATTTCCTAGCCGTGTGTTGTCGTGCCTTAGCCTTGTTTCCCCTTGCCGTTGCGTGCCTTTTGTTACACTTGCCTTGCCTGGCTTTGCCTTGCCTTCCTTTCCTTCCGTTACTCTTTCCTTGCCTTGCCGTGCATTGCCTAGCCTTGCATTGTCGTGCCTTATCCTTGCCTCACCTGTCCGTGCCTTCCCCTGCGTTACCCTTTCCTTGCCTTGCCGTGCATTGCCTAGCCCTCCGTTGTCGTGCCTTAGCCTTGTTACCCCTTGCCATGCCGTTCCTTCCGTTACCCTTGCCTCCCCTTGCTTTCCCTTGCCTTCCTTGCGTTCCATTACTCTTTGCTTGCTTTCCGTGCATTGCCTAGCCTTGCGTTGTCATGCCTTAGGCTTGCCTCGCCTGACCGTGCTTTCCCATGCGTTACCCTTTCCTTGCCTTGCCGTGCATTGCCTGGCGTGCGTTGTCGTGCCTTAGCCTTGTTTCCCCTTGCCGTGCCGTTCCTTCCGTTACACTTGCCTTTCCTTGCTTTCCCTTGCCTTCCTTACCTTCCGTTACTCTTTGCTTGCTTTCCGTGCATTGCCTAGCCTTGCGTTGTCCTGCCTTAGCCTTGCCTCGCCTGAACGTGCTTTCCCATGCGTTACCCTTTCCTTGCCTTGCCGTGCATTGCCCAGCCTGCGTTGCCGTGCCTTAGCCTTGTTTCCCCTTGCCGTGCAGTTCCTTCCGTTACCCTTGCCTTTCCTTGCTTTTCCTTGCCTTTCTTACTTTCCGTTACTCTTTGCTTGCCTTCCGTGCATTGCCTAGCCTTGCGTTGTCGTGCCTTAGCCTTATCTCGCCTGACCGTGCCTTCCTTTGCTTTAAGCTTTCCTTGCATTGTCGTGCATTGCCTAGCCTTGCGTTGTCGTGCATTAGCCTTGCCTAGCCTCACCGTGCCTTGCCTTGCGTTACCCTTTCCTTGCCTTGCCCTGCATTGCCTAGCCGTGCGTTGTCGTGCCTTAGCCTTGTTTCCCCTTGCCGTGGCGTGCCTTTTGTTACACTTGCCTTTCCTGGCTTTGACTTGCCTTCCTTTCCTTCCGTTACTCTTTCCTTGCCTTGCCGTGCTTTGCCTAGCCTTGCATTGTCGTGCCTTATCCTTGCCTCACCTGACCGTGCCTTCCCCTGCGTTACCCTTTCCTTGCCTTGCCGGGCATTGCCTAGCCCTGCGTTGCCGTGCCTGAGCCTTGTTACCCCTTGCCGTGCCGTTTCTTCCGTTACCCTTGCCTTCCCTTGCTTTCCCTTGCCTTCCTTGCGTTCCGTTACTCTTTGCTTGCTTTCCGTGCATTGCCTAGCCTTGCGTTGTCATGCCTTAGCCTTGCATCGCCTGACCGTGCTTTCCCATGCGTTACCCTTTCCTTGCCTTTCCGTGCATTGCCTAGCCGTGCGTTGTCGTGCCTTAGCCTTGTTTCCCCTTGCCGTGCCGTTCCTTCCGTTACACTTGCCTTTCCTTCCTTTCCCTTGCCTTCCTTACCTTCCGTTACTCTTTGCTTGCCTTCCGTGCATTGCCTAGCCTTGCGTTGTCGTGCCTTAGCGTTGCCTCGCCTGACCGTGCTTTCAAATGCGTTACCCTTTCCTTGCCTTGCCGTGCATTGCCTAGCGTGCGTTGTCGTGCCTTAGCCTTGTTTCCCCTTGCCGTGCCGTTCCTTCCGTTACCATTGCCTTTCCTTGCTTTCCCTTGCCTTCCTTACCTTCCGTTACTCTTTGCTTGCCTTCCGTGCATTGCCTAGCCTTGCGTTGTCGTGCCTTAGCCTTATCTCGCCTGACCGTGCCTTCCTTTGCTTTAAGCTTTCCTTGCATTGTCGTGCATTGCCTAGCCTTGCGTTGTCGTGCATTAACCTTGCCTAGCCTCACCGTGCCTTGCCTTGCGTTACCCTTTCCTTGCCTTGCCGTGCATTTCCTAGCCGTGTGTTGTCGTGCCTTAGCCTTGTTACCCCTTGCCGTGCCGTTCCTTCCGTTACCCTTGCCTTCCCTTGCTTTCCCTTTCCTTCCTTGCATTCCGTTACTCCTTGCTTGCTTTCCGTGCATTGCCTAGCCTTGCGTTGGCTTTCCTTAGCCTTGCCTCGCCTGACCGTGCTTTCCCATGCGTTACCCTTTCCTTGCCTTGCCGTGCATTGCCTAGCGTGCGTTGTCGTGCCTTAGCCTTGTTTCCCCTTGCCGTGCCGTTCCTTCCGTTACACTTGCCTTTCTTTGCTTTCCCTTGCCTTCCTTACCTTCCGTTACTCTTTGCTTGCCTTCCGTGCATTGCCAAGCCTTGCGTTGTCGTGCCTTAGCCTTGCCTCCCCTGACCGTGCTTTCCCATGCGTTACCCTTTCCTTGCCTTGCCGTGCATTGCCTAGCGTTCGGTGTCGTGCCTTAGACTTCTTTCCCCTTGCCGTGCCGTTCCTTCCGTTACCCTTGCCTTTCCTTGCTTTCCCTTGCCTTCCTTACCTTCCGTTACTCTTTTCTTGCCTTCCGTGCATTACCTAGCCTTGCGTTGTCGTGCCTTAGCCTTATCTCGCCTGACCGTGCCTTCCTTTGCTTTAAGCTTTCCTTGCATTGTCGTGCATTGCCTAGCCTTGCGTTGTCGTGCATTAGCCTTGCCTAGCCTCACCGTGCCTTGCCTTGCGTTACCCTTTCCTTGCCTTGCCCTGCATTGCCTAGCCGTGCGTTGTCGTGCCTTAGCCTTGTTTCCCCTTGCCTTGGCGTGCCTTTTGTTACACTTGCCTTGCCTGGCTTTGCCTTGCCTTCCTTTCCTTCCGTTACTCTTTCCTTGCCTTGCCGTGCATTGCCTAGCCTTGCATTGTCGTGCCTTATCCTTGCCTCACCTGACCGTGCCTTCACCTGCGTTACCCTTTCCTTGCCTTGCCGTGCATTGCCTAGCCCTGCGTTGCCGTGCCTTAGCTTTGTTACCCCTTGCCTTGCCGTTCCTTCCGTTACCCTTGCCTTCCCTTGCTTTCCCTTGCCTTCCTTGCGTTCCGTTACTCTTTGCTTGCTTTCCGTGCATTGCCTAGCCTTGCGTTGTCATGCCTTAGCCTTGCATCGCCTGACCGTGCTTTCCCATGCGTTACCCTTTCCTTGCCTTTCCGTGCATTGCCTAGCCGTGCGTTGTCGTGCCTTAGCCTTGTTTCCCCTTGCCGTGCCGTTCCTTCCGTTACACTTGCCTTTCCTTCCTTTCCCTTGCCTTCCTTACCTTGCGTTACTCTTTGCTTGCCTTCCGTGCACTGCCTAGCCTTGCGTTGTCGTGCCTTAGCGTTGCCTCGCCTGACCGTGCTTTCAAATGCGTTACCCTTTCCTTGCATTGCCGTGCATTGCCTAGCGTGCGTTGTCGTGCCTTAGCCTTGTTTCCCCTTGCCGTGCCGTTCCTTCCGTTACCATTGCCTTTCCTTGCTTTCCCTTGCCTTCCTTACCTTCCGTTACTCTTTGCTTGCCTTCCGTGCATTGCCTAGCCTTGCGTTGTCGTGCCTTAGCCTTATCTCGCCTGACCGTGCCTTCCTTTGCTTTAAGCTTTCCTTGCATTGTCGTGCATTGCCTAGCCTTGCGTTGTCGTGCATTAACCTTGCCTAGCCTCACCGTGCCTTGCCTTGCGTTACCCTTTCCTTGCCTTGCCGTGCATTTCCTAGCCGTGTGTTGTCGTGCCTTAGCCTTGTTACCCCTTGCCGTGCCGTTCCTTCCGTTACCCTTGCCTTCCCTTGCTTTCCCTTTCCTTCCTTGCATTCCGTTACTCCTTGCTTGCTTTCCGTGCATTGCCTAGCCTTGCGTTGGCTTTCCTTAGCCTTGCCTCGCCTGACCGTGCTTTCCCATGCGTTACCCTTTCCTTGCCTTGCCGTGCATTGCCTAGCGTGCGTTGTCGTGCCTTAGCCTTGTTTCCCCTTGCCGTGCCGTTCTTTCCGTTACACTTGCCTTTCCTTGCTTTCCCTTGCCTTCCTTACCTTCCGTTACTCTTTGCTTGCCTTCCGTGCATTGCCTAGCCTTGCGTTGTCGTGCCTTAGCGTTGCCTCGCCTGACCGTGCTTTCAAATGCGTTACCCTTTCCTTGCCTTGCCCTTCATTGCCTAGCGTTCGGTGTCGTGCCTTAGACTTGTTTCCCCTTGCCGTGCCGTTCCTTCCGTTACCCTGGCCTTTCCTTCCTTTTCCTTGCCTTGCTTACCTTCCGTTACTCTTTGCTTGCCTTCCCTGAATTTCCTAGCCTTGCGTTGTCGTGCCTTAGCCTTATCTCGCCTGACCTTGCCTTCCTTTGCTTTAAGCTTTCCTTGCATTGTCGTGCATCGCCTAGCCTTGCGTTTTCGTGCATTAGCCTTGCCAACCTCACCGTGCATTTCCTTGCGTTACCCTTTGCTTGCCTTGCCGTGCATTGCCTAGCTGTGCGTTGTCGTGCCTTAGCCTTGTTTCCCCTTGCCGTGCCGTTCCTTCCGTTACACTTGCCTTTCTTTGCTTTCCCTTTCCTTCCTTACCTTCCGTTACTCTTTGCTTGCCTTCCGTGCATTGCCTAGCCTTGCCTTGTCATGCCTTAGGCTTGCCTCGCCTGAGCGTGCTTTCCCATGCGTTACCCTTTCCTTGCCTTGCCGTGCATTGCCTAGCGTGCGTTGTCGTGCCTTAGCCTTGTTTCCCCTTGCCGTGCCGTTCCTTCCGTTACACTTGCCTTTCTTTGCTTTCCCTTGCCTTCCTTACCTTCCGTTACTCTTTGCTTGCCTTCCGTGCATTGCCTAGCCTTGCGTTGTCGTGCCTTAGCCTTGCCTCGCATGAACGTGCTTTCCCATGCGTTACCGTTTCCTTGCCTTGCTGTGCATTGCCCAGCCTGCGTTGCCGTGCCTTAGCCTTATCTCGCCTGACCGTGCCTTCCTTTGCTTTAAGCTTTACTTGCATTGTCGTGCATTGCCTAACCATGCGTTGTCGTGCATTAGCCTTGCCTAGCCTCACCGTGCCTTGCCTTGCGTTACCCTTTCCTTGCCTTGCCGTGCATTGCCTAGCCGTGTGTTTTCGTGCCTTAGCCTTGTTACACTTTGCCGTGCCGTTCCTTTCGTTACCCTTGCCTTCCCTTGCTTTCCCTTTCCTTCCTTGCATTCCGTTACTCCTTGCTTGCTTTCCGTGCATTGCCTAGCCTTGCGTTGGCTTTCCTTAGCCTTGCCTCGCCTGACCGTGCTTTCCCATGCGTTACCCTTTCCTTGCCTTGCCGTGCATTGCCTAGCGTGCGTTGTCGTGCCTTAGCCTTGTTTCCCCTTGCCGTGCCGTTCCTTCCGTTACACTTGCCTTTCTTTGCTTTCCCTTGCCTTCCTTACCATCCGTTACTCTTTGCTTGCCTTCCGTGCATTGCCAAGCCTTGCGTTGTCGTGCCTTAGCCTTGCCTCCCCTGACCGTGCTTTCCCATGCGTTACCCTTTCCTTGCCTTGCCGTGCATTGCCTAGCGTTCGGTGTCGTGCCTTAGACTTGTTTCCCCTTGCCGTGCCGTTCCTTCCGTTACCATTGCCTTTCCTTGCTTTCCCTTGCCTTCCTTACCTTCCGTTACTATTTGCTTGCCTTCCCTGCATTGCCTAGACTTGCGTTGTCGTGCCTTAGCCTTATCTCGCCTGACCGTGCCTTCCTTTGCTTTAAGCTTTACTTGCATTGTCGTGCATTGCCTAACCATGCGTTGTCGTGCATTAGCCTTGCCTAGCCTCACCGTGCCTTGCCTTGCGTTACCCTTTCCTTGCCTTGCCGTGCATTTCCTAGCCGTGTGTTGTCGTGCCTTAGCCTTGTTTCCCCTTGCCGTTTCGTGCCCTTTGTTACACTTGCCTTGCCTGGCTTTGCCTTGCCTTCCTTTCCTTCCGTTACTCTTTGCTTGCCTTGCCGTGCATTGCCTAGCCCTGCGTTGTCGTGCCTTAGCCTTGTTACCCCTTGCCGTGCCGTTCCTTCCGTTACCCTTGCCTTCCCTTGCTTTCCCTTGCCTTCCTTACCTTCCGTTACTCTTTGCTTGCCTTCCGTGCATTGCCTAGCCTTGCGTTGTCGTGCCTTAGCCTTATCTCGACTGACCGTGCCTTCCTTTGCTTTAAGCTTTCCTTGCATTGTCGTGCATTGCCTAGCCTTGCGTTGTCGTGCATTAACCTTGCCTAGCCTCACCGTGCCTTGCCTTGCGTTACCCTTTCCTTGCCTTGCCGTGCATTTCCTAGCCGTGTGTTGTCGTGCCTTAGCCTTGTTACCCCTTGCCGTGCCGTTCCTTCCGTTACCCTTGCCTTCCATTGCTTTCCCTTTCCTTCCTTGCATTCCGTTACTCCTTGCTTGCCTTCCGTGCATTGCCAAGCCTTGCGTTGTCGTGCCTTAGCCTTGCCTCCCCTGACCGTTCTTTCCCATGCGTTACCCTTTCCTTCCCTTGCCGTGCATTGCCTAGCGTGCGTTGTCGTGCCTTAGACTTGTTTCCCCTTGCCGTGCCGTTCCTTCCGTTACCATTGCCTTTCCTTGCTTTCCCTTGCCTTCCTTACCTTCCGTTACTCTTTGCTTGCCTTCCCTGCATTGCCTAGCCTTGCGTTGTCGTGCCTTAGCCTTATCTCTTCTTACCGTGCCTTCCTTTGCTTTAAGCTTTACTTGCTTTGTCGTGCATTGCCTAGCCTTGCGTTGTCGTGCATTAGCCTTGCCTAGCCTCACCGTGCCTTGCCTTGCGTTACCCTTTCCTTGCCTTGCCGTGCATTTCCTAGCCGTGTGTTGCCGTGCCTTAGCCTTGTTACCCCTTGCCGTGCCGTTCCTTCCGTTACCCTTGCCTTCCCTTGCTTTCCCTTGCCTTCCTTGCGTTCCGTTACTCTTTGCTTGCTTTCCGTGCATTGCCTAGCCTTGCGTTGTCATGCCTTAGCCTTGCATCGCCTGACCGTGCTTTCCCATGAGTTACCCTTTCCTTGCCTTTCCGTGCATTGCCTAGCCGTGCGTTGTCGTGCCTTAGCCTTGTTTCCCCTTGCCGGGCCGTTCCTTCCGTTACACTTGCCTTTCCTTCCTTTCCCTTGCCTTCCTTACCTTCCGTTACTCTTTGCTTGCCTTCCGTGCATGGCCTAGCCTTGCGTTGTCGTGCCTTAGCGTTGCCTCGCCTGACCGTGCTTTCAAATGCGTTACCCTTTCCTTGCCATGCCCTTCATTGCCTAGCGTTCGGTGTCGTGCCTTAGACTTGTTTCCCCTTGCCGTGCCGTTCCTTCCGTTACCCTGGCCTTTCCTTCCTTTTCCTTGCCTTGCTTACCTTCCGTTACTCTTTGCTTGCCTTCCCTGAATTTCCTAGCCTTGCGTTGTCGTGCCTTAGCCTTATCTCGCCTGACCTTGCCTTCCTTTGCTTTAAGCTTTCCTTGCATTGTCGTGCATCGCCTAGCCTTGCGTTTTCGTGCATTAGCCTTGCCAACCTCACCGTGCATTTCCTTGCGTTACCCTTTGCTTGCCTTGCCGTGCATTGCCTAGCCGTGCGTTGTCGTGCCTTAGCCTTGTTTCCCCTTGCCGTGCCGTTCCTTCCGTTACACTTGCCTTTCTTTGCTTTCCCTTTCCTTCCTTACCTTCCGTTTCTCTTTGCTTGCCTTCCGTGCATTGCCTAGCCTTGCGTTGTCATGCCTTAGGCTTGCCTCGCCTGACCGTGCTTTCCCATGCGTTACCCTTTCCTTGCCTTGCCGTGCATTGCCTAGCCGTGCGTTGTCGTGCCTTAGCCTTGTTTCCCCTTGCCGTGCCATTCCTTCCGTTACACTTGCCTTTCTTTGCTTTCCCTTGCCTTCCTTACCTTCCGTTACTCTTTGCTTGCCTTCCGTGCATTGCCTAGCCTTGCGTTGTCGTGCCTTAGCCTTGCCTCGCCTGAACGTGCTTTCCCATGCGTTACCGTTTCCTTGCCTTGCTGTGCATTGCCCAGCCTGCGTTGCCGTGCCTTAGCCTTATCTCGCCTGACCGTGCCTTCCTTTGCTTTAAGCTTTACTTGCATTGTCGTGCATTGCCTAACCATGCGTTGTCGTGCATTAGCCTTGCCTAGCCTCACCGTGCCTTGCCTTGCGTTACCCTTTCCTTGCCTTGCCGTGCATTGCCTAGCCGTGTGTTTTCGTGCCTTAGCCTTGTTACACTTTGCCGTGCCGTTCCTTTCGTTACCCTTGCCTTCCCTTGCTTTCCCTTTCCTTCCTTGCATTCCGTTACTCCTTGCTTGCTTTCCGTGCATTGCCTAGCCTTGCGTTGGCTTTCCTTAGCCTTGCCTCGCCTGACCGTGCTTTCCCATGCGTTACCCTTTCCTTGCCTTGCCGTGCATTGCCTAGCGTGCGTTGTCGTGCCTTAGCCTTGTTTCCCCTTGCCGTGCCGTTCCTTCCGTTACACTTGCCTTTCTTTGCTTTCCCTTGCCTTCCTTACCATCCGTTACTCTTTGCTTGCCTTCCGTGCATTGCCAAGCCTTGCGTTGTCGTGCCTTAGCCTTGCCTCCCCTGACCGTGCTTTCCCATGCGTTACCCTTTCCTTGCCTTGCCGTGCATTGCCTAGCGTTCGGTGTCGTGCCTTAGACTTGTTTCCCCTTGCCGTGCCGTTCCTTCCGTTACCATTGCCTTTCCTTGCTTTCCCTTGCCTTCCTTACCTTCCGTTACTCTTTGCTTGCCTTCCCTGCATTGCCTAGCCTTGCGTTGTCGTGCCTTAGCCTTATCTCGCCTGACCGTGCCTTCCTTTGCTTTAAGCTTTACTTGCATTGTCGTGCATTGCCTAGCCTTGCGTTGTCGTGCATTAGCCTTGCCTAGCCTCACCGTGCCTTGCCTTGCGTTACCCTTTCCTTGCCTTGCCGTGCATTTCCTAGCCGTGCGTTGTCGTGCCTTAGCCTTGTTTCCCCTTGCCGTGCCGTTCCTTCCGTTACACTTGCCTTTCCTTGCTTTCCCTTGCCTTCCTTACCTTCCGTTACTCTTTGCTTGCCTTCCCTGCATTGCCTAGCCTTGCGTTGTCGTGCCTTAGCCTTATCTCTTCTTACCGTGCCTTCCTTTGCTTTAAGCTTTACTTGCTTTGTCGTGCATTGCCTAGCCTTGCGTTGTCGTGCATTAGCCTTGCCTAGCCTCACCGTGCCTTGCCTTGCGTTACCCTTTCCTTGCCTTGCCGTGCATTTCCTAGCCGTGTGTTGCCGTGCCTTAGCCTTGTTACCCCTTGCCGTGCCGTTCCTTCCGTTACCCTTGCCTTCCCTTGCTTTCCCTTGCCTTCCTTGCGTTCCGTTACTCTTTGCTTGCTTTCCGTGCATTGCCTAGCCTTGCGTTGTCATGCCTTAGCCTTGCATCGCCTGACCGTGCTTTCCCATGAGTTACCCTTTCCTTGCCTTTCCGTGCATTGCCTAGCCGTGCGTTGTCGTGCCTTAGCCTTGTTTCCCCTTGCCGGGACGTTCCTTCCGTTACACTTGCCTTTCCTTCCTTTCCCTTGCCTTCCTTACCTTCCGTTACTCTTTGCTTGCCTTCCCTGAATTTCCTAGCCTTGCGTTGTCGTGCCTTAGCCTTATCTCGCCTGACCTTGCCTTCCTTTGCTTTAAGCTTTCCTTGCATTGTCGTGCATCGCCTAGCCTTGCGTTTTCGTGCATTAGCCTTGCCAACCTCACCGTGCATTTCCTTGCGTTACCCTTTGCTTGCCTTGCCGTGCATTGCCTAGCCGTGCGTTGTCGTGCCTTAGCCTTGTTTCCCCTTGCCGTGCCGTTCCTTCCGTTACACTTGCCTTTCTTTGCTTTCCCTTTCCTTCCTTACCTTCCGTTTCTCTTTGCTTGCCTTCCGTGCATTGCCTAGCCTTGCGTTGTCATGCCTTAGGCTTGCCTCGCCTGACCGTGCTTTCCCATGCGTTACCCTTTCCTTGCCTTGCCGTGCATTGCCTAGCGTGCGTTGTCGTGCCTTATCCTTGTTTCCCCTTGCCGTGCCGTTCCTTCCGTTACACTTGCCTTTCTTTGCTTTCCCTTGCCTTCCTTACCTTCCGTTACTCTTTGCTTGCCTTCCGTGCATTGCCTAGCCTTGCGTTGTCGTGCCTTAGCCTTGCCTCGCCTGAACGTGCTTTCCCATGCGTTACCGTTTCCTTGCCTTGCTGTGCATTGCCCAGCCTGCGTTGCCGTGCCTTAGCCTTGTTTCCCCTTGCCGTGCAGTTCCTTCCGTTACCCTTGCCTTTCCTTGCTTTTCCTTGCCTTGCTTACCTTCCGTTACTCTTTGCTTCCCTTCCCTGCATTGCCTAGCCTTGCGTTGTCGTGCCTTAGCCTTATCTCGCCTGACCGTGCCTTCCTTTGCTTTAAGCTTTCCTTGCATTGTCGTGCATTGCCTAGCCTTGCGTTGTCGTTCATTAGCCTTGCCTAGCCTCACCGTGCCTTGCCTTGCGTTACCCTTTCCTTGCCTTGCCGTGCATTTCCTAGCCGTGTGTTGTCGTGCCTTAGCCTTGTTTCCCCTTGCCGTTGCGTGCCCTTTGTTACACTTGCCTTGCCTGGCTTTGCCTTGCCTTCCTTTCCTTCCGTTACTCTTTGCTTGCCTTGCCGTGCATTGCCTAGCCCTGCGTTGTCGTGCCTTAGCCTTGTTACCCCTTGCCGTGCCGTTCCTTCCGTTACCCTTGCCTTCCCTTTGCTTTCCCTTGCCTTCCTTACCTTCCGTTACTCTTTGCTTGCCTTCCGTGCATTGCCTAGCCTTGCGTTGTCGTGCCTTAGCCTTATCTCGACTGACCGTGCCTTCCTTTGCTTTAAGCTTTCCTTGCATTGTCGTGCATTGCCTAGCCTTGCGTTGTCGTGCATTAACCTTGCCTAGCCTCACCGTGCCTTGCCTTGCGTTACCCTTTCCTTGCCTTGCCGTGCATTTCCTAGCCGTGTGTTGTCGTGCCTTAGCCTTGTTACCCCTTGCCGTGCCGTTCCTTCCGTTACCCTTGCCTTCCCTTGCTTTCCCTTGCCTTCCTTGCATTCCGTTACTCCTTGCTTGCCTTCCGTGCATTGCCAAGTCTTGCGTTGTCGTGCCTTAGCCTTGCCTCCCCTGACCGTGGTTTCCCATGCGTTACCCTTTCCTTGCCTTGCCGTGCATTGCCTAGCGTGCGTTGTCGTGCATTAGACTTGTTTCCCCTTGCCGTGCCGTTCCTTCCGTTACCATTGCCTTTCCTTGCTTTCCCTTGCCTTCCTTACCTTCCGTTACTCTTTGCTTGCCTTCCTGCCGGGTTTTTATTTACAACGCCGGCTTCTTAATGCTAGTCCGTCCTCTTACTCACCAGTCCAACGCGTGGTGAGTCTTCGGGGTACCTCCGGCCCCCACTCTTTGATGGGGGAAGAACCAGACAGAGCGCCTGAGGTGGGTTATGAGTCTTTATTCTTCTGTGATCACATTCCCGCTCCCTCCCCACCTCTCAGCAGACACTTTTATCCCCCCTGTCCTCCCTCCCATGAACTCTTAAACAATGAGGGGCCGAGTTCTGTAACATTCCTTTATAATGGGATTATTTTATCCCTTCTGTCCTCCCTCCCATGAACTCTTAAACAATGAGGGGCCGAGTTCTGTAACATTCCTTTATAAGGGGATTATGTTTCCCCCGCTAAGTGACCACCAAGCCTCTTCCCCCCGCCCCCAACATCTCCCCCTTTCTGTTTTACAAGGTTATCACTTGGTGTGACCTTAAGCGGTGCTGAGGTTAGCCTTAAGCGGTGTCATTTCTACTGGCCTCTGATAGCCGGGGGCGAGGAACCCTGTCTTAGGTCATCTCCTTCAACCCAGGACCTTGCCCGTCCTAGGCGCCCGACACCCTCAGGGCCTGTCTTAGGTGGCTGGGTGAGGAGAAGTTGCCCGTCTTGGGGTTTACCTCGTCTTACCCCTAGGTGTCACATGTCATGCATGGCGGCTAGCCAGACTTGGGGATCCTCCCCCGTCTCTATGGCCATGAAGGCTTTCTGAGTAAGAAGCATATAACCCCTCTGTCGCCTAGCTAGGCGGCAGAAACAGACAACAAGTAGGGTGATTCCCAGAATCAGCGTCCTTGTTCACCCTCAAGGGGGTATCCTCCCGCCATCTGGCAATCCCTCCATGGTATGGGATCCTCGATGTTTTCCCCTGTGGCCACACATGAGGGGCCCCACCGAGGCAGAAGGGAGCCCCATCGATGTATTGGTCACTAGCAGGCGAGGGTAGATCGGGGAGTTCTGTGCTACCGGAAGGGGAGAGGGAATAACTCGGAGTATTCCCCATGTCGGATTTCCTTCAGATGGAGCACCTCCAAGGATCCCTACGATGATCAGAAGGCCTGAAAAAGAAAGAAATTCCTCTCACCCCGTAGGGTTGGGCATTAATCAAGGTCTCTTTAACCTCGTTCACAAATGAGAGGGGTGTCTGATCTGCTCTCTGCTTCAGCCCAACCAACTTCTGTGTGGCTCTCCCCCCTTTCATGGCTCCAATCTTATCCCAAGCTGCAACATGTGTTTCTTTAACAGTCTCTAGCTCAAACTGGCCATACCGGGCCTGAACAGCAGGGTCAGTATAGGCTCCAGTTCCACACAGGAGGTCAATGGCTAAATCCAGGGGAGTATAACCCCGGGATTTTGCCAGCTTAGAGGCCTCTCTGCGGGCCTGAGCCTTAAAAGCTAAATATGAGGAGGCATCCAGGCACGCGGCTGCAATTTCGTCAAAGTCAGCAGGGGTCCAAGGGTGCGTAGCAAAGAGGTTTTGCATCAGTCTTTTTACATAAGGGGAGCTTGGGCCGTATTTAGTCACGGCCTCCTTAAGTTCCTCAAGCATCTTAAAAGGGACAGGGCGGTAGTCTCGGGCTCCGGTAAGGGGGTCCGTAAATACCGGGTAGAGGCCCCAGTCATCCCAGTCCACCTCCTCCCCTTTCTCTATTGCTATGGAGGCACTCGCGGCAAGTAGGCCGGATGGGCGGAGCCCTTGAGGGGATCTCTGAAGGGCGGACAAGGAACACGGGGGATTTTTTGCCTCTGTTTCCTGGCTGGGCCGCCAAGCCTGGGGCGCGGCAGCTGTCCAATCAGCGCGGACTTCTCCCTCCTCGTCAGCAGCCTCCCGGTCCCACCTACTCACGCTCCTCTTCCTGCCACCCCTGAGGACTGTTTGCACCCCTCCCTTCCCGCGCTCGGAAACTTCCGGCCCTGAATCTTCTCCCTGGGGGCCCCTTTTTCCCCCATTGTTTCTTCTAAGTTCCTCCCACGGATACAGGGGAGGGGGTGGCCTTCCCTCTTCCTCTGGGCTCTCTGAATCCGATCCCGCCAACGAGCTACCCACCTGAGTGCTGATTGTTCGTGCCAAAGTCACCTTCTGGGGATGCAGGGCTGCATCCACTATCTTATACACTGTAAAATCCTTGGGGGTCAGTTTTCCCGGGCAGGTGTCATTATAGGAGGCCATCTGCTGCCCTACCACCTTCCATTTATCTGGTTGGATCCCACTATGTTGCACCCAAGGGCAGATGTTCCAGATATTCTCAACAAAAGCACGGCACGTCTTGATAGGTAATTTACAGCCATGCTTAGCACAGAGTTTATAAAGCTGCACTGCAACGGCCTCTTTTTCCTCCGGCTCAAAGGCGGGAATACTATTCCGGCCCCCCATGCTGTCTACTAGCCGAGGCTGCAATCCTAACAGGTGGCAGAACTGGAAAGTTCCCGTTCGGCAAAAGAGAAGGAGGAAGCAGGGCACAATCAGACAGGCCAGCACGGCAAGGAGCGTGATTAGAGCAGAAGGAGAAAGGGGAGAGAAAGAAAGCATAGTCAACACAATAGGGGTATGTCCTTCAGGCAATATCTGAGAGTAAACGCCCTCTCCTTCCTCCCGGTCAGAAACGACCGAGGCTGTCTGGAGAATCCGACCAGCGGATTCAGACGTTCCCTAGCAAAATCAGGTCCCGGGTTTCGGCACCACTTGCCGGGTTTTTATTTACAACGCCGGCTTCTTAATGCTAGTCCGTCCTCTTACTCACCAGTCCAACGCGTGGTGAGTCTTCGGGGTACCTCCGGCCCCCACTCTTTGATGGGGGAAGAACCAGACAGAGCGCCTGAGGTGGGTCATGAGTCTTTATTCTTCTGTGATCACATTCCCGCTCCCTCCCCACCTCTCAGCAGACACTTTTATCCCCCCTGTCCTCCCTCCCATGAACTCTTAAACAATGAGGGGCCGAGTTCTGTAACATTCCTTTATAATGGGATTATTTTATCCCTTCTGTCCTCCCTCCCATGAACTCTTAAACAATGAGGGGCCGAGTTCTGTAACATTCCTTTATAAGGGGATTATGTTTCCCCCGCTAAGTGACCACCAAGCCTCTTCCCCCCGCCCTAGCCTTGCGTTGTCGTGCCTTAGCCTTATCTCTTCTTACCGTGCCTTCCTTTGCTTTAAGCTTTACTTGCTTTGTCGTGCATTGCCTAGCCTTGCGTTGTCGTGCATTAGCCTTGCCTAGCCTCACCGTGCCTTGCCTTGCGTTACCCTTTCCTTGCCTTGCCGTGCATTTCCTAGCCGTGTGTTGCCGTGCCTTTGCCTTGTTACCCCTTGCCGTGCCGTTCCTTCCGTTACCCTTGCCTTCCCTTGCTTTCCCTTGCCTTCCTTGCGTTCCGTTACTCTTTGCTTGCTTTCCGTGCATTGCCTAGCCTTGCGTTGTCATGCCTTAGCCTTGCATCGCCTGACCGTGCTTTCCCATGAGTTACCCTTTCCTTGCCTTTCCGTGCATTGCCTAGCCGTGCGTTGTCGTGCCTTAGCCTTGTTTCCCCTTGCCGGGCCGTTCCTTCCGTTACACTTGCCTTTCCTTCCTTTCCCTTGCCTTCCTTACCTTCCGTTACTCTTTGCTTGCCGTCCGTGCATGGCCTAGCCTTGCGTTGTCGTGCCTTAGCCTTGCCTCGCCTGACCGTGCCTTCAAATGCGTTACCCTTTCCTTGCCTTGCCCTTCATTGCCTAGCGTTCGGTGTCGTGCCTTAGACTTGTTTCCCCTTGCCGTGCCGTTCCTTCCGTTACCCTGGCCTTTCCTTCCTTTTCCTTGCCTTGCTTACCTTCCGTTACTCTTTGCTTGCCTTCCCTGAATTTCCTAGCCTTGCGTTGTCGTGCCTTAGCCTTATCTCGCCTGACCTTGCCTTCCTTTGCTTTAAGCTTTCCTTGCATTGTCGTGCATCGCCTAGCCTTGCGTTTTCGTGCATTAGCCTTGCCTAGCCTCACCGTGCCTTTCCTTGCGTTACCCTTTCCTTGCCTTGCCGTGCATTGCCTAGCCGTGCGTTGTCCTGCCTTAGCCTTGTTTCCCCTTGCCGTGCCGTTCCTTCCGTTACACTTGCCTTTCTTTGCTTTCCCTTTCCTTCCTTACCTTCCGTTTCTCTTTGCTTGCCTTCCGTGCATTGCCTAGCCTTGGGTTGTCGTGCCTTAGCCTTGCCTCGCCTGACCGTGCTTTCCCATGGGTTACCCTTTCCTTGCCTTGCCGTGCATTGCCTAGCGTGCGTTGTCGTGCCTTAGCATTGTTTCCCCTTGCCGTGCCGTTCCTTCCGTTACACTTGCCTTTCCTTGCTTTCCCTTGCCTTCCTTACCTTCCGTTACTCTTTGCTTGCCTTCCCTGCATTGCCTAGCCTTGCGTTGTCGTGCCTTAGCCTTATCTCGCCTGACCGTGCCTTCCTTTGCTTTAAGCTTTACTTGCATTGTCGTGCATTGCCTAGCCTTGCGTTGTCGTGCATTATCCTTGCCTAGCCTCACCGTGCCTTGCCTTGCGTTACCCTTTCCTTGCCTTGCCGTGCATTTCCTAGCCGTGTGTTGTCGTGCCTTAGCCTTGCTTCCCCTTGCCGTTGCGTGCCTTTTGTTACACTTGCCTTGCCTGGCTTTGCCTTGCCTTCCTTTCCTTCCGTTACTCTTTGCTTGCCTTGCCGTGCATTGCCTAGCCCTGCGTTGTCGTGCCTTAGCCTTGTTTCCCCTTGCCGTTGCGTGCCTTTTGTTACACTTGCCTTTCCTTGCTTTTCCTTGCCTTGCTTACCTTCCGTTACTCTTTGCTTGCCTTCCCTCAATTGCCTAGCCTTGCGTTTTCGTGCCTTTGCCTTATCTCGCCTGACCTTGCCTTCCTTTGCTTTAAGCTTTCCTTGCATTGTCGTGCATTGCCTAGCCTTGCGTTTTCGTGCATTAGCCTTGTCTAGCCTCACCGTGCCTTGCCTTGCGTTACCCTTTGCTTGCCTTGCCGTGCATTGCCTAGCCGTGCGTTGTCGTGCCTTAGCCTTGTTTCCCCTTGCCGTGCAGTTCCTTCCGTTACACTTGCCTTTCTTTGCTTTCCCTTGCCTTCCTTACCTTCCGTTACTCTTTGCTTGCCTTCCGTGCATTGCCTAGCCTTGCGTTGTCGTGCCTTAGCCTTGCCTCGCCTGAACGTGCTTTCCCATGCGTTACCCTTTCCTTGCCTTGCCGTGCATTGCCCAGCCTGCGTTGCCCTGCCTTAGCCTTGTTTTCCCTTGCCGTGCAGTTCCTTCCGTTACCCTTGCCTTTCCTTGCTTTTCCTTGCCTTGCTTACCTTCCGTTACTCTTTGCTTCCCTTCCCTGCATTGCCTAGCCTTGCGTTGTCGTGCCTTAGCCTTATCTCGCCTGACCGTGCCTTCCTTTGCTTTAAGCTTTACTTGCATTGTCGTGCATTGCCTAGCCTTGCGTTGTCGTGCCTTAGCCTTGCCTCGCCTGACCGTGCTTTCCCATGCGTTACCCTTTCCTTGCCTTGCCGTTCATTGCCTAGCGTGCGTTGTCGTGCCTTAGCCTTGTTTCCCCTTGCCGTGCCGTTCCTTCCGTTACCATTGCCTTTCCTTGCTTTCCCTTGCCTTCCTTACCTTCCGTTACTCTTTGCTTGCCTTCCGTGCATTGCCTAGCCTTGCGTTGTCGTGCCTTAGCCTTATCTCGCCTGACCGTGCCTTCCTTTGCTTTAAGCTTTCCTTGCATTGTCGTGCATTGCCTAGCCTTGCGTTGTCGTGCATTAACCTTGCCTAGCCTCACCGTGCCTTGCCTTGCGTTACCCTTTCCTTGCCTTGCCGTGCATTTCCTAGCCGTGTATTGTCGTGCCTTAGCCTTGTTACCCCTTGCCCTGCCGTTCCTTCCGTTACCCTTGCCTTCCCTTGCTTTCCCTTTCCTTCATTGCATTCCGTTACTCCTTGCTTGCTTTCCGTGCATTGCCTAGCCTTGCGTTGGCTTTCCTTAGCCTTGCCTCGCCTGACCGTGCTTTCCCATGCGTTACCCTTTCCTTGCCTTGCCGTGCATTGCCTAGCGTGCGTTGTCGTGCCTTAGCCTTGTTTCCCCTTGCCGTGCCGTTCCTTCCGTTACACTTGCCTTTCTTTGCTTTCCCTTGCCTTCCTTACCTTCCGTTACTCTTTGCTTGCCTTCCGTGCATTGCCAAGTCTTGCGTTGTCGTGCCTTAGCCTTGCCTCCCCTGACCGTGCTTTCCCATGCGTTACCCTTTCCTTGCCTTGCCGTGCATTGCCCAGCCTGCGTTGCCGTGCCTTAGCCTTGTTTCCCCTTGCCGTGCAGTTCCTTCCGTTACCCTTGCCTTTCCTTGCTTTTCCTTGCCTTGCTTACCTTCCGTTACTCTTTGCTTCCCTTCCCTGCATTGCCTAGCCTTGCGTTGTCGTGCCTTAGCCTTATCTCGCCTGACCGTGCCTTCCTTTGCTTTAAGCTTTCCTTGCATTGTCGTGCATTGCCTAGCCTTGCGTTGTCGTGCATTAACCTTGCCTAGCCTCACCGTGCCTTGCCTTGCGTTACCCTTTCCTTGCCTTGCCGTGCATTTCCTAGCCGTGTGTTGTCGTGCCTTAGCCTTGTTACCCCTTGCCGTGCCGTTCCTTCCGTTACCCTTGCCTTCCCTTGCTTTCCCTTTCCTTCCTTGCATTCCGTTACTCCTTGCTTGCCTTCCGTGCATTGCCAAGCCTTGCGTTGTCGTGCCTTAGCCTTGCCTCCCCTGACCGTTTTTTCCCATGCGTTACCCTTTCCTTCCCTTGCCGTGCATTGCCTAGCGTGCGTTGTCGTGCCTTAGACTTGTTTCCCCTTGCCGTGCCGTTCCTTCCGTTACCATTGCCTTTCCTTGCTTTCCCTTGCCTTCCTTACCTTCCGTTACTCTTTGCTTGCCTTCCCTGCATTGCCTAGCCTTGCGTTGTCGTGCCTTAGCCTTATCTCTTCTTACCGTGCCTTCCTTTGCTTTAAGCTTTACTTGCTTTGTCGTGCATTGCCTAGCCTTGCGTTGTCGTGCATTAGCCTTGCCTAGCCTCACCGTGCCTTGCCTTGCGTTACCCTTTCCTTGCCTTGCCGTGCATTTCCTAGCCGTGTGTTGCCGTGCCTTAGCCTTGTTACCCCTTGCCGTGCCGTTCCTTCCGTTACCCTTGCCTTCCCTTGCTTTCCCTTGCCTTCCTTGCGTTCCGTTACTCTTTGCTTGCTTTCCGTGCATTGCCTAGCCTTGCGTTGTCATGCCTTAGCCTTGCATCGCCTGACCGTGCTTTCCCATGAGTTACCCTTTCCTTGCCTTTCCGTGCATTGCCTAGCCGTGCGTTGTCGTGCCTTAGCCTTGTTTCCCCTTGCCGGGCCATTCCTTCCGTTACACTTGCCTTTCCTTCCTTTCCCTTGCCTTCCTTACCTTCCGTTACTCTTTGCTTGCCTTCCGTGCATGGCCTAGCCTTGCGTTGTCGTGCCTTAGCGTTGCCTCGCCTGACCGTGCTTTCAAATGCGTTACCCTTTCCTTGCCATGCCCTTCATTGCCTAGCGTTCGGTGTCGTGCCTTAGACTTGTTTCCCCTTGCCGTGCCGTTCCTTCCGTTACCCTGGCCTTTCCTTCCTTTTCCTTGCCTTGCTTACCTTCCGTTACTCTTTGCTTGCCTTCCCTGAATTTCCTAGCCTTGCGTTGTCGTGCCTTAGCCTTATCTCGCCTGACCTTGCCTTCCTTTGCTTTAAGCTTTCCTTGCATTGTCGTGCATCGCCTAGCCTTGCGTTTTCGTGCATTAGCCTTGCCTAGCCTCACCGTGCCTTTCGTTGCGTTACCCTTTGCTTGCCTTGCCGTGCATTGCCTAGCCGTGCGTTGTCGTGCCTTAGCCTTGTTTCCCCTTGCCGTGCCGTTCCTTCCGTTACACTTGCCTTTCTTTGCTTTCCCTTTCCTTCCTTACCTTCCGTTTCTCTTTGCTTGCCTTCCGTGCATTGCCTAGCCTTGGGTTGTCGTGCCTTAGCCTTGCCTCGCCTGACCGTGCTTTCCCATGGGTTACCCTTTCCTTGCCTTGCCGTGCATTGCCTAGCGTGCGTTGTCGTGCCTTAGCATTGTTTCCCCTTGCCGTACCGTTCCTTCCGTTACACTTGCCTTTCCTTGCTTTCCCTTGCCTTCCTTACCTTCCGTTACTCTTTGCTTGCCTTCCCTGCATTGCCTAGCCTTGCGTTGTCGTGCCTTAGCCTTATCTCGCCTGACCGTGCCTTCCTTTGCTTTAAGCTTTACTTGCATTGTCGTGCATTGCCTAGCCTTGCGTTGTCGTGCATTAGCCTTGCCTAGCCTCACCGTGCCTTGCCTTGCGTTACCCTTTCCTTGCCTTGCCGTGCATTTCCTAGCCGTGTGTTGTCGTGCCTTAGCCTTGCTTCCCCTTGCCGTTGCGTGCCTTTTGTTACACTTGCCTTGCCTGGCTTTGCCTTGCCTTCCTTTCCTTCCGTTACTCTTTGCTTGCCTTGCCGTGCATTGCCTAGCCCTGCGTTGTCGTGCCTTAGCCTTGTTTCCCCTTGCCGTTGCGTGCCTTTTGTTACACTTGCCTTTCCTTGCTTTTCCTTGCCTTGCTTACCTTCCGTTACTCTTTGCTTGCCTTCCCTCAATTGCCTAGCCTTGCGTTTTCGTGCCTTTGCCTTATCTCGCCTGACCTTGCCTTCCTTTGCTTTAAGCTTTCCTTGCATTGTCGTGCATTGCCTAGCCTTGCGTTTTCGTGCATTAGCCTTGTCTAGCCTCACCGTGCCTTGCCTTGCGTTACCCTTTGCTTGCCTTGCCGTGCATTGCCTAGCCGTGCGTTGTCGTGCCTTAGCCTTGTTTCCCCTTGCCGTGCAGTTCCTTCCGTTACACTTGCCTTTCTTTGCTTTCCCTTGCCTTCCTTACCTTCCGTTACTCTTTGCTTGCCTTCCGTGCATTGCCTAGCCTTGCGTTGTCGTGCCTTAGCCTTGCCTCGCCTGAACGTGCTTTCCCATGCGTTACCCTTTCCTTGCCTTGCCGTGCATTGCCCAGCCTGCGTTGCCGTGCCTTAGCCTTGTTTCCCCTTGCCGTGCAGTTCCTTCCGTTACCCTTGCCTTTCCTTGCTTTTCCTTGCCTTGCTTACCTTCCGTTACTCTTTGCTTCCCTTCCCTGCATTGCCTAGCCTTGCGTTGTCGTGCCTTAGCCTTATCTCGCCTGACCGTGCCTTCCTTTGCTTTAAGCTTTACTTGCATTGTCGTGCATTGCCTAGCCTTGCGTTGTCGTGCCTTAGCGTTGCCTCGCCTGACCGTGCTTTCAAATGCGTTACCCTTTCCTTGCCTTGCCGTTCATTGCCTAGCGTGCGTTGTCGTGCCTTAGCCTTGTTTCCCCTTGCCGTGCCGTTCCTTCCGTTACCATTGCCTTTCCTTGCTTTCCCTTGCCTTCCTTACCTTCCGTTACTCTTTGCTTGCCTTCCGTGCATTGCCTAGCCTTGCGTTGTCGTGCCTTAGCCTTATCTCGCCTGACCGTGCCTTCCTTTGCTTTAAGCTTTCCTTGCATTGTCGTGCATTGCCTAGCCTTGCGTTGTCGTGCATTAACCTTGCCTAGCCTCACCGTGCCTTGCCTTGCGTTACCCTTTCCTTGCCTTGCCGTGCATTTCCTAGCCGTGTATTGTCGTGCCTTAGCCTTGTTACCCCTTGCCCTGCCGTTCCTTCCGTTACCCTTGCCTTCCCTTGCTTTCCCTTTCCTTCCTTGCATTCCGTTACTCCTTGCTTGCTTTCCGTGCATTGCCTAGCCTTGCGTTGGCTTTCCTTAGCCTTGCCTCGCCTGACCGTGCTTTCCCATGCGTTACCCTTTCCTTGCCTTGCCGTGCATTGCCTAGCGTGCGTTGTCGTGCCTTAGCCTTGTTTCCCCTTGCCGTGCCGTTCCTTCCGTTACACTTGCCTTTCTTTGCTTTCCCTTGCCTTCCTTACCTTCCGTTACTCTTTGCTTGCCTTCCGTGCATTGCCAAGCCTTGCGTTGTCGTGCCTTAGCCTTGCCTCCCCTGACCGTGCTTTCCCATGCGTTACCCTTTCCTTGCCTTGCCGTGCATTGCCCAGCCTGCGTTGCCGTGCCTTAGCCTTGTTTCCCCTTGCCGTGCAGTTCCTTCCGTTACCCTTGCCTTTCCTGGCTTTTCCTTGCCTTGCTTACCTTCCGTTACTCTTTGCTTCCCTTCCCTGCATTGCCTAGCCTTGCGTTGTCGTGCCTTAGCCTTATCTCGCCTGACCGTGCCTTCCTTTGCTTTAAGCTTTCCTTGCATTGTCGTGCATTGCCTAGCCTTGCGTTGTCGTGCATTATCCTTGCCTAGCCTCACCGTGCCTTGCCTTGCGTTACCCTTTCCTTGCCTTGCCGTGCATTTCCTAGCCGTGTGTTGTCGTGCCTTAGCCTTGTTTCCCCTTGCCGTGCCGTTCCTTCCGTTACACTTGCCTTTCTTTGCTTTCCCTTGCCTTCCTTACCATCCGTTACTCTTTGCTTGCCTTCCGTGCATTGCCAAGCCTTGCGTTGTCGTGCCTTAGCCTTGCCTCCCCTGACCGTGCTTTCCCATGCGTTACCCTTTCCTTGCCTTGCCGTGCATTGCCTAGCGTTCGGTGTCGTGCCTTAGACTTCTTTCCCCTTGCCGTGCCGTTCCTTCCGTTACCATTGCCTTTCCTTGCTTTCCCTTGCCTTCCTTACCTTCCGTTACTCTTTGCTTGCCTTCCGTGCATTGCCTAGCCTTGCGTTGTCGTGCCTTAGCCTTATCTCGCCTGACCGTGCCTTCCTTTGCTTTAAGCTTTCCTTGCATTGTCGTGCATTGCCTAGCCTTGCGTTGTCGTGCATTAGCCTTGCCTAGCCTCACCGTGCCTTGCCTTGCGTTACCCTTTCCTTGCCTTGCCCTGCATTGCCTAGCCGTGCGTTGTCGTGCCTTAGCCTTGTTTCCCCTTGCCGTGGCGTGCCTTTTGTTACACTTGCCTTTCCTGGCTTTGACTTGCCTTCCTTTCCTTCCGTTACTCTTTCCTTGCCTTGCCGTGCATTGCCTAGCCTTGCATTGTCGTGCCTTATCCCTGCCTCACCTGACCGTGCCTTCCCCTGCGTTACCCTTTCCTTGCCTTGCCGGGCATTGCCTAGCCCTGCGTTGCCGTGCCTTAGCCTTGTTACCCCTTGCCGTGCCGTTCCTTCCGTTACCCTTGCCTTCCCTTGCTTTCCCTTGCCTTCCTTGCGTTCCGTTACTCTTTGCTTGCTTTCCGTGCATTGCCTAGCCTTGCGTTGTCATGCCTTAGCCTTGCATCGCCTGACCGTGCTTTCAAATGCGTTACCCTTTCCTTGCCATGCCCTTCATTGCCTAGCGTTCGGTGTCGTGCCTTAGACTTGTTTCCCCTTGCCGTGCCGTTCCTTCCGTTACCCTGGCCTTTCCTTCCTTTTCCTTGCCTTGCTTACCTTCCGTTACTCTTTGCTTGCCTTCCCTGAATTTCCTAGCCTTGCGTTGTCGTGCCTTAGCCTTATCTCGCCTGACCTTGCCTTCCTTTGCTTTAAGCTTTCCTTGCATTGTCGTGCATCGCCTAGCCTTGCGTTTTCGTGCATTAGCCTTGCCAACCTCACCGTGCATTTCCTTGCGTTACCCTTTGCTTGCCTTGCCGTGCATTGCCTAGCCGTGCGTTGTCGTGCCTTAGCCTTGTTTCCCCTTGCCGTGCCGTTCCTTCCGTTACACTTGCCTTTCTTTGCTTTCCCTTTCCTTCCTTACCTTCCGTTTCTCTTTGCTTGCCTTCCGTGCATTGCCTAGCCTTGCGTTGTCATGCCTTAGGCTTGCCTCGCCTGACCGTGCTTTCCCATGCGTTACCCTTTCCTTGCCTTGCCGTGCATTGCCTAGCGTGCGTTGTCGTGCCTTATCCTTGTTTCCCCTTGCCGTGCCGTTCCTTCCGTTACACTTGCCTTTCTTTGCTTTCCCTTGCCTTCCTTACCTTCCGTTACTCTTTGCTTGCCTTCCGTGCATTGCCTAGCCTTGCGTTGTCGTGCCTTAGCCTTGCCTCGCCTGAACGTGCTTTCCCATGCGTTACCGTTTCCTTGCCTTGCTGTGCATTGCCCAGCCTGCGTTGCCGTGCCTTAGCCTTGTTTCCCCTTGCCGTGCAGTTCCTTCCGTTACCCTTGTCTTTCCTTGCTTTTCCTTGCCTTGCTTACCTTCCGTTACTCTTTGCTTCCCTTCCCTGCATTGCCTAGCCTTGCGTTGTCGTGCCTTAGCCTTATCTCGCCTGACCGTGCCTTCCTTTGCTTTAAGCTTTCCTTGCATTGTCGTGCATTGCCTAGCCTTGCGTTGTCGTGCATTAACCTTGCCTAGCCTCACCGTGCCTTGCCTTGCGTTACCCTTTCCTTGCCTTGCCGTGCATTTCCTAGCCGTGTGTTGTCGTGCCTTAGCCTTGTTACCCCTTGCCGTGCCGTTCCTTTCGTTACCCTTGCCTTCCCTTGCTTTCCCTTTCCTTCCTTGCATTCCGTTACTCCTTGCTTGCTTTCCGTGCATTGCCTAGCCTTGCGTTGGCTTTCCTTAGCCTTGCCTCGCCTGACCGTGCTTTCCCATGCGTTACCCTTTCCTTGCCTTGCCGTGCATTGCCTAGCGTGCGTTGTCGTGCCTTAGCCTTGTTTCCCCTTGCCGTGCCGTTCCTTCCGTTACACTTGCCTTTCTTTGCTTTCCCTTGCCTTCCTTACCATCCGTTACTCTTTGCTTGCCTTCCGTGCATTGCCTAGCCTTGCGTTGTCGTGCCTTAGCCTTGCCTGCCTGACCGTGCTTTCCCATGCGTTACCCTTTCCTTGCCTTGCCGTGCATTGCCTAGCGTTCGGTGTCGTGCCTTAGACTTGTTTCCCCTTGCCGTGCCGTTCCTTCCGTTACCATTGCCTTTCCTTGCTTTCCCTTGCCTTCCTTACCTTCCGTTACTACTTGCTTGCCTTCCCTGCATTGCCTAGCCTTGCGTTGTCGTGCCTTAGCCTTATCTCGCCTGACCGTGCCTTCCTTTGCTTTAAGCTTTCCTTGCATTGTCGTGCATTGCCTAGCCTTGCGTTGTCGTGCATTAACCTTGCCTAGCCTCACCGTGCCTTGCCTTGCGTTACCCTTTCCTTGCCTTGCCGTGCATTTCCTAGCCGTGTGTTGTCGTGCCTTAGCCTTGTTACCCCTTGCCGTGCCGTTCCTTCCGTTACCCTTGCCTTCCCTTGCTTTCCCTTTCCTTCCTTGCATTCCGTTACTCCTTGCTTGCCTTCCGTGCATTGCCAAGCCTTGCGTTGTCGTGCCTTAGCCTTGCCTCCCCTGACCGTTCTTTCCCATGCGTTACCCTTTCCTTCCCTTGCCGTGCATTGCCTAGCGTGCGTTGTCGTGCCTTAGACTTGTTTCCCCTTGCCGTGCCGTTCCTTCCGTTACCATTGCCTTTCCTTGCTTTCCCTTGCCTTCCTTACCTTCCGTTACTCTTTGCTTGCCTTCCCTGCATTGCCTAGCCTTGCGTTGTCGTGCCATAGCCTTATTTCTTCTTACCGTGCCTTCCTTTGCTTTAAGCTTTACTTGCTTTGTCGTGCATTGCCTAGCCTTGCGTTGTCGTGCATTAGCCTTGCCTAGCCTCACCGTGCCTTGCCTTGCGTTACCCTTTCCTTGCCTTGCCGTGCATTTCCTAGCCGTGTGTTGCCGTGCCTTAGCCTTGTTACCCCTTGCCGTGCCGTTCCTTCCGTTACCCTTGCCTTCCCTTGCTTTCCCTTGCCTTCCTTGCGTTCCGTTACTCTTTGCTTGCTTTCCGTGCATTGCCTAGCCTTGCGTTGTCATGCCTTAGCCTTGCATCGCCTGACCGTGCTTTCCCATGAGTTACCCTTTCCTTGCCTTTCCGTGCATTGCCTAGCCGTGCGTTGTCGTGCCTTAGCCTTGTTTCCCCTTGCCGGGCCGTTCCTTCCGTTACACTTGCCTTTCCTTCCTTTCCCTTGCCTTCCTTACCTTCCGTTACTCTTTGCTTGCCTTCCGTGCATGGCCTAGCCTTGCGTTGTCGTGCCTTAGCGTTGCCTCGCCTGACCGTGCTTTCAAATGCGTTACCCTTTCCTTGCCATGCCCTTCATTGCCTAGCGTTCGGTGTCGTGCCTTAGACTTGTTTCCCCTTGCCGTGCCGTTCCTTCCGTTACCCTGGCCTTTCCTTCCTTTTCCTTGCCTTGCTTACCTTCCGTTACTCTTTGCTTGCCTTCCCTGAATTTCCTAGCCTTGCGTTGTCGTGCCTTAGCCTTATCTCGCCTGACCTTGCATTCCTTTGCTTTAAGCTTTCCTTGCATTGTCGTGCATCGCCTACCCTTGCGTTTTCGTGCATTAGCCTTGCCTAGCCTCACCGTGCCTTTCCTTGCGTTACCCTTTGCTTGCCTTGCCGTGCATTGCCTAGCCGTGCGTTGTCGTGCCTTAGCCTTGTTTCCCCTTGCCGTGCCGTTCCTTCCGTTACACTTGCCTTTCTTTGCTTTCCCTTTCCTTCCTTACCTTCCGTTTCTCTTTGCTTGCCTTCCGTGCATTGCCTAGCCTTGGGTTGTCGTGCCTTAGCCTTGCCTCGCCTGACCGTGCTTTCCCATGGGTTACCCTTTCCTTGCCTTGCCGTGCATTGCCTAGCGTGCGTTGTCGTGCCTTAGCATTGTTTCCCCTTGCCGTACCGTTCCTTCCGTTACACTTGCCTTTCTTTGCTTTCCCTTGCCTTCCTTACCTTCCGTTACTCTTTGCTTGCCTTCCCAGCATTGCCTAGCCTTGCGTTGTCGTGCCTTAGCCTTATCTCGCCTGACCGTGCCTTCCTTTGCTTTAAGCTTTACTTGCATTGTCGTGCATTGCCTAGCCTTGCGTTGTCGTGCATTAGCCTTGCCTAGCCTCACCGTGCCTTGCCTTGCGTTACCCTTTCCTTGCCTTGCCGTGCATTTCCTAGCCGTGTGTTGTCGTGCCTTAGCCTTGCTTCCCCTTGCCGTTGCGTGCATTTTGTTACACTTGCCTTGCCTGGCTTTGCCTTGCCTTCCTTTCCTTCCGTTACTCTTTGCTTGCCTTGCCGTGCATTGCCTAGCCCTGCGTTGTCGTGCCTTAGCCTTGTTTCCCCTTGCCGTTGCGTGCCTTTTGTTACACTTGCCTTTCCTTGCTTTTCCTTGCCTTGCTTACCTTCCGTTACTCTTTGCTTGCCTTCCCTCAATTGCCTAGCCTTGCGTTTTCGTGCCTTTGCCTTATCTCGCCTGACCTTGCCTTCCTTTGCTTTAAGCTTTCCTTGCATTGTCGTGCATTGCCTAGCCTTGCGTTTTCGTGCATTAGCCTTGTCTAGCCTCACCGTGCCTTGCCTTGCGTTACCCTTTGCTTGCCTTGCCGTGCATTGCCTAGCCGTGCGTTGTCGTGCCTTAGCCTTGTTTCCCCTTGCCGTGCAGTTCCTTCCGTTACACTTGCCTTTCTTTGCTTTCCCTTGCCTTCCTTACCTTCCGTTACTCTTTGCTTGCCTTCCGTGCATTGCCTAGCCTTGCGTTGTCGTGCCTTAGCCTTGCCTCGCCTGAACGTGCTTTCCCATGCGTTACCCTTTCCTTGCCTTGCCGTGCATTGCCCAGCCTGCGTTGCCGTGCCTTAGCCTTGTTTCCCCTTGCCGTGCAGTTCCTTCCGTTACCCTTGCCTTTCCTTGCTTTTCCTTGCCTTGCTTACCTTCCGTTACTCTTTGCTTCCCTTCCCTGCATTGCCTAGCCTTGCGTTGTCGTGCCTTAGCCTTAGCCGCGCCTTCCTTTGCTTTAAGCTTTACTTGCATTGTCGTGCATTGCCTAGCCTTGCGTTGTCGTGCCTTAGCGTTGCCTCGCCTGACCGTGCTTTCAAATGCGTTACCCTTTCCTTGCCTTGGCGTTCATTGCCTAGCGTGCTTTGTCGTGCCTTAGCCTTGTTTCCCCTTGCCGTGCCGTTCCTTCCGTTACCATTGCCTTTCCTTGCTTTCCCTTGCCTTCCTTACCTTCCGTTACTCTTTGCTTGCCTTCCGTGCATTGCCTAGCCTTGCGTTGTCGTGCCTTAGCCTTATCTCGCCTGACCGTGCCTTCCTTTGCTTTAAGCTTTCCTTGCATTGTCGTGCATTGCCTAGCCTTGCGTTGTCGTGCATTAACCTTGCCTAGCCTCACCGTGCCTTGCCTTGCGTTACCCTTTCCTTGCCTTGCCGTGCATTTCCTAGCCGTGTATTGTCGTGCCTTAGCCTTGTTACCCCTTGCCCTGCCGTTCCTTCCGTTACCCTTGCCTTCCCTTGCTTTCCCTTTCCTTCCTTGCATTCCGTTACTCCTTGCTTGCTTTCCGTGCATTGCCTAGCCTTGCGTTGGCTTTCCTTAGCCTTGCCTCGCCTGACCGTGCTTTCCCATGCGTTACCCTTTCCTTGCCTTGCCGTGCATTGCCTAGCGTGCGTTGTCGTGCCTTAGCCTTGTTTCCCCTTGCCGTGCCGTTCCTTCCTTTACACTTGCCTTTCTTTGCTTTCCCTTGCCTTCCTTACCTTCCGTTACTCTTTGCTTGCCTTCCGTGCATTGCCAAGCCTTGCGTTGTCGTGCCTTAGCCTTGCCTCCCCTGACCGTGCTTTCCCATGCGTTACCCTTTCCTTGCCTTGCCGTGCATTGCCCAGCCTGCGTTGCCGTGCCTTAGCCTTGTTTCCCCTTGCCGTGCAGTTCCTTCCGTTACCCTTGCCCTTCCTGGCTTTTCCTTGCCTTGCTTACCTTCCGTTACTCTTTGCTTCCCTTCCCTGCATTGCCTAGCCTTGCGTTGTCGTGCCTTAGCCTTATCTCGCCTGACCGTGCCTTCCTTTGCTTTAAGCTTTCCTTGCATTGTCGTGCATTGCCTAGCCTTGCGTTGTCGTGCATTATCCTTGCCTAGCCTCACCGTGCCTTGCCTTGCGTTACCCTTTCCTTGCCTTGCCGTGCATTTCCTAGCCGTGTGTTGTCGTGCCTTAGCCTTGTTACACCTTGCCGTGCCGTTCCTTTCGTTACCCTTGCCTTCCCTTGCTTTCCCTTTCATTCCTTGCATTCCGTTACTCCTTGCTTGCTTTCCGTGCATTGCCTAGCCTTGCGTTGGCTTTCCTTAGCCTTGCCTCGCCTGACCGTGCTTTCCCATGCGTTACCCTTTCCTTGCCTTCCCGTGCATTGCCTAGCGTGCGTTGTCGTGCCTTAGCCTTGTTTCCCCTTGCCGTGCCGTTCCTTCCGTTACACTTGCCTTTCTTTGCTTTCCCTTGCCTTCCTTACCATCCGTTACTCTTTGCTTGCCTTCCGTGCATTGCCAAGCCTTCCGTTGTCGTGCCTTAGCCTTGCCTCCCCTGACCGTGCTTTCCCATGCGTTACCCTTTCCTTGCCTTGCCGTGCATTGCCTAGCGTGCGTTGTCGTGCCTTAGACTTCTTTCCCCTTGCCGTGCCGTTCCTTCCGTTACCATTGCCTTTCCTTGCTTTCCCTTGCCTTCCTTACCTTCCGTTACTCTTTGCTTGCCTTCCGTGCATTGCCTAGCCTTGCGTTGTCGTGCCTTAGCCTTATCTCGCCTGACCGTGCCTTCCTTTGCTTTAAGCTTTCCTTGCATTGTCGTGCATTGCCTAGCCTTGCGTTGTCGTGCATTAGCCTTGCCTAGCCTCACCGTGCCTTCCCTTGCGTTACCCTTTCCTTGCCTTGCCGTGCATTGCCTAGCCGTGCGTTGTCGTGCCTTAGCCTTGTTTCCCCTTGCCGTGGCGTGCCTTTTGTTACACTTGCCTTTCCTGGCTTTGCCTTGCCTTCCTTTCCTTCCGTTACTCTTTCCTTGCCTTGCCGTGCATTGCCTAGCCTTGCATTGTCGTGCCTTATCCTTGCCTCACCTGACCGTGCCTTCCCCTGCGTTACACTTTCCTTGCCTTGCCGTGCATTGCCTAGCCCTGCGTTGCCGTGCCTTAGCCTTGTTACCCCTTGCCGTGCCGTTCCTTCCGTTACCCTTGCCTTCCCTTGCTTTCCCTTGCCTTCCTTGCGTTCCGTTACTCTTTGCTTGCTTTCCGTGCATTGCCTAGCCTTGCGTTGTCATGCCTTAGCCTTGCATCGCCTGACCATGCTTTCCCATGAGTTACCCTTTCCTTGCCTTTCCGTGCATTGCCTAGCCGTGCGTTGTCGTGCCTTAGCCTTGTTTCCCCTTGCCGGGCCGTTCCTTCCGTTACACTTGCCTTTCCTTCCTTTCCCTTGCCTTCCTTACCTTCCGTTACTCTTTGCTTGCCTTCCGTGCATTGCCTAGCCTTGCGTTGTCGTGCCTTAGCGTGCCTCGCCTGACCGTGCTTTCAAATGCGTTACCCTTTCCTTGCCATGCCCGTCATTGCCTAGCGTTCGGTGTCGTGCCTTAGACTTGTTTCCCCTTGCCGTGCCGTTCCTTCCGTTACCCTGGCCTTTCCTTCCTTTTCCTTGCCTTGCTTACCTTCCGTTACTCTTTGCTTGCCTTCCCTGAATTTCCTAGCCTTGCGTTGTCGTGCCTTAGCCTTATCTCGCCTGACCTTGCCTTCCTTTGCTTTAAGCTTTACTTGCATTGTCGTTCATCGCCTAGCCTTGCGTTTTCGTGCATTAGCCTTGCCAACCTCACCGTGCATTTCCTTGCGTTACCCTTTGCTTGCCTTGCCGTGCATTGCCTAGCCTTGCTTTGTCGTGCCTTAGCCTTGTTTCCCCTTGCCGTGCCGTTCCTTCCGTTACACTTGCCTTTCTTTGCTTTCCCTTTCCTTCCTTACCTTCCGTTTCTCTTTGCTTGCCTTCCGTGCATTGCCTAGCCTTGCGTTGTCATGCCTTAGGCTTGCCTCGCCTGACCGTGCTTTCCCATGCGTTACCCTTTCCTTGCCTTGCCGTGCATTGCCTAGCGTGCGTTGTCGTGCCTTATCCTTGTTTCCCCTTGCCGTGCCGTTCCTTCCGTTACACTTGCCTTTCTTTGCTTTCCCTTGCCTTCCTTACCTTCCGTTACTCTTTGCTTGCCTTCCGTGCATTGCCTAACCTTGCGTTGTCGTGCCTTAGCCTTGCCTCGCCTGAACGTGCTTTCCCATGCGTTACCGTTTCCTTGCCTTGCCGTGCATTGCCCAGCCTGCGTTGCCGTGCCTTAGCCTTGTTTCCCCTTGCCGTGCCGTTCCTTCCGTTACACTTGCCTTTCTTTGCTTTCCCTTGCCTTCCTTACCATCCGTTACTCTTTGCTTGCCTTCCGTGCATTGCCAAGCCTTGCGTTGTCGTGCCTTAGCCTTGCCTCCCCTGACCGTGCTTTCCCATGCGTTACCCTTTCCTTGCCTTGCCGTGCATTGCCTAGCGTTCGGTGTCGTGCCTTAGACTTGTTTCCCCTTGCCGTGCCGTTCCTTCCGTTACCATTGCCTTTCCTTGCTTTCCCTTGCCTTCCTTACCTTCCGTTACTACTTGCTTGCCTTCCCTGCATTGCCTAGACTTGCGTTGTCGTGCCTTAGCCTTATCTCGCCTGACCGTGCCTTCCTTTGCTTTAAGCTTTACTTGCATTGTCGTGCATTGCCTAACCATGCGTTGTCGTGCATTAGCCTTGCCTAGCCTCACCGTGCCTTGCCTTGCGTTACCCTTTCCTTGCCTTGCCGTGCATTTCCTAGCCGTGTGTTGTCGTGCCTTAGCCTTGTTTCCCCTTGCCGTTCCGTGCCCTTTGTTACACTTGCCTTGCCTGGCTTTGCCTTGCCTTCCTTTCCTTCCGTTACTCTTTGCTTGCCTTGCCGTGCATTGCCTAGCCCTGCGTTGTCGTGCCTTAGCCTTGTTACCCCTTGCCGTGCCGTTCCTTCCGTTACCCTTGCCTTCCCTTGCTTTCCCTTGCCTTCCTTACCTTCCGTTACTCTTTGCTTGCCTTCCGTGCATTGCCTAGCCTTGCGTTGTCGTGCCTTAGCCTTATCTCGACTGACCGTGCCTTCCTTTGCTTTAAGCTTTCCTTGCATTGTCGTGCATTGCCTAGCCTTGCGTTGTCGTGCATTAACCTTGCCTAGCCTCACCGTGCCTTGCCTTGCGTTACCCTTTCCTTGCCTTGCCGTGCATTTCCTAGCCGTGTGTTGTCGTGCCTTAGCCTTGTTACCCCTTGCCGTGCCGTTCCTTCCGTTACCCTTGCCTTCCCTTGCTTTCCCTTTCCTTCCTTGCATTCCGTTACTCCTTGCTTGCCTTCCGTGCATTGCCAAGCCTTGCGTTGTCGTGCCTTAGCCTTGCCTCCCCTGACCGTTCTTTCCCATGCGTTACCCTTTCCTTCCCTTGCCGTGCATTGCCTAGCGTGCGTTGTCGTGCCTTAGACTTGTTTCCCCTTGCCGTGCCGTTCCTTCCGTTACCATTGCCTTTCCTTGCTTTCCCTTGCCTTCCTTACCTTCCGTTACTCTTTGCTTGCCTTCCCTGCATTGCCTAGCCTTGCGTTGTCGTGCCATAGCCTTATTTCTTCTTACCGTGCCTTCCTTTGCTTTAAGCTTTACTTGCTTTGTCGTGCATTGCCTAGCCTTGCGTTGTCGTGCATTAGCCTTGCCTAGCCTCACCGTGCCTTGCCTTGCGTTACCCTTTCCTTGCCTTGCCGTGCATTTCCTAGCCGTGTGTTGTCGTGCCTTTGCCTTGTTACCCCTTGCCGTGCCGTTCCTTCCGTTACCCTTGCCTTCCCTTGCTTTCCCTTTCCTTCCTTGCATTCCGTTACTCTTTGCTTGCTTTCCGTGCATTGCCTAGCCTTGCGTTGTCATGCCTTAGCCTTGCATCGCCTGACCGTGCTTTCCCATGAGTTACCCTTTCCTTGCCTTTCCGTGCATTGCCTAGCCGTGCGTTGTCGTGCCTTAGCCTTGTTTCCCCTTGCCGGGCCGTTCCTTCCGTTACACTTGCCTTTCCTTCCTTTCCCTTGCCTTCCTTACCTTCCGTTACTCTTTGCTTGCCTTCCGTGCATGGCCTAGCCTTGCGTTGTCGTGCCTTAGCGTTGCCTCGCCTGACCGTGCTTTCAAATGCGTTACCCTTTCCTTGCCATGCCCTTCATTGCCTAGCGTTCGGTGTCGTGCCTTAGACTTGTTTCCCCTTGCCGTGCCGTTCCTTCCGTTACCCTGGCCTTTCCTTCCTTTTCCTTGCCTTGCTTACCTTCCGTTACTCTTTGCTTGCCTTCCCTGAATTTCCTAGCCTTGCGTTGTCGTGCCTTAGCCTTATCTCGCCTGACCTTGCCTTCCTTTGCTTTAAGCTTTCCTTGCATTGTCGTGCATCGCCTAGCCTTGCGTTTTCGTGCATTAGCCTTGCCTAGCCTCACCGTGCCTTTCCTTGCGTTACCCTTTGCTTGCCTTGCCGTGCATTGCCTAGCCGTGCGTTGTCGTGCCTTAGCCTTGTTTCCCCTTGCCGTGCCGTTCCTTCCGTTACACTTGCCTTTCTTTGCTTTCCCTTTCCTTCCTTACCTTCCGTTTCTCTTTGCTTGCCTTCCGTGCATTGCCTAGCCTTGGGTTGTCGTGCCTTAGCCTTGCCTCGCCTGACCGTGCTTTCCCATGGGTTACCCTTTCCTTGCCTTGCCGTGCATTGCCTAGCGTGCGTTGTCGTGCCTTAGCATTGTTTCCCCTTGCCGTACCGTTCCTTCCGTTACACTTGCCTTTCCTTGCTTTCCCTTGCCTTCCTTACCTTCCGTTACTCTTTGCTTGCCTTCCCTGCATTGCCTAGCCTTGCGTTGTCGTGCCTTAGCCTTATCTCGCCTGACCGTGCCTTCCTTTGCTTTAAGCTTTACTTGCATTGTCGTGCATTGCCTAGCCTTGCGTTGTCGTGCATTAGCCTTGCCTAGCCTCACCGTGCCTTGCCTTGCGTTACCCTTTCCTTGCCTTGCCGTGCATTTCCTAGCCGTGTGTTGTCGTGCCTTAGCCTTGCTTCCCCTTGCCGTTGCGTGCATTTTGTTACACTTGCCTTGCCTGGCTTTGCCTTGCCTTCCTTTCCTTCCGTTACTCTTTGCTTGCCTTGCCGTGCATTGCCTAGCCCTGCGTTGTCGTGCCTTAGCCTTGTTTCCCCTTGCCGTTGCGTGCCTTTTGTTACACTTGCCTTTCCTTGCTTTTCCTTGCCTTGCTTACCTTCCGTTACTCTTTGCTTGCCTTCCCTCAATTGCCTAGCCTTGCGTTGTCGTGCCTTTGCCTTATCTCGCCTGACCTTGCCTTCCTTTGCTTTAAGCTTTCCTTGCATTGTCGTGCATTGCCTAGCCTTGCGTTTTCGTGCATTAGCCTTGTCTAGCCTCACCGTGCCTTGCCTTGCGTTACCCTTTGCTTGCCTTGCCGTGCATTGCCTAGCCGTGCGTTGTCGTGCCTTAGCCTTGTTTCCCCTTGCCGTGCCGTTCCTTCCGTTACCCTTGCCTTCCCTTGCTTTCCCTTTCATTCCTTGCATTCCGTTACTCCTTGCTTGCTTTCCGTGCATTGCCTAGCCTTGCGTTGGCTTTCCTTAGCCTTGCCTCGCCTGACCGTGCTTTCCCATGCGTTACCCTTTCCTTGCCTTCCCGTGCATTGCCTAGCGTGCGTTGTCGTGCCTTAGCCTTGTTTCCCCTTGCCGTGCCGTTCCTTCCGTTACACTTGCCTTTCTTTGCTTTCCCTTGCCTTCCTTACTTCCGTTACTCTTTGCTTGCCTTCCGTGCATTGCCAAGCCTTCCGTTGTCGTGCCTTAGCCTTGCCTCCCCTGACCGTTCTTTCCCATGCGTTACCCTTTCCTTCCCTTGCCGTGCATTGCCTAGCGTGCGTTGTCGTGCCTTAGACTTCTTTCCCCTTGCCGTGCCGTTCCTTCCGTTACCCTTGCCTTTCCTTGCTTTCCCTTGCCTTCCTTACCTTCCGTTACTCTTTGCTTGCCTTCCGTGCATTGCCTAGCCTTGCGTTGTCGTGCCTTAGCCTTATCTCGCCTGACCGTGCCTTCCTTTGCTTTAAGCTTTCCTTGCATTGTCGTGCATTGCCTAGCCTTGCGTTGTCGTGCATTAGCCTTGCCTAGCCTCACCGTGCCTTGCCTTGCGTTACCCTTTCCTTGCCTTGCCGTGCATTGCCTAGCCGTGCGTTGTCGTGCCTTAGCCTTGTTTCCCCTTGCCGTGGCGTGCCTTTTGTTACACTTGCCTTTCCTGGCTTTGACTTGCCTTCCTTTCCTTCCGTTACTCTTTCCTTGCCTTGCCGTGCATTGCCTAGCCTTGCATTGTCGTGCCTTATCCCTGCCTCACCTGACCGTGCCTTCCCCTGCGTTACCCTTTCCTTGCCTTGCCGTGCATTGCCTAGCCCTGCGTTGCCGTGCCTTAGCCTTGTTACCCCTTGCCGTGCCGTTCCTTCCGTTACCCTTGCCTTCCCTTGCTTTCCCTTGCCTTCCTTGCGTTCCGTTACTCTTTGCTTGCTTTCCGTGCATTGCCTAGCCTTGCGTTGTCATGCCTTAGCCTTGCATCGCCTGACCGTGCTTTCCCATGAGTTACCCTTTCCTTGCCTTTCCGTGCATTGCCTAGCCGTGCGTTGTCGTGCCTTAGCCTTGTTTCCCCTTGCCGGGCCGTTCCTTCCGTTACACTTGCCTTTCCTTCCTTTCCCTTGCCTTCCTTACCTTCCGTTACTCTTTGCTTGCCTTCCGTGCATGGCCTAGCCTTGCGTTGTCGTGCCTTAGCGTTGCCTCGCCTGACCGTGCTTTCAAATGCGTTACCCTTTCCTTGCCATGCCCTTCATTGCCTAGCGTTCGGTGTCGTGCCTTAGACTTGTTTCCCCTTGCCGTGCCGTTCCTTCCGTTACCCTGGCCTTTCCTTCCTTTTCCTTGCCTTGCTTACCTTCCGTTACTCTTTGCTTGCCTTCCCTGAATTTCCTAGCCTTGCGTTGTCGTGCCTTAGCCTTATCTCGCCTGACCTTGCCTTCCTTTGCTTTAAGCTTTACTTGCATTGTCGTTCATCGCCTAGCCTTGCGTTTTCGTGCATTAGCCTTGCCAACCTCACCGTGCATTTCCTTGCGTTACCCTTTGCTTGCCTTGCCGTGCATTGCCTAGCCGTGCGTTGTCGTGCCTTAGCCTTGTTTCCCCTTGCCGTGCCGTTCCTTCCGTTACACTTGCCTTTCTTTGCTTTCCCTTTCCTTCCTTACCTTCCGTTTCTCTTTGCTTGCCTTCCGTGCATTGCCTAGCCTTGCGTTGTCATGCCTTAGGCTTGCCTCGCCTGACCGTGCTTTCCCATGCGTTACCCTTTCCTTGCCTTGCCGTGCATTGCCTAGCGTGCGTTGTCGTGCCTTATCCTTGTTTCCCCTTGCCGTGCCGTTCCTTCCGTTACACTTGCCTTTCTTTGCTTTCCCTTGCCTTCCTTACCTTCCGTTACTCTTTGCTTGCCTTCCGTGCATTGCCTAGCCTTGCGTTGTCGTGCCTTAGCCTTGCCTCGCCTGAACGTGCTTTCCCATGCGTTACCCTTTCCTTGCCTTGCCGTGCATTGCCTAGCCTGCGTTGCCGTGCCTTAGCCTTGTTTCCCCTTGCCGTGCAGTTCCTTCCGTTACACTTGCCTTTCTTTGCTTTCCCTTGCCTTCCTTACCATCCGTTACTCTTTGCTTGCCTTCCGTGCATTGCCAAGCCTTGCGTTGTCGTGCCTTAGCCTTGCCTCCCCTGACCGTGCTTTCCCATGCGTTACCCTTTCCTTGCCTTGCCGTGCATTGCCTAGCGTTCGGTGTCGTGCCTTAGACTTGTTTCCCCTTGCCGTGCCGTTCCTTCCGTTACCATTGCCTTTCCTTGCTTTCCCTTGCCTTCCTTACCTTCCGTTACTACTTGCTTGCCTTCCCTGCATTGCCTAGACTTGCGTTGTCGTGCCTTAGCCTTATCTCGCCTGACCGTGCCTTCCTTTGCTTTAAGCTTTACTTGCATTGTCGTGCATTGCCTAACCATGCGTTGTCGTGCATTAGCCTTGCCTAGCCTCACCGTGCCTTGCCTTGCGTTACCCTTTCCTTGCCTTGCCGTGCATTTCCTAGCCGTGTGTTGTCGTGCCTTAGCCTTGTTTCCCCTTGCCGTTCCGTGCCCTTTGTTACACTTGCCTTGCCTGGCTTTGCCTTGCCTTCCTTTCCTTCCGTTACTCTTTGCTTGCCTTGCCGTGCATTGCCTAGCCCTGCGTTGTCGTGCCTTAGCCTTGTTACCCCTTGCCGTGCCGTTCCTTCCGTTACCCTTGCCTTCCCTTGCTTTCCCTTGCCTTCCTTACCTTCCGTTACTCTTTGCTTGCCTTCCGTGCATTGCCTAGCCTTGCGTTGTCGTGCCTTAGCCTTATCTCGACTGACCGTGCCTTCCTTTGCTTTAAGCTTTCCTTGCATTGTCGTGCATTGCCTAGCCTTGCGTTGTCGTGCATTAACCTTGCCTAGCCTCACCGTGCCTTGCCTTGCGTTACCCTTTCCTTGCCTTGCCGTGCATTTCCTAGCCGTGTGTTGTCGTGCCTTAGCCTTGTTACCCCTTGCCGTGCCGTTCCTTCCGTTACCCTTGCCTTCCCTTGCTTTCCCTTTCCTTCCTTGCATTCCGTTACTCCTTGCTTGCCTTCCGTGCATTGCCAAGCCTTGCGTTGTCGTGCCTTAGCCTTGCCTCCCCTGACCGTTCTTTCCCATGCGTTACCCTTTCCTTCCCTTGCCGTGCATTGCCTAGCGTGCGTTGTCGTGCCTTAGACTTGTTTCCCCTTGCCGTGCCGTTCCTTCCGTTACCATTGCCTTTCCTTGCTTTCCCTTGCCTTCCTTACCTTCCGTTACTCTTTGCTTGCCTTCCCTGCATTGCCTAGCCTTGCGTTGTCGTGCCATAGCCTTATTTCTTCTTACCGTGCCTTCCTTTGCTTTAAGCTTTACTTGCTTTGTCGTGCATTGCCTAGCCTTGCGTTGTCGTGCATTAGCCTTGCCTAGCCTCACCGTGCCTTGCTTTGCGTTACCCTTTCCTTGCCTTGCCGTGCATTTCCTAGCCGTGTGTTGCCGTGCCTTAGCCTTGTTACCCCTTGCCGTGCCGTTCCTTCCGTTACCCTTGCCTTCCCTTGCTTTCCCTTGCCTTCCTTGCGTTCCGTTACTCTTTGCTTGCTTTCCGTGCATTGCCTAGCCTTGCGTTGTCATGCCTTAGCCTTGCATCGCCTGACCGTGCTTTCCCATGAGTTACCCTTTCCTTGCCTTTCCGTGCATTGCCTAGCCGTGCGTTGTCGTGCCTTAGCCTTGTTTCCCCTTGCCGGGCCGTTCCTTCCGTTACACTTGCCTTTCCTTCCTTTCCCTTGCCTTCCTTACCTTCCGTTACTCTTTGCTTGCCTTCCGTGCATGGCCTAGCCTTGCGTTGTCGTGCCTTAGCGTTGCCTCGCCTGACCGTGCTTTCAAATGCGTTACCCTTTCCTTGCCATGCCCTTCATTGCCTAGCGTTCGGTGTCGTGCCTTAGACTTGTTTCCCCTTGCCGTGCCGTTCCTTCCGTTACCCTGGCCTTTCCTTCCTTTTCCTTGCCTTGCTTACCTTCCGTTACTCTTTGCTTGCCTTCCCTGAATTTCCTAGCCTTGCGTTGTCGTGCCTTAGCCTTATCTCGCCTGACCTTGCCTTCCTTTGCTTTAAGCTTTCCTTGCATTGTCGTGCATCGCCTAGCCTTGCGTTTTCGTGCATTAGCCTTGCCTAGCCTCACCGTGCCTTTCCTTGCGTTACCCTTTGCTTGCCTTGCCGTGCATTGCCTAGCCGTGCGTTGTCGTGCCTTAGCCTTGTTTCCCCTTGCCGTGCCGTTCCTTCCGTTACACTTGCCTTTCTTTGCTTTCCCTTTCCTTCCTTACCTTCCGTTTCTCTTTGCTTGCCTTCCGTGCATTGCCTAGCCTTGGGTTGTCGTGCCTTAGCCTTGCCTCGCCTGACCGTGCTTTCCCATGGGTTACCCTTTCCTTGCCTTGCCGTGCATTGCCTAGCGTGCGTTGTCGTGCCTTAGCATTGTTTCCCCTTGCCGTACCGTTCCTTCCGTTACACTTGCCTTTCCTTGCTTTCCCTTGCCTTCCTTACCTTCCGTTACTCTTTGCTTGCCTTCCCTGCATTGCCTAGCCTTGCGTTGTCGTGCCTTAGCCTTATCTCGCCTGACCGTGCCTTCCTTTGCTTTAAGCTTTACTTGCATTGTCGTGCATTGCCTAGCCTTGCGTTGTCGTGCATTAGCCTTGCCTAGCCTCACCGTGCCTTGCCTTGCGTTACCCTTTCCTTGCCTTGCCGTGCATTTCCTAGCCGTGTGTTGTCGTGCCTTAGCCTTGCTTCCCCTTGCCGTTGCGTGCCTTTTGTTACACTTGCCTTGCCTGGCTTTGCCTTGCCTTCCTTTCCTTCCGTTACTCTTTCCTTGCCTTGCCGTGCATTGCCTAGCCCTGCGTTGTCGTGCCTTAGCCTTGTTTCCCCTTGCCGTTGCGTGCCTTTTGTTACACTTGCCTTGCCTGGCTTTTCCTTGCCTTGCTTACCTTCCGTTACTCTTTGCTTGCCTTCCCTCAATTGCCTAGCCTTGCGTTTTCGTGCCTTTGCCTTATCTCGCCTGACCTTGCCTTCCTTTGCTTTAAGCTTTCCTTGCATTGTCGTGCATTGCCTAGCCTTGCGTTTTCGTGCATTAGCCTTGTCTAGCCTCACCGTGCCTTGCCTTGCGTTACCCTTTGCTTGCCTTGCCGTGCATTGCCTAGCCGTGCGTTGTCGTGCCTTAGCCTTGTTTCCCCTTGCCGTGCAGTTCCTTCCGTTACACTTGCCTTTCTTTGCTTTCCCTTGCCTTCCTTACCTTCCGTTACTCTTTGCTTGCCTTCCGAGCATTGCCTAGCCTTGCGTTGTCGTGCCTTAGCCTTGCCTCGCCTGAACGTGCTTTCCCATGCGTTACCCTTTCCTTGCCTTGCCGTGCATTGCCCAGCCTGCGTTGCCGTGCCTTAGCCTTGTTTCCCCTTGCCGTGCAGTTCCTTCCGTTACCCTTGCCTTTCCTTGCTTTTCCTTGCCTTGCTTACCTTCCGTTACTCTTTGCTTCCCTTCCCTGCATTGCCTAGCCTTGCGTTGTCGTGCCTTAGCCTTATCTCGCCTGACCGTGCCTTCCTTTGCTTTAAGCTTTACTTGCATTGTCGTGCATTGCCTAGCCTTGCGTTGTCGTGCCTTAGCGTTGCCTCGCCTGACCGTGCTTTCAAATGCGTTACCCTTTCCTTGCCTTGGCGTTCATTGCCTAGCGTGCGTTGTCGTGCCTTAGCCTTGTTTCCCCTTGCCGTGCCGTTCCTTCCGTTACCATTGCCTTTCCTTGCTTTCCCTTGCCTTCCTTACCTTCCGTTACTCTTTGCTTGCCTTCCGTGCATTGCCTAGCCTTGCGTTGTCGTGCCTTAGCCTTATCTCGCCTGACCGTGCCTTCCTTTGCTTTAAGCTTTCCTTGCATTGTCGTGCATTGCCTAGCCTTGCGTTGTCGTGCATTAACCTTGCCTAGCCTCACCGTGCCTTGCCTTGCGTTACCCTTTCCTTGCCTTGCCGTGCATTTCCTAGCCGTGTATTGTCGTGCCTTAGCCTTGTTACCCCTTGCCCTGCCGTTCCTTCCGTTACCCTTGCCTTCCCTTGCTTTCCCTTTCCTTCCTTGCATTCCGTTACTCCTTGCTTGCTTTCCGTGCATTGCCTAGCCTTGCGTTGGCTTTCCTTAGCCTTGCCTCGCCTGACCGTGCTTTCCCATGCGTTACCCTTTCCTTGCCTTGCCGTGCATTGCCCAGCCTGCGTTGCCGTGCCTTAGCCTTGTTTCCCCTTGCCGTGCAGTTCCTTCCGTTACCCTTGCCTTTCCTTGCTTTTCCTTGCCTTGCTTACCTTCCGTTACTCTTTGCTTCCCTTCCCTGCATTGCCTAGCCTTGCGTTGTCGTGCCTTAGCCTTATCTCGCCTGACCGTGCCTTCCTTTGCTTTAAGCTTTCCTTGCATTGTCGTGCATTGCCTAGCCTTGCGTTGTCGTGCATTAACCTTGCCTAGCCTCACCGTGCCTTGCCTTGCGTTACCCTTTCCTTGCCTTGCCGTGCATTTCCTAGCCGTGTGTTGTAGTGCCTTAGCCTTGTTACCCCTTGCCGTGCCGTTCCTTCCGTTACCCTTGCCTTCCCTTGCTTTCCCTTTCCTTCCTTGCATTCCGTTACTCCTTGCTTGCCTTCCGTGCATTGCCAAGCCTTGCGTTGTCGTGCCTTAGCCTTGCCTCCCCTGACCGTTCTTTCCCATGCGTTACCCTTTCCTTCCCTTGCCGTGCATTGCCTAGCGTGCGTTGTCGTGCCTTAGACTTGTTTCCCCTTGCCGTTCCGTTCCTTCCGTTACCATTGCCTTTCCTTGCTTTCCCTTGCCTTCCTTACCTTCCGTTACTCTTTGCTTGCCTTCCCTGCATTGCCTAGCCTTGCGTTGTCGTGCCTTAGCCTTATCTCTTCTTACCGTGCCTTCCTTTGCTTTAAGCTTTACTTGCTTTGTCGTGCATTGCCTAGCCTTGCGTTGTCGTGCATTAACCTTGCCTAGCCTCACCGTGCCTTGCCTTGCGTTACCCTTTCCTTGCCTTGCCGTGCATTTCCTAGCCGTGTGTTGCCGTGCCTTAGCCTTGTTACCCCTTGCCGTGCCGTTCCTTCCGTTACCCTTGCCTTCCCTTGCTTTCCCTTGCCTTCCTTGCGTTCCGTTACTCTTTGCTTGCTTTCCGTGCATTGCCTAGCCTTGTGTTGTCATGCCTTAGCCTTGCATCGCCTGACCGTGCTTTCCCATGAGTTACCCTTTCCTTGCCTTTCCGTGCATTGCCTAGCCGTGCGTTGTCGTGCCTTAGCCTTGTTTCCCCTTGCCGTGCCGTTCCTTCCGTTACACTTGCCTTTCCTTCCTTTCCCTTGCCTTCCTTACCTTCCGTTACTCTTTGCTTGCCTTCCGTGCATTGCCTAGCCTTGCGTTGTCGTGCCTTAGCGTTGCCTCGCCTGACCGTGCTTTCAAATGCGTTACCCTTTCCTTGCCATGCCCTTCATTGCCTAGCGTTCGGTGTCGTGCCTTAGACTTGTTTCCCCTTGCCGTGCCGTTCCTTCCGTTACCCTGAACTTTCCTTCCTTTTCCTTGCCTTGCTTACCTTCCGTTACTCTTTGCTTGCCTTCCCTGAATTTCCTAGCCTTGCGTTGTCGTGCCTTAGCCTTATCTCGCCTGACCTTGCCTTCCTTTGCTTTAAGCTTTCCTTGCATTGTCGTGCATCGCCTAGCCTTGCGTTTTCGTGCATTAGCCTTGCCTAGCCTCACCGTGCCTTTCGTTGCGTTACCCTTTGCTTGCCTTGCCGTGCATTGCCTAGCCGTGCGTTGTCGTGCCTTAGCCTTGTTTCCCCTTGCCGTGCCGTTCCTTCCGTTACACTTGCCTTTCTTTGCTTTCCCTTTCCTTCCTTACCTTCCGTTTCTCTTTGCTTGCCTTCCGTGCATTGCCTAGCCTTGGGTTGTCGTGCCTTAGCCTTGCCTCGCCTGACCGTGCTTTCCCATGGGTTACCCTTTCCTTGCCTTGCCGTGCATTGCCTAGCGTGCGTTGTCGTGCCTTAGCATTGTTTCCCCTTGCCGTACCGTTCCTTCCGTTACACTTGCCTTTCCTTGCTTTCCCTTGCCTTCCTTACCTTCCGTTACTCTTTGCTTGCCTTCCCTGCATTGCCTAGCCTTGCGTTGTCGTGCCTTAGCCTTATCTCGCCTGACCGTGCCTTCCTTTGCTTTAAGCTTTCCTTGCATTGTCGTGCATTGCCTAGCCTTGCGTTGTCGTGCATTAGCCTTGCCTAGCCTCACCGTGCCTTGCCTTGCGTTACCCTTTCCTTGCCTTGCCGTGCATTTCCTAGCCGTGTGTTGTCGTGCCTTAGCCTTGCTTCCCCTTGCCGTTGCGTGGCTTTTGTTACACTTGCCTTGCCTGGCTTTGCCTTGCCTTCCTTTCCTTCCGTTACTCTTTGCTTGCCTTGCCGTGCATTGCCTAGCCCTGCGTTGTCGTGCCTTAGCCTTGTTTCCCCTTGCCGTTGCGTGCCTTTTGTTACACTTGCCTTTCCTTGCTTTTCCTTGCCTTGCTTACCTTCCGTTACTCTTTGCTTGCCTTCCCTCAATTGCCTAGCCTTGCGTTTTCGTGCCTTTGCCTTATCTCGCCTGACCTTGCCTTCCTTTGCTTTAAGCTTTCCTTGCATTGTCGTGCATTGCCTAGCCTTGCGTTTTCGTGCATTAGCCTTGTCTAGCCTCACCGTGCCTTGCCTTGCGTTACCCTTTGCTTGCCTTGCCGTGAATTGCCTAGCCGTGCGTTGTCGTGCCTTAGCCTTGTTTCCCCTTGCCGTGCAATTCCTTCCGTTACACTTGCCTTTCTTTGCTTTCCCTTGCCTTCCTTACCTTCCGTTACTCTTTGCTTGCCTTCCGTGCATTGCCTAGCCTTGCGTTGTCGTGCCTTAGCCTTGCCTCGCCTGAACGTGCTTTCCCATGCGTTACCCTTTCTTTGCCTTGCCGTGCATTGCCCAGCCTGCGTTGCCGTGCCTTAGCCTTGTTTCCCCTTGCCGTGCAGTTCCTTCCGTTACCCTTGCCTTTCCTTGCTTTTCCTTGCCTTGCTTACCTTCCGTTACTCTTTGCTTCCCTTCCCTGCATTGCCTAGCCTTGCGTTGTCGTGCCTTAGCCTTATCTCGCCTGACCGTGCCTTCCTTTGCTTTAAGCTTTACTTGCATTGTCGTGCATTGCCTAGCCTTGCGTTGTCGTGCCTTAGCCTTGCCTCGCCTGACCGTGCTTTCAAATGCGTTACCCTTTCCTTGCCTTGCCGTTCATTGCCTAGCGTGCGTTGAGGTGCCTTAGCCTTGTTTCCCCTTGCCGTGCCGTTCCTTCCGTTACCATTGCCTTTCCTTGCTTTCCCTTGCCTTCCTTACCTTCCGTTACTCTTTGCTTGCCTTCCGTGCATTGCCTAGCCTTGCGTTGTCGTGCCTTAGCCTTATCTCGCCTGACCGTGCCTTCCTTTGCTTTAAGCTTTCCTTGCATTGTCGTGCATTGCCTAGCCTTGCGTTGTCGTGCATTAACCTTGCCTAGCCTCACCGTGCCTTGCCTTGCGTTACCCTTTCCTTGCCTTGCCGTGCATTTCCTAGCCGTGTATTGTCGTGCCTTAGCCTTGTTACCCCTTGCCCTGCCGTTCCTTCCGTTACCCTTGCCTTCCCTTGCTTTCCCTTTCCTTCCTTGCATTCCGTTACTCCTTGCTTGCTTTCCGTGCATTGCCTAGCCTTGCGTTGGCTTTCCTTAGCCTTGCCTCGCCTGACCGTGCTTTCCCATGCGTTACCCTTTCCTTGCCTTGCCGTGCATTGCCTAGCGTGCGTTGTCGTGCCTTAGCCTTGTTTCCCCTTGCCGTGCCGTTCCTTCCGTTACACTTGCCTTTCTTTGCTTTCCCTTGCCTTCCTTACCTTCCGTTACTCTTTGCTTGCCTTCCGTGCATTGCCAAGCCTTGCGTTGTCGTGCCTTAGCCTTGCCTCCCCTGACCGTGCTTTCCCATGCGTTACCCTTTCCTTGCCTTGCCGTGCATTGCCCAGCCTGCGTTGCCGTGCCTTAGCCTTGTTTCCCCTTGCCGTGCAGTTCCTTCCGTTACCCTTGCCTTTCCTTGCTTTTCCTTGCCTTCCTTACCTTCCGTTACTCTTTGCTTGCCTTCCCTGCATTGCCTAGGCTTGCGTTGTCGTGCCTTAGCCTTATCTCGCCTGACCGTGCCTTCCTTTGCTTTAAGCTTTCCTTGCATTGTCGTGCATTGCCTAGCCTTGCGTTGTCGTGCATTAACCTTGCCTAGCCTCACCGTGCCTTGCCTTGCGTTACCCTTTCCTTGCCTTGCCGTGCATTTCCTAGCCGTGTGTTGTCGTGCCTTAGCCTTGTTACACCTTGCCGTGCCGTTCCTTTCGTTACCCTTGCCTTCCCTTGCTTTCCCTTTCATTCCTTGCATTCCGTTACTCCTTGCTTGCTTTCCGTGCATTGCCTAGCCTTGCGTTGGCTTTCCTTAGCCTTGCCTCGCCTGACCGTGCTTTCCCATGCGTTACCCTTTCCTTGCCTTCCCGTGCATTGCCTAGCGTGCGTTGTCGTGCCTTAGCCTTGTTTCCCCTTGCCGTGCCGTTCCTTCCGTTACACTTGCCTTTCTTTGCTTTCCCTTGCCTTCCTTACCATCCGTTACTCTTTGCTTGCCTTCCGTGCATTGCCAAGCCTTGCGTTGTCGTGCCTTAGCCTTGCCTCCCCTGACCGTGCTTTCCCATGCGTTACCCTTTCCTTGCCTTGCCGTGCATTGCCTAGCGTTCGGTGTCGTGCCTTAGACTTCTTTCCCCTTGCCGTGCCGTTCCTTCCGTTACCATTGCCTTTCCTTGCTTTCCCTTGCCTTCCTTACCTTCCGTTACTCTTTGCTTGCCTTCCGTGCATTGCCTAGCCTTGCGTTGTCGTGCCTTAGCCTTATCTCGCCTGACCGTGCCTTCCTTTGCTTTAAGCTTTCCTTGCATTGTCGTGCATTGCCTAGCCTTGCGTTGTCGTGCATTAGCCTTGCCTAGCCTCACCGTGCCTTGCCTTGCGTTACCCTTTCCTTGCCTTGCCCTGCATTGCCTAGCCGTGCGTTGTCGTGCCTTAGCCTTGTTTCCCCTTGCCGTGGCGTGCCTTTTGTTACACTTGCCTTTCCTGGCTTTGACTTGCCTTCCTTTCCTTCCGTTACTCTTTCCTTGCCTTGCCGTGCATTGCCTAGCCTTGCATTGTCGTGCGTTATCCCTGCCTCACCTGACCGTGCCTTCCCCTGCGTTACCCTTTCCTTGCCTTGCCGGGCATTGCCTAGCCCTGCGTTGCCGTGCCTTAGCCTTGTTACCCCTTGCCGTGCCGTTCCTTCCGTTACCCTTGCCTTCCCTTGCTTTCCCTTGCCTTCCTTGCGTTCCGTTACTCTTTGCTTGCTTTCCGTGCATTGCCTAGCCTTGCGTTGTCATGCCTTAGCCTTGCATCGCCTGACCGTGCTTTCCCATGCGTTACCCTTTCCTTGCCTTTCCGTGCATTGCCTAGCCGTGCGTTGTCGTGCCTTAGCCTTGTTTCCCCTTGCCGTGCCGTTCCTTCCGTTACACTTGCCTTTCTTTGCTTTCCCTTGCCTTCCTTACCTTCCGTTACTCTTTGCTTGCCTTCCGTGCATTGCCAAGCCTTGCGTTGTCGTGCCTTAGCCTTGCCTCCCCTGACCGTGCTTTCCCATGCGTTACCCTTTCCTTGCCTTGCCGTGCATTGCCTAGCGTGCGTTGTCGTGCCTTAGGCTTGTTTCCCCTTGCCGTGCCGTTCCTTCCGTTACCATTGCCTTTCCTTGCTTTCCCTTGCCTTCCTTACCTACCGTTACTCTTTGCTTGCCTTCCCTGCATTGCCTAGCCTTGCGTTGTCGTGCCTTAGCCTTATCTCGCCTGACCGTGCCTTCCTTTGCTTTAAGCTTTACTTGCCTTTTCGTGCATTGCCTAGCCTTGCGTTGTCGTGCATTAGCCTTGCCTAGCCTCACCGTGCCTTGCCTTGCGTTACCCTTTACTTGCCTTGCCTTGAATTTCCTAGCCGTGTGTTGTCGTGCCTGAGCCTTGTTTCCCCTTGCCGTTGCGTGCCTTTTGTTACACTTGCCTTGCCTGGCTTTGCCTTGCCTTCCTTTCCTTCCGTTACCCTTTCCTTGCCTTGCCGGGCATTGCCTAGCCCTGCGTTGCCGTGCCTTAGCCTTGCCTCACCTGTCCGTGCCTTCCCCTGCGTTACCCTTTCCTTGCCTTGCCGTGCATTGCCTAGCCCTCCGTTGTCGTGCCTTAGCCTTGTTACCCCTTGCCATGCCGTTCCTTCCGTTACCCTTGCTTCCCCTTGCTTTCCCTTGCCTTCCTTGCGTTCCGTTACTCTTTGCTTGCTTTCCGTGCATTGCCTAGCCTTGCGTTGTCATGCCTTAGGCTTGCCTCGCCTGACCGTGCTTTCCCATGCGTTACCCTTTCCTTGCCTTGCCGTGCATTGCCTGGCGTGCGTTGTCGTGCCTTAGCCTTGTTTCCCCTTGCCGTGCCGTTCCTTCCGTTACACTTGCCTTTCTTTGCTTTCCCTTGCCTTCCTTACCTTCCGTTACTCTTTGCTTGCCTTCCGTGCATTGCCTAGCCTTGCGTTGTCGTGCCTTAGCCTTGCCTCGCCTGAACGTGCTTTCCCATGCGTTACCCTTTCCTTGCCTTGCCGTGCATTGCCCAGCCTGCGTTGCCGTGCCTTAGCCTTGTTTCCCCTTGCCGTGCAGTTCCTTCCGTTACCCTTGCCTTTCCTTGCTTTTCCTTGCCTTTCTTACTTTCCGTTACTCTTTGCTTGCCTTCCGTGCATTGCCTAGCCTTGCGTTGTCGTGCCTTAGCCTTATCTCGCCTGACCGTGCCTTCCTTTGCTTTAAGCTTTCCTTGCATTGTCGTGCATTGCCTAGCCTTGCGTTGTCGTGCATTAGCCTTGCCTAGCCTCACCGTGCCTTGCCTTGCGTTACCCTTTCCTTGCCTTGCCCTGCATTGCCTAGCCGTGCGTTGTCGTGCCTTAGCCTTGTTTCCCCTTGCCGTGGCGTGCCTTTTGTTACACTTGCCTTTCCTGGCTTTGACTTGCCTTCCTTTCCTTCCGTTACTCTTTCCTTGCCTTGCCGTGCATTGCCTAGCCTTGCATTGTCGTGCCTTATCCTTGCCTCACCTGACCGTGCCTTCCCCTGCGTTACCCTTTCCTTGCCTTGCCGGGCATTGCCTAGCCCTGCGTTAACGTGCCTTAGCCTTGTTACCCCTTGCCGTGCCGTTTCTTCCGTTACCCTTGCCTTCCCTTGCTTTCCCTTGCCTTCCTTGCGTTCCGTTACTCTTTGCTTGCTTTCCGTGCATTGCCTAGCCTTGCGTTGTCATGCCTTAGCCTTGCATCGCCTGACCGTGCTTTCCCATGCGTTACCCTTTCCTTGCCTTTCCGTGCATTGCCTAGCCGTCCGTTGTCGTGCCTTAGCCTTGTTTTCCCTTGCCGTGCCGTTCCTTCCGTTACACTTGCCTTTCCTTCCTTTCCCTTGCCTTCCTTACCTTCCGTTACTCTTTGCTTGCCTTCCGTGCATTGCCTAGCCTTGCGTTGTCGTGCCTTAGCCTTGCCTCGCCTGACAGTGCTTTCCCATGCGTTACCCTTTCCTTGCCTTGCCGTGCATTGCCTAGCGTGCGTTGTCGTGCCTTAGTCTTGTTTCCCCTTGCCGTGCCGTTCCTTCCGTTACCATTGCCTTTCCTTGCTTTCCCTTGCCTTCCTTACCTTCCGTTACTCTTTGCTTGCCTTCCGTGCATTGCCTAGCCTTGCGTTGTCGTGCCTTAGCCTTATCTCGCCTGACCGTGCCTTCCTTTGCTTTAAGCTTTCCTTGCATTGTCGTGCATTGCCTAGCCTTGCGTTGTCGTGCATTAACCTTGCCTAGCCTCACCGTGCCTTGCCTTGCGTTACCCTTTCCTTGCCTTGCCGTGCATTTCCTAGCCGTGTGTTGTCGTGCCTTAGCCTTGTTACCCCTTGCCGTGCCGTTCCTTCCGTTACCCTTGCCTTCCCTTGCTTTCCCTTTCCTTCCTTGCATTCCGTTACTCCTTGCTTGCTTTCCGTGCATTGCCTAGCCTTGCGTTGGCTTTCCTTAGCCTTGCCTCGCCTGACCGTGCTTTCCCATGCGTTACCCTTTCCTTGCCTTGCCGTGCATTGCCTAGCGTGCGTTGTCGTGCCTTAGCCTTGTTTCCCCTTGCCGTGCCGTTCCTTCCGTTACACTTGCCTTTCTTTGCTTTCCCTTGCCTTCCTTACCTTCCGTTACTCTTTGCTTGCCTTCCGTGCATTGCCAAGCCTTGCGTTGTCGTGCCTTAGCCTTGCCTCCCCTGACCGTGCTTTCCCATGCGTTACCCTTTCCTTGCCTTGCCGTGCATTGCCTAGCGTTCGGTGTCGTGCCTTAGACTTCTTTCCCCTTGCCGTGCCGTTCCTTCCGTTACCATTGCCTTTCCTTGCTTTCCCTTGCCTTCCTTACCTTCCGTTACTCTTTGCTTGCCTTCCGTGCATTGCCTAGCCTTGCGTTGTCGTGCCTTAGCCTTATCTCGCCTGACCGTGCCTTCCTTTGCTTTAAGCTTTCCTTGCATTGTCGTGCATTGCCTAGCCTTGCGTTGTCGTGCATTAGCCTTGCCTAGCCTCACCGTGCCTTGCCTTGCGTTACCCTTTCCTTGCCTTGCCCTGCATTGCCTAGCCGTGCGTTGTCGTGCCTTAGCCTTGTTTCCCCTTGCCGTGGCGTGTCTTTTGTTACACTTGCCTTTCCTGGCTTTGACTTGCCTTCCTTTCCTTCCGTTACTCTTTCCTTGCCTTGCCGTGCATTGCCTAGCCTTGCATTGTCGTGTCTTATCCTTGCCTCACCTGACCGTGCCTTCCCCTGCGTTACCCTTTCCTTGCCTTGCCGGGCATTGCCTAGCCCTGCGTTGCCGTGCCTTAGCCTTGTTACCCCTTGCCGTGCCGTTCCTTCCGTTACCCTTGCCTTCCCTTGCTTTCCCTTGCCTTCCTTGCGTTCCGTTACTCTTTGCTTGCTTTCCGTGCATTGCCTAGCCTTGCGTTGTCATGCCTTAGCCTTGCATCGCCTGACCGTGCTTTCCCATGCGTTACCCTTTCCTTGCCTTTCCGTGCATTGCCTAGCCGTGCATTGTCGTGCCTTAGCCTTGTTTCCCCTTGCCGTGCCGTTCCTTCCGTTACACTTGCCTTTCCTTCCTTTCCCTTGCCATCCTTACCTTTCGTTACTCTTTGCTGGCCTTCCGTGCACTGCCTAGCCTTGCGTTGTCGTGCCTTAGCGTTGCCTCGCCTGACCGTGCTTTCAAATGCGTTACCCTTTCCTTGCATTGCCGTGCATTGCCTAGCGTGCGTTGTCGTGCCTTAGCCTTGTTTCCCCTTGCCGTGCCGTTCCTTCCGTTACCATTGCCTTTCCTTGCTTTCCCTTGCCTTCCTTACCTTCCGTTACTCTTTGCTTGCCTTCCGTGCATTGCCTAGCCTTGCGTTGTCGTGCCTTAGCCTTATCTCGCCTGACCGTGCCTTCCTTTGCTTTAAGCTTTCCTTGCATTGTCGTGCATTGCCTAGCCTTGCGTTGTCGTGCATTAACCTTGCCTAGCCTCACCGTGCCTTGCCTTGCGTTACCCTTTCCTTGCCTTGCCGTGCATTTCCTAGCCGTGTGTTGTCGTGCCTTAGCCTTGTTACCCCTTGCCGTGCCGTTCCTTCCGTTACCCTTGCCTTCCCTTGCTTTCCCTTTCCTTCCTTGCATTCCGTTACTCCTTGCTTGCTTTCCGTGCATTGCCTAGCCTTGCGTTGGCTTTCCTTAGCCTTGCCTCGCCTGACCGTGCTTTCCCATGCGTTACCCTTTCCTTGCCTTGCCGTGCATTGCCTAGCGTGCGTTGTCGTGCCTTAGCCTTGTTTCCCCTTGCCGTGCCGTTCCTTCCGTTACACTTGCCTTTCTTTGCTTTCCCTTGCCTTCCTTACCTTCCGTTACTCTTTGCTTGCCTTCCGTGCATTGCCAAGCCTTGCGTTGTCGTGCCTTAGCCTTGCCTCCCCTGACCGTGCTTTACCATGCGTTACCCTTTCCTTGCCTTGCCGTGCATTGCCTAGCGTTCGGTGTCGTGCCTTAGACTTGTTTCCCCTTGCCGTGCCGTTCCTTCCGTTACCATTGCCTTTCCTTGCTTTCCCTTGCCTTCCTTACCTTCCGTTACTATTTGCTTGCCTTCCCTGCATTGCCTAGACTTGCGTTGTCGTGCCTTAGCCTTATCTCGCCTGACCGTGCCTTCCTTTGCTTTAAGCTTTACTTGCATTGTCGTGCATTGCCTAACCATGCGTTGTCGTGCATTAGCCTTGCCTAGCCTCACCGTGCCTTGCCTTGCGTTACCCTTTCCTTGCCTTGCCGTGCATTTCCTAGCCGTGTGTTGTCGTGCCTTAGCCTTGTTTCCCCTTGCCGTTGCGTGCCCTTTGTTACAATTGCCTTGCCTGGCTTTGCCTTGCCTTCCTTTCCTTCCGTTACTCTTTGCTTGCCTTGCCGTGCATTGCCTAGCCCTGCGTTGTCGTGCCTTAGCCTTGTTACCCCTTGCCGTGCCGTTCCTTCCGTTACCCTTGCCTTCCCTTGCTTTCCCTTGCCTTCCTTACCTTCCGTTACTCTTTGCTTGCCTTCCGTGCATTGCCTAGCCTTGCGTTGTCGTGCCTTAGCCTTATCTCGACTGACCGTGCCTTCCTTTGCTTTAAGCTTTCCTTGCATTGTCGTGCATTGCCTAGCCTTGCGTTGTCGTGCATTAACCTTGCCTAGCCTCACCGTGCCTTGCCTTGCGTTACCCTTTCCTTGCCTTGCCGTGCATTTCCTAGCCGTGTGTTGTCGTGCCTTAGCCTTGTTACCCCTTGCCGTGCCGTTCCTTCCGTTACCCTTGCCTTCCCTTGCTTTCCCTTTCCTTCCTTGCATTCCGTTACTCCTTGCTTGCCTTCCGTGCATTGCCAAGCCTTGCGTTGTCGTGCCTTAGCCTTGCCTCCCCTGACCGTTCTTTCCCATGCGTTACCCTTTCCTTCCCTTGCCGTGCATTGCCTAGCGTGCGTTGTCGTGCCTTAGACTTGTTTCCCCTTGCCGTGCCGTTCCTTCCGTTACCATTGCCTTTCCTTGCTTTCCCTTTCCTTCCTTACCTTCCGTTTCTCTTTGCTTGCCTTCCCTGCATTGCCTAGCCTTGCGTTGTCGTGCCTTAGCCTTATCTCGCCTGACCGTGCCTTCCTTTGCTTTAAGCTTTACTTGCTTTGTCGTGCATTGCCTAGCCTTGCGTTGTCGTGCATTAGCCTTGCCTAGCCTCACCGTGCCTTGCCTTGCGTTACCCTTTCCTTGCCTTGCCGTGCATTTCCTAGCCGTGTGTTGCCGTGCCTTAGCCTTGTTACCCCTTGCCGTGCCGTTCCTTCCGTTACCCTAGCCTTCCCTTGCTTTCCCTTGCCTTCCTTGCGTTCCGTTACTCTTTGCTTGCTTTCCGTGCATTGCCTAGCCTTGCGTTGTCATGCCTTAGCCTTGCATCGCCTGACCGTGCTTTCCCATGAGTTACCCTTTCCTTGCCTTTCCGTGCATTGCCTAGCCGTGCGTTGTCGTGCCTTAGCCTTGTTTCCCCTTGCCGGGCCGTTCCTTCCGTTACACTTGCCTTTCCTTCCTTTCCCTTGCCTTCCTTACCTTCCGTTACTCTTTGCTTGCCTTCCGTGCATGGCCTAGCCTTGCGTTGTCGTGCCTTAGCGTTGCCTCGCCTGACCGTGCTTTCAAATGCGTTACCCTTTCCTTGCCTTGCCCTTCATTGCCTAGCGTTCGGTGTCGTGCCTTAGACTTGTTTCCCCTTGCCGTGCCGTTCCTTCCGTTACCCTGGCCTTTCCTTCCTTTTCCTTGCCTTGCTTACCTTCCGTTACTCTTTGCTTGCCTTCCCTGAATTTCCTAGCCTTGCGTTGTCGTGCCTTAGCCTTATCTCGCCTGACCTTGCCTTCCTTTGCTTTAAGCTTTCCTTGCATTGTCGTGCATCGCCTAGCCTTGCGTTTTCGTGCATTAGCCTTGCCTAGCCTCACCGTGCCTTTCCTTGCGTTACCCTTTGCTTGCCTTGCCGTGCATTGCCTAGCCGTGCGTTGTCGTGCCTTAGCCTTGTTTCCCCTTGCCGTGCCGTTCCTTCCGTTACACTTGCCTTTCTTTGCTTTCCCTTTCCTTCCTTACCTTCCGTTTCTCTTTGCTTGCCTTCCGTGCATTGCCTAGCCTTGGGTTGTCGTGCCTTAGCCTTGCCTCGCCTGACCGTGCTTTCCCATGGGTTACCCTTTCCTTGCCTTGCCGTGCATTGCCTAGCGTGCGTTGTCGTGCCTTAGCATTGTTTCCCCTTGCCGTGCCGTTCCTTCCGTTACACTTGCCTTTCCTTGCTTTCCCTTGCCTTCCTTACCTTCCGTTACTCTTTGCTTGCCTTCCCTGCATTGCCTAGCCTTGCGTTGTCGTGCCTTAGCCTTATCTCGCCTGACCGTGCCTTCCTTTGCTTTAAGCTTTACTTGCATTGTCGTGCATTGCCTAGCCTTGCGTTGTCGTGCATTAGCCTTGCCTAGCCTCACCGTGCCTTGCCTTGCGTTACCCTTTCCTTGCCTTGCCGTGCATTTCCTAGCCGTGTGTTGTCGTGCCTTAGCCTTGCTTCCCCTTGCCGTTGCGTGCCTTTTGTTACACTTGCCTTGCCTGGCTTTGCCTTGCCTTCCTTTCCTTCCGTTACTCTTTCCTTGCCTTGCCGTGCATTGCCTAGCCTTGCATTGTCGTGTCTTATCCTTGCCTCACCTGACCGTGCCTTCCCCTGCGTTACCCTTTCCTTGCCTTGCCGGGCATTGCCTAGCCCTGCGTTGCCGTGCCTTAGCCTTGTTACCCCTTGCCGTGCCGTTCCTTCCGTTACCCTTGCCTTCCCTTGCTTTCCCTTGCCTTCCTTGCGTTCCGTTACTCTTTGCTTGCTTTCCGTGCATTGCCTAGCCTTGCGTTGTCATGCCTTAGCCTTGCATCGCCTGACCGTGCTTTCCCATGCGTTACCCTTTCCTTGCCTTTCCGTGCATTGCCTAGCCGTGCGTTGTCGTGCCTTAGCCTTGTTTCCCCTTGCCGTGCCGTTCCTTCCGTTACACTTGCCTTTCCTTCCTTTCCCTTGCCTTCCTTACCTTCCGTAACTCTTTGCTTGCCTTCCGTGCACTGCCTAGCCTTGCGTTGTCGTGCCTTAGCGTTGCCTCGCCTGACCGTGCTTTCAAATGCGTTACCCTTTCCTTGCATTGCCGTGCATTGCCTAGCGTGCGTTGTCGTGCCTTAGCCTTGTTTCCCCTTGCCGTGCCGTTCCTTCCGTTACCATTGCCTTTCCTTGCTTTCCCTTGCCTTCCTTACCTTCCGTTACTCTTTGCTTGCCTTCCGTGCATTGCCTAGCCTTGCGTTGTCGTGCCTTAGCCTTATCTCGCCCGACCGTGCCTTCCTTTGCTTTAAGCTTTCCTTGCATTGTCGTGCATTGCCTAGCCTTGCGTTGTCGTGCATTAACCTTGCCTAGCCTCACCGTGCCTTGCCTTGCGTTACCCTTTCCTTGCCTTGCCGTGCATTTCCTAGCCGTGTGTTGTCGTGCCTTAGCCTTGTTACCCCTTGCCGTGCCGTTCCTTCCGTTACCCTTGCCTTCCCTTGCTTTCCCTTTCCTTCCTTGCATTCCGTTACTCCTTGCTTGCTTTCCGTGCATTGCCTAGCCTTGCGTTGGCTTTCCTTAGCCTTGCCTCGCCTGACCGTGCTTTCCCATGCGTTACCCTTTCCTTGCCTTGCCGTGCATTGCCTAGCGTGCGTTGTCGTGCCTTAGCCTTGTTTCCCCTTGCCGTGCCGTTCCTTCCGTTACCCTAGCCTTCCCTTGCTTTCCCTTGCCTTCCTTGCGTTCCGTTACTCTTTGCTTGCTTTCCGTGCATTGCCTAGCCTTGCGTTGTCATGCCTTAGCCTTGCATCGCCTGACCGTGCTTTCCCATGAGTTACCCTTTCCTTGCCTTGCCGTGCATTGCCTAGCCGTGCGTTGTCGTGCCTTAGCCTTGTTTCGCCTTGCCGGGCCGTTCCTTCCGTTACACTTGCCTTTCCTTCCTTTCCCTTGCCTTCCTTACCTTCCGTTACTCTTTGCTTGCCTTCCGTGCATGGCCTAGCCTTGCGTTGTCGTGCCTTAGCGTTGCCTCGCCTGACCGTGCTTTCAAATGCGTTACCCTTTCCTTGCCTTGCCCTTCATTGCCTAGCGTTCGGTGTCGTGCCTTAGACTTGTTTCCCCTTGCCGTGCCGTTCCTTCCGTTACCCTGGCCTTTCCTTCCTTTTCCTTGCCTTGCTTACCTTCCGTTACTCTTTGCTTGCCTTCCCTGAATTTCCTAGCCTTGCGTTGTCGTGCCTTAGCCTTATCTCGCCTGACCTTGCCTTCCTTTGCTTTAAGCTTTCCTTGCATTGTCGTGCATCGCCTAGCCTTGCGTTTTCGTGCATTAGCCTTGCCTAGCCTCACCGTGCCTTTCCTTGCGTTACCCTTTGCTTGCCTTGCCGTGCATTGCCTAGCCGTGCGTTGTCGTGCCTTAGCCTTGTTTCCCCTTGCCGTGCCGTTCCTTCCGTTACACTTGCCTTTCTTTGCTTTCCCTTTCCTTCCTTACCTTCCGTTTCTCTTTGCTTGCCTTCCGTGCATTGCCTAGCCTTGGGTTGTCGTGCCTTAGCCTTGCCTCGCCTGACCGTGCTTTCCCATGGGTTACCCTTTCCTTGCCTTGCCGTGCATTGCCTAGCGTGCGTTGTCGTGCCTTAGCATTGTTTCCCCTTGCCGTGCCGTTCCTTCCGTTACACTTGCCTTTCCTTGCTTTCCCTTGCCTTCCTTACCTTCCGTTACTCTTTGCTTGCCTTCCCTGCATTGCCTAGCCTTGCGTTGTCGTGCCTTAGCCTTATCTCGCCTGACCGTGCCTTCCTTTGCTTTAAGCTTTACTTGCATTGTCGTGCATTGCCTAGCCTTGCGTTGTCGTGCATTAGCCTTGCCTAGCCTCACCGTGCCTTGCCTTGCGTTACCCTTTCCTTGCCTTGCCGTGCATTTCCTAGCCGTGTGTTGTCGTGCCTTAGCCTTGCTTCCCCTTGCCGTTGCTTGCCTTTTGTTACACTTGCCTTGCCTGGCTTTGCCTTGCCTTCCTTTCCTTCCGTTACTCTTTCCTTGCCTTGCCGTGCATTGCCTAGCCTTGCATTGTCGTGTCTTATCCTTGCCTCACCTGACCGTGCCTTCCCCTGCGTTACCCTTTCCTTGCCTTGCCGGGCATTGCCTAGCCCTGCGTTGCCGTGCCTTAGCCTTGTTACCCCTTGCCGTGCCGTTCCTTCCGTTACCCTTGCCTTCCCTTGCTTTCCCTTGCCTTCCTTGCGTTCCGTTACTCTTTGCTTGCTTTCCGTGCATTGCCTAGCCTTGCGTTGTCATGCCTTAGCCTTGCATCGCTTGACCGTGCTTTCCCATGAGTTACCCTTTCCTTGCCTTTCCGTGCATTGCCTAGCCGTGCGTTGTCGTGCCTTAGCCTTGTTTCCCCTTGCCGTGCCGTTCCTTCCGTTACACTTGCCTTTCCTTCCTTTCCCTTGCCTTCCTTACCTTCCGTTACTCTTTGCTTGCCTTCCGTGCACTGCCTAGCCTTGCGTTGTCGTGCCTTAGCGTTGCCTCGCCTGACCGTGCTTTCAAATGCGTTACCCTTTCCTTGCATTGCCGTGCATTGCCTAGCGTGCGTTGTCGTGCCTTAGCCTTGTTTCCCCTTGCCGTGCCGTTCCTTCCGTTACCATTGCCTTTCCTTGCTTTCCCTTGCCTTCCTTACCTTCCGTTACTCTTTGCTTGCCTTCCGTGCATTGCCTAGCCTTGCGTTGTCGTGCCTTAGCCTTATCTCGCCCGACCGTGCCTTCCTTTGCTTTAAGCTTTCCTTGCATTGTCGTGCATTGCCTAGCCTTGCGTTGTCGTGCATTAACCTTGCCTAGCCTCACCGTGCCTTGCCTTGCGTTACCCTTTCCTTGCCTTGCCGTGCATTTCCTAGCCGTGTGTTGTCGTGCCTTAGCCTTGTTACCCCTTGCCGTGCCGTTCCTTCCGTTACCCTTGCCTTCCCTTGCTTTCCCTTTCCTTCCTTGCATTCCGTTACTCCTTGCTTGCTTTCCGTGCATTGCCTAGCCTTGCGTTGGCTTTCCTTAGCCTTGCCTCGCCTGACCGTGCTTTCCCATGCGTTACCCTTTCCTTGCCTTGCCGTGCATTGCCTAGCGTGCGTTGTCGTGCCTTAGCCTTGTTTCCCCTTGCCGTGCCGTTCCTTCCGTTACACTTGCCTTTCTTTGCTTTCCCTTGCCTTCCTTACCTTCCGTTACTCTTTGCTTGCCTTCCGTGCATTGCCAAGCCTTGCGTTGTCGTGCCTTAGCCTTGCCTCCCCTGACCGTGCTTTACCATGCGTTACCCTTTCCTTGCCTTGCCGTGCATTGCCTAGCGTTCGGTGTCGTGCCTTAGACTTGTTTCCCCTTGCCGTGCCGTTCCTTCCGTTACCATTGCCTTTCCTTGCTTTCCCTTGCCTTCCTTACCTTCCGTTACTATTTGCTTGCCTTCCCTGCATTGCCTAGACTTGCGTTGTCGTGCCTTAGCCTTATCTCGCCTGACCGTGCCTTCCTTTGCTTTAAGCTTTACTTGCATTGTCGTGCATTGCCTAACCATGCGTTGTCGTGCATTAGCCTTGCCTAGCCTCACCGTGCCTTGCCTTGCGTTACCCTTTCCTTGCCTTGCCGTGCATTTCCTAGCCGTGTGTTGTCGTGCCTTAGCCTTGTTTCCCCTTGCCGTTGCGTGCCCTTTGTTACAATTGCCTTGCCTGGCTTTGCCTTGCCTTCCTTTCCTTCCGTTACTCTTTGCTTGCCGTGCCGTGCATTGCCTAGCCCTGCGTTGTCGTGCCTTAGCCTTGTTACCCCTTGCCGTGCCGTTCCTTCCGTTACCCTTGCCTTCCCTTGCTTTCCCTTGCCTTCCTTACCTTCCGTTACTCTTTGCTTGCCTTCCGTGCATTGCCTCGCCTTGCGTTGTCGTGCCTTAGCCTTATCTCGACTGACCGTGCCTTCCTTTGCTTTAAGCTTTCCTTGCATTGTCGTGCATTGCCTAGCCTTGCGTTGTCGTGCATTAACCTTGCCTAGCCTCACCGTGCCTTGCCTTGCGTTACCCTTTCCTTGCCTTGCCGTGCATTTCCTAGCCGTGTGTTGTCGTGCCTTAGCCTTGTTACCCCTTGCCGTGCCGTTCCTTCCGTTACCCTTGCCTTCCCTTGCTTTCCCTTTCCTTCCTTGCATTCCGTTACTCCTTGCTTGCCTTCCGTGCATTGCCAAGCCTTGCGTTGTCGTGCCTTAGCCTTGCCTCCCCTGACCGTTCTTTCCCATGCGTTACCCTTTCCTTCCCTTGCCGTGCATTGCCTAGCGTGCGTTGTCGTGCCTTAGACTTGTTTCCCCTTGCCGTGCCGTTCCTTCCGTTACCATTGCCTTTCCTTGCTTTCCCTTGCCTTCCTTACCTTCCGTTACTCTTTGCTTGCCTTCCGTGCATTGCCTAGCCTTGCGTTGTCGTGCCTTAGCCTTATCTCTTCTTACCGTGCCTTCCTTTGCTTTAAGCTTTACTTGCTTTGTCGTGCATTGCCTAGCCTTGCGTTGTCGTGCATTAGCCTTGCCTAGCCTCACCGTGCCTTGCCTTGCGTTACCCTTTCCTTGCCTTGCCGTGCATTTCCTAGCCGTGTGTTGCCGTGCCTTAGCCTTGTTACCCCTTGCCGTGCCGTTCCTTCCGTTACCCTAGCCTTCCCTTGCTTTCCCTTGCCTTCCTTGCGTTCCGTTACTCTTTGCTTGCTTTCCGTGCATTGCCTAGCCTTGCGTTGTCATGCCTTAGCCTTGCATCGCCTGACCGTGCTTTCCCATGAGTTACCCTTTCCTTGCCTTTCCGTGCATTGCCTAGCCGTGCGTTGTCGTGCCTTAGCCTTGTTTCCCCTTGCCGGGCCGTTCCTTCCGTTACACTTGCCTTTCCTTCCTTTCCCTTGCCTTCCTTACCTTCCGTTACTCTTTGCTTGCCTTCCGTGCATGGCCTAGCCTTGCGTTGTCGTGCCTTAGCGTTGCCTCGCCTGACCGTGCTTTCAAATGCGTTACCCTTTCCTTGCCTTGCCCTTCATTGCCTAGCGTTCGGTGTCGTGCCTTAGCCTTGTTTCCCCTTGCCGTGCCGTTCCTTCCGTTACCCTGGCCTTTCCTTCCTTTTCCTTGCCTTGCTTACCTTCCGTTACTCTTTGCTTGCCTTCCCTGAATTTCCTAGCCTTGCGTTGTCGTGCCTTAGCCTTATATCGCCTGACCTTGCCTTCCTTTGCTTTAAGCTTTCCTTGCATTGTCGTGCATCGCCTAGCCTTGCGTTTTCGTGCATTAGCCTTGCCTAGCCTCACCGTGCCTTTCCTTGCGTTACCCTTTGCTTGCCTTGCCGTGCATTGCCTAGCCGTGCGTTGTCGTGCCTTAGCCTTGTTTCCCCTTGCCGTGCCGTTCCTTCCGTTACACTTGCCTTTCTTTGCTTTCCCTTTCCTTCCTTACCTTCCGTTTCTCTTTGCTTGCCTTCCGTGCATTGCCTAGCCTTGGGTTGTCGTGCCTTAGCCTTGCCTCGCCTGACCGTGCTTTCCCATGGGTTACCCTTTCCTTGCCTTGCCGTGCATTGCCTAGCGTGCGTTGTCGTGCCTTAGCATTGTTTCCCCTTGCCGTGCCGTTCCTTCCGTTACACTTGCCTTTCCTTGCTTTCCCTTGCCTTCCTTACCTTCCGTTACTCTTTGCTTGCCTTCCCTGCATTGCCTAGCCTTGCGTTGTCGTGCCTTAGCCTTATCTCGCCTGACCGTGCCTTCCTTTGCTTTAAGCTTTACTTGCATTGTCGTGCATTGCCTAGCCTTGCGTTGTCGTGCATTAGCCTTGCCTAGCCTCACCGTGCCTTGCCTTGCGTTACCCTTTCCTTGCCTTGCCGTGCATTTCCTAGCCGTGTGTTGTCGTGCCTTAGCCTTGCTTCCCCTTGCCGTTGCGTGCCTTTTGTTACACTTGCCTTGCCTGGCTTTGCCTTGCCTTCCTTTCCTTCCGTTACTCTTTGCTTGCCTTGCCGTGCATTGCCTAGCCCTGCGTTGTCGTGCCTTAGCCTTGTTTCCCCTTGCCGTTGCGTGCCTTTTGTTACACTTGCCTTTCCTTGCTTTTCCTTGCCTTGCTTACCTTCCGTTACTCTTTGCTTGCCTTCCCTCAATTGCCTAGCCTTGCGTTTTCGTGCCTTTGCCTTATCTCGCCTGACCTTGCCTTCCTTTGCTTTAAGCTTTCCTTGCATTGTCGTGCATTGCCTAGCCTTGCGTTTTCGTGCATTAGCCTTGTCTAGCCTCACCGTGCCTTGCCTTGCGTTACCCTTTGCTTGCCTTGCCGTGCATTGCCTAGCCGTGCGTTGTCGTGCCTTAGCCTTGTTTCCCCTTGCCGTGCAGTTCCTTCCGTTACACTTGCCTTTCTTTGCTTTCCCTTGCCTTCCTTACCTTCCGTTACTCTTTGCTTGCCTTCCGTGCATTGCCTAGCCTTGCGTTGTCGTGCCTTAGCCTTGCCTCGCCTGAACGTGCTTTCCCATGCGTTACACTTTCCTTGCCTTGCCGTGCATTGCCCAGCCTGCGTTGCCGTGCCTTAGCCTTGTTTCCCCTTGCCGTGCAGTTCCTTCCGTTACCCTTGCCTTTCCTTGCTTTTCCTTGCCTTGCTTACCTTCCGTTACTCTTTGCTTCCCTTCCCTGCATTGCCTAGCCTTGCGTTGTCGTGCCTTAGCCTTATCTCGCCTGACCGTGCCTTCCTTTGCTTTAAGCTTTACTTGCATTGTCGTGCATTGCCTAGCCTTGCGTTGTCGTGCTTTAGCCTTGCCTAGCCTCACCGTGCCTTGCCTTGCGTTACCCTTTCCTTGCCTTGCCGTGCATTTCCTAGCCGTGTGTTGTCGTGCCTTAGCCTTGTTTCCCCTTGCCGTTGCGTGCCTTTTGTTACACTTGCCTTGCCTGGCTTTGCCTTGCCTTCCTTTCCTTCCGTTACTCTTTGCTTGCCTTGCCGTGCATTGCCTAGCCCTGCGTTGTCGTTCCTTAGCCTTGTTTCCCCTTGCCGTTGCGTGCCTTTTGTTACACTTGCCTTTCCTTGCTTTACCTTGCCTTGCTTACCTTCCGTTACTCTTTGCTTGCCTTCCCTCAATTGCCTAGCCTTGCGTTTTCGTGCCTTTGCCTTATCTCGCCTGACCTTGCCTTCCTTTGCTTTAAGCTTTCCTTGCATTGTCGTGCATTGCCTAGCCTTGCGTTTTCGTGCATTAGCCTTGCCTAGCCTCACCGTGCCTTACCTTGCGTTACCCTTTGCTTGCCTTGTCGTGCATTGCCTAGCCGCGCGTTGTCGTGCCTTAGCCTTGTTTCCCCTTGCCGTGCAGTTCCTTCCGTTACACTTGCCTTTCTTTGCTTTCCCTTGCCTTCCTTACCTTCCGTTACTCTTTGCTTGCCTTCCGTGCATTGCCTAGCCTTGCGTTGTCGTGCCTTAGCCTTGCCTCGCCTGAACGTGCTTTCCCATGCGTTACCCTTTCCTTGCCTTGCCGTGCATTGTCCAGCCTGCGTTGCCGTGCCTTAGCCTTGTTTCCCCTTGCCGTGCAGTTCCTTCCGTTACCCTTGCCTTTCCTTGCTTTTCCTTGCCTTGCTTACCTTCCGTTACTCTTTGCTTGCCTTCCCTGCATTGCCTAGCCTTGCGTTGTCGTGCCTTAGCCTTATCTCTTCTTACCGTGCCTTCCTTTGCTTTAAGCTTTACTTGCATTGTCGTGCATTGCCTAGCCTTGTGTTGTGGTGCATTAGCCTTGCCTAGCCTCACCGTGCCTTGCCTTGCGTTACCCTTTCCTTGCCTTGCCGTGCATTTCCTAGCCGTGTGTTGCCGTGCCTTAGCCTTGTTACCCCTTGCCGTGCCGTTCCTTCCGTTACCCTTGCCTTCCCTTGCTTTCCCTTGCCTTCCTTGCGTTCCGTTACTCTTTGCTTGCTTTCCGTGCATTGCCTAGCCTTGCGTTGTCATGCCTTAGCTTTGCATCGCCTGACCGTGCTTTCCCATGAGTTACCCTTTCCTTGCCTTTCCGTGCATTGCCTAGCCGTGCGTTTTCGTGCCTTAGCCTTGTTTCCCCTTGCCGGGCCGTTGCTTCCGTTACACTTGCCTTTCCTTCCTTTCCCTTGCCTTCCTTACCTTCCGTTACTCTTTGCTTGCCTTCCGTGCATGGCCTAGCCTTGCGTTGTCGTGCCTTAGCGTTGCCTCGCCTGACCGTGCTTTCAAATGCGTTACCCTTTCCTTGCCTTGCCGTTCATTGCCTAGCGTTCGGTGTCGTGCCTTAGACTTGTTTCCCCTTGCCGTGCCGTTCCTTCCGTTACCCTGGCCTTTCCTTCCTTTTCCTTGCCTTGCTTACCTTCCGTTACTCTTTGCTTGCCTTCCCTGAATTTCCTAGCCTTCCGTTGTCGTGCCTTAGCCTTATCTCGCCTGACCTTGCCTTCCTTTGCTTTAAGCTTTCCTTGCATTGTCGTGCATCGCCTAGCCTTGCGTTTTCGTGCATTAGCCTTGCCTAGCCTGACCGTGCCTTTCCTTGCGTTACCCTTTGCTTGCCTTGCCGTGCATTGCCTAGCCGTGCGTTATCGTGCCTTAGCCTTGTTTCCCCTTGCCGTGCCGTTTCTTCCGTTACACTTGCCTTTCTTTGCTTTCCCTTTCCTTCCTTACCTTCCGTTTCTCTTTGCTTGCCTTCCGTGCATTGCCTAGCCTTGGGTTGTCGTGCCTTAGCCTTGCCTCGCCTGACCGTGCTTTCCCATGGGTTACCCTTTCCTTGCCTTGCCGTGCATTGCCTAGCGTGCGTTGTCGTGCCTTAGCATTGTTTCCCCTTGCCGTGCCGTTCCTTCCGTTACACTTGCCTTTCCTTGCTTTCCCTTGCCTTCCTTACCTTCCGTTACTCTTTGCTTGCCTTCCCTGCATTGCCTAGCCTTGCGTTGTCGTGCCTTAGCCTTATCTCGCCTGACCGTGCCTTCCTTTGCTTTAAGCTTTCCTTGCATTGTCGTGCATTGCCTAGCCTTGCGTTGTCGTGCATTAGCCTTGCCTAGCCTCACCGTGCCTTGCCTTGCGTTACCCTTTCCTTGCCTTGCCGTGCATTTCCTAGCCGTGTGTTGTCGTGCCTTAGCCTTGTTTCCCCTTGCCGTTGCGTGCCTTTTGTTACACTTGCCTTGCCTGGCTTTGCCTTGCCTTCCTTTCCTTCCGTTACTCTTTGCTTGCCTTGCCGTGCATTGCCTAGCCCTGCGTTGTCGTGCCTTAGCCTTGTTTCCCCTTGCCGTTGCGTGCCTTTTGTTACACTTGCCTTTCCTTGCTTTTCCTTGCCTTGCTTACCTTCCGTTACTCTTTGCTTGCCTTCCCTCAATTGCCTAGCCTTGCGTTTTCGTGCCTTTGCCTTATCTCACCTGACCTTGCCTTCCTTTGCTTTAAGCTTTCCTTGCATTGTCGTGCATTGCCTAGCCTTGCGTTTTCGTGCATTAGCCTTGTCTAGCCTCACCGTGCCTTGCCTTGCGTTACCCTTTGCTTGCCTTGCCGTGCATTGCCTAGCCGTGCGTTGTCGTGCCTTAGCCTTGTTTCCCCTTGCCGTGCAGTTCCTTCCGTTACACTTGCCTTTCTTTGCTTTCCCTTGCCTTCCTTACCTTCCGTTACTCTTTGCTTGCCTTCCGTGCATTGCCTAGCCTTGCGTTGTCGTGCCTTAGCCTTGCCTCGCCTGAACGTGCTTTCCCATGCGTTACCCTTTCCTTGCCTTGCCGTGCATTGCCCAGCCTGCGTTGCCGTGCCTTAGCCTTGTTTCCCCTTGCCGTGCCGTTCCTTCCGTTACCCTTGCCTTTCCTTGCTTTTCCTTGCCTTGCTTACCTTCCGTTACTCTTTGCTTCCCTTCCCTGCATTGCCTAGCCTTGCGTTGTCGTGCCTTAGCCTTATCTCGCCTGACCGTGCCTTCCTTTGCTTTAAGCTTTACTTGCATTGTCGTGCATTGCCTAGCCTTGCGTTGTCGTGCATTAGCCTTGCCTAGCCTCACCGTGCCTTGCCTTGCGTTACCCTTTCCTTGCCTTGCCGTGCATTTCCTAGCCGTGTGTTGTCGTGCCTTAGCCTTGTTTCCCCTTGCCGTTGCGTGCCTTTTGTTACACTTGCCTTGCCTGGCTTTGCCTTGCCTTCCTTTCCTTCCGTTACTCTTTGCTTGCCTTGCCGTGCATTGCCTAGCCCTGCGTTGTCGTGCCTTAGCCTTGTTTCCCCTTGCCGTGCCGTTCCTTCCGTTACACTTGCCTTTCCTTGCTTTACCTTGCCTTGCTTACCTTCCGTTACTCTTTGCTTGCCTTCCCTCAATTGCCTAGCCTTGCGTTTTCGTGCCTTTGCCTTATCTCGCCTGACCTTGAATTCCTTTGCTTTAAGCATTCCTTGCATTGTCGTGCATTGCCTAGCCTTGCGTTTTCGTGCATTAGCCTTGTCTAGCCTCACCGTGCCTTGCCTTGCGTTACCCTTTGCTTGCCTTGCCGTGCATTGCCTAGCCGTGCGTTGTCGTGCCTTAGCCTTGTTTCCCCTTGCCGTGCAGTTCCTTCCGTTACACTTGCCTTTCTTTGCTTTCCCTTGCCTTCCTTACCTTCCGTTACTCTTTGCTTGCCTTCCGTGCATTGCCTAGCCTTGCGTTGTCGTGCCTTAGCCTTGCCTCGCCTGAACGTGCTTTCCCATGCGTTACCCTTTCCTTGCCTTGCCGTGCATTGCCCAGCCTGCGTTGCCGTGCCTTAGCCTTGTTTCCCCTTGCCATGCAGTTCCTTCCGTTACCCTTGCCTTTCCTTGCTTTTCCTTGCCTTGCTTACCTTCCGTTACTCTTTGCTTCCCTTCCCTGCAATGCCTAGCCTTGCGTTGTCGTGCCTTAGCCTTATCTCGCCTGACCGTGCCTTCCTTTGCTTTAAGCTTTACTTGCATTGTCGTGCATTGCCTAGCCTTGCGTTGTCGTGCATTAGCCTTGCCTAGCCTCACCGTGCCTTCCCCTGCGTTACCCTTTCCTTGCCTTGCCGTGCATTGCCTAGCGTGCGTTGTCGTGCCTTAGCCTTGTTACCCCTTGCCGTGCCCTTCCTTTCGTTACCCTTGCCTTCCCTTGCTTTCCCTTTACTTCCTTGCATTCCGTTACTCCTTGCTTGCTTTCCGTGCATTGCCTAGCCTTGCGTTGGCTTTCCTTAGCCTTGCCTCGCCTGACCGTGCTTTCCCATGCGTTACCCTTTCCTTGCCTTGCCGTGCATTGCCTAGCGTGCGTTGTCGTGCCTTAGCCTTGTTTCCCCTTGCCGTGCCGTTCCTTCCGTTACACTTGCCCTTCTTTGCTTTTCCTTGCCTTCCTTACCATCCGTTACTCTTTGCTTGCCTTCCGTGCATTGCCAAGCCTTGCGTTGTCGTGCCTTAGCCTTATCTCGCCTGACCGTGCCTTCCTTTGCTTTAAGCTTTACTTGCATTGTCGTGCATTGCCTAACCTTGCGTTGTCGTGCATTAGCCTTGCCTAGCCTCACCGTGCCTTGCCTTGCGTTACCCTTTCCTTGCCTTGCCGTGCATTTCCTAGCCGTGTGTTGTCGTTCCTTAGCCTTGTTTCCCCTTGCCGTTGCGTGCCTTTTGTTACACTTGCCTTGCCTGGCTTTGCCTTGCCTTCCTTTCCTTCCGTTACTCTTTGCTTGCCTTGCCGTGCATTGCCTAGCCCTGCGTTGTCGTGCCTTAGCCTTGTTACCCCTTGCCGTGCCGTCCCTTCCGTTACCCTTGCCTTCCCTTGCTTTCCCTTGCCTTCCTTACCTTCCGTTACTCTTTGCTTGCCTTCCGTGCATTGCCTAGCCTTGCGTTGTCGTGCCTTAGCCTTATCTCGACTGACCGTGCCTTCCTTTGCTTTAAGCTTTCCTTGTATTGTCGTGCATTGCCTAGCCTTGCGTTGTCGTGCATTAACCTTGCCTAGCCTCACCGTGCCTTGCCTTCCGTTACCCTTTCCTTGCCTTGCCGTGCATTTCCTAGCCGTGTGTTGTCGTGCCTTAGCCTTGTTACCCCTTGCCGTGCCGTTCCTTCCGTTACCCTTGCCTTCCCTTGCTTTCCCTTTCCTTCCTTGCATTCCGTTACTCTTTCCTTGCCTTCCGTGCATTGCCAAGCCTTGCGTTGTCGTGCCTTAGCCTTGCCTCCCCTGACCGTTCTTTCCCATGCGTTACCCTTTCCTTCCCTTGCCGTGCATTGCCTAGCGTGCGTTGTCGTGCCTTAGACTTGTTTCCCCTTGCCGTGCCGTTCCTTCCGTTACCATTGCCTTTCCTTGCTTTCCCTTGCCTTCCTTACCTTCCGTTACTCTTTGCTTGCCTTCCCTGCATTGCCTAGCCTTGCGTTGTCGTGCCTTAGCCTTATCTCTTCTAACCGTACCTTCCTTTGCTTTAAGCTTTACTTGCATTGTCGTGCATTGCCTAGCCTTGCGTTGTCGTGCATTAGCCTTGCCTAGCCTCACCGTGCCTTGCCTTGCGTTACCCTTTCCTTGCCTTGCCGTGCATTTCCTAGCCGTGTGTTGCCGTGCCTTAGCCTTGTTACCCCTTGCCGTGCCGTTCCTTCCGTTACCCTTGCCTTCCCTTGCTTTCCCTTGCCTTCCTTGCGTTCCGTTACTCTTTGCTTGCTTTCCGTGCATTGCCTAGCCTTGCGTTGTCATGCCTTAGCCTTGCATCGCCTGACCGTGCTTTCCCATGAGTTACCCTTTCCTTGCCTTTCCGTGCATTGCCTAGCCATGCGTTGTCGTGCCTTAGCCTTGTTTCCCCTTGCCGGGCCGTTCCCCCGTTACACTTGCCTTTCCTTCCTTTCCCTTGCCTTCCTTACCTTCCGTTACTCTTTGCTTGCCTTCCGTGCATGGCCTAGCCTTGCGTTGTCGTGCCTTAGCGTTGCCTCGCCTGACCGTGCTTTCAAATGCGTTACCCTTTCCTTGCCTTGCCCTTCATTGCCTAGCGTTCGGTGTCGTGCCTTAGACTTGTTTCCCCTTGCCGTGCCGTTCCTTCCGTTACACTTGCCTTTCCTTCCTTTTCCTTGCCTTGCTTACCTTCCGTTACTCTTTGCTTGCCTTCCCTGAATTTCCTAGCCTTGCGTTGTCGTGCCTTAGCCTTATCTCGCCTGACCTTGCCTTCCTTTGCTTTAAGCTTTCCTTGCATTGTCGTGCATCGCCTAGCCTTGCGTTTTCGTGCATTAGCCTTGCCTAGCCTCACCGTGCCTTTCCTTGCGTTACCCTTTGCTTGCCTTTCCGTGCATTGCCTAGCCGTGCGTTGTCGTGCCTTAGCCTTGTTTCCCCTTGCCGTGCCGTTCCTTCCGTTACACTTGCCTTTCCTTGCTTTCCCTTGCCTTCCTTACCTTCCGTTACTCTTTGCTTGCCTTCCGTGCATTACCTAGCCTTGCGTTGTCGTGCCTTAGCCTTGCCTCGCCTGACCGTGCTTTCCCATGCGTTACCCTTTCCTTGCCTTGCCGTGCATTGCCTAGCGTGCGTTGTCGTGCCTTAGCATTGTTTCCCCTTGCCGTGCCGTTCCTTCCGTTACACTTGCCTTTCCTTGCTTTCCCTTGCCTTCCTTACCTTCCGTTACTCTTTGCTTGCCTCCCTGCATTGCCTAGCCTTGCGTTGTCGTGCCTTAGCCTTATCTCGCCTGACCGTGCCTTCCTTTGCTTTAAGCTTTACTTGCATTGTCGTGCATTGCCTAGCCTTGCGTTGTCGTGCATTAGCCTTGCCTAGCCTCACCGTGCCTTGCCTTGCGTTACCCTTTCCTTGCCTTGCCGTGCATTTCCTAGCCGTGTGTTGTCGTGCCTTAGCCTTGTTTCCCCTTGCCGTTGCGTGCCTTTTGTTACACTTGCCTTGCCTGGCTTTGCCTTGCCTTCCTTTCCTTCCGTTACTCTTTGCTTGCCTTGCCGTGCATTGCCTAGCCCTGCGTTGTCGTGCCTTAGCCTTGTTTCCCCTTGCCGTGGCGTGCCTTTTGTTACACTTGCCTTTCCTTGCTTTTCCTTGCCTTGCTTACCTTCCGTTACTCTTTGCTTGCCTTCCGTGCATTGCCTAGCCTTGCGTTGTCGTGCCTTAGCCTTATCTCGCCTGACCGTGCCTTCCTTTGCTTTAAGCTTTACTTGCATTGTCGTGCATTGCCTAGCCTTGCGTTGTCATGCATTAGCCTTGCCTAGCCTCACCGTGCCTTGCCTTGCGTTACCCTTTCCTTGCCTTGCCGTGCATTGCCTACCGTGCGTTGTCGTGCCTTAGCCTTGTTTCCCCTTGCCGTGCCGTTCCGTCCGTTACACTTGCCTTTCTTTGCTTTCCCTTGCCTTCCTTACCTTCCATTACTCTTTGCTTGCCTTCCGTGCATTGCCAAGCCTTGCGTTGTCGTGCCTTAGCCTTGCCTCCCCTGACCGTGCTTTCCCATGCGTTACCCTTTCCTTGCCTTGCCGTGCATTGCCCAGCCTGCGTTGCCGTGCCTTAGCCTTGTTTCCCCTTGCCGTGCAGTTCCTTCCGTTACCCTTGCCTTTCCTTGCTTTTCCTTGCCTTGCTTACCTTCCGTTATTCTTTGCTTCCCTTCCCTGCATTGCCTAGCCTTGCGTTGTCGTGCCTTAGCCTTATCTCGCCTGACCGTGCCTTCCTTTGCTTTAAGCTTTACTTGCATTGTCGTGCATTGCCTAGCCTTGCGTTGTCGTGCATTAGCCTTGCCTAGCCTCACCGTGCCTTGCCTTGCGTTACCCTTTCCTTGCCTTGCCGTGCATTTCCTAGCCGTGTGTTGTCGTGCCTTAGCCTTGTTTCCCCTTGCCGTTGCGTGCCTTTTGTTACACTTGCCTTGCCTGGCTTTGCCTTGCCTTCCTTTCCTTCCGTTACTCTTTGCTTGCCTTGCCGTGCATTGCCTAGCCCTGCGTTGTCGTGCCTTAGCCTTGTTTCCCCTTGCCGTGCCGTTCCTTCCGTTACACTTGCCTTTCATTGCTTTACCTTGCCTTGCTTACCTTCCGTTACTCTTTGCTTGCCTTCCCTGAATTGCCTAGCCTTGCGTTGTCGTGCCTTAGCCTTATCTCGCCTGACCTTGCATTCCTTTGCTTTAAGCTTTCCTTGCATTGTCGTGCATTGCCTAGCCTTGCGTTGTCGTGCATTAGCCTTGCCTAGCCTCACCGTGCCTTGCCTTGCGTTACCCTTTGCTTGCCTTGCCGTGCATTGCCTAGCCGTGCGTTGTCGTGCCTTAGCCTTGTTTCCCCTTGCCGTGCAGTTCCTTCCGTTACACTTGCCTTTCTTTGCTTTCCCTTGCCTTCCTTACCTTCCGTTACTCTTTGCTTGCCTTTCCGTGCATTGCCTAGCCTTGCGTTGTCGTGCCTTAGCCTTGCCTCGCCTGACCGTGCTTTCCCATGCGTTACCCTTCCTTGCCTTGCCGTGCATTGCCCAGCCTGCGTTGCCGTGCCTTAGCCTTGTTTCCCCTTGCCGTGCAGTTCCTTCCGTTACCCTTGCCTTTCCTTGCTTTTCCTTGCCTTGCTTACCTTCCGTTACTCTTTGCTTGCCTTCCCTGCATTGCCTAGCCTTGCGTTGTCGTGCCTTAGCCTTATCTCTTCTTACCGTGCCTTCCTTTGCTTTAAGCTTTACTTGCATTGTCGTGCATTGCCTAGCCTTGTGTTGTCGTGCATTAGCCTTGCCTAGCCTCACCGTGCCTTGCCTTGCGTTACCCTTTCCTTGCCTTGCCGTGCATTTCCTAGCCGTGTGTTGCCGTGCCTTAGCCTTGTTACCCCTTGCCGTGCCGTTCCTTCCGTTACCCTTGCCTTCCCTTGCTTTCCCTTGCCTTCCTTGCGTTCCGTTACTCTTTGCTTGCTTTCCGTGCATTGCCTAGCCTTGCGTTGTCAAGCCTTAGCTTTGCATCGCCTGACCGTGCTTTCCCATGAGTTACCCTTTCCTTGCCTTTCCGTGCATTGCCTAGCCGTGCGTTGTCGTGCCTTAGCCTTGTTTCCCCTTGCCGGGCCGTTCCTTGCGTTACACTTGCCTTTCCTTCCTTTCCCTTGCCTTCCTTACCTTCCGTTACTCTTTGCTTGCCTTCCGTGCATGGCCTAGCCTTGCGTTGTCGTGCCTTAGCGTTGCCTCGCCTGACCGTGCTTTCAAATGCGTTACCCTTTCCTTGCCTTGCCCTTCTTTGCCTAGCGTTCGGTGTCGTGCCTTAGACTTGTTTCCCCTTGCCGTGCCGTTCCTTCCGTTACCCTGGCCTTTCCTTCCTTTTCCTTGCCTTGCTTACCTTCCGTTACTCTTTGCTTGCCTTCCCTGAATTTCCTAGCCTTGCGTTGTCGTGCCTTAGCCTTATCTCGCCTGACCTTGCCTTCCTTTGCTTTAAGCTTTCCTTGCATTGTCGTGCATCGCCTAGCCTTGCGTTTTCGTGCATTAGCCTTGCCTAGCCTCACCGTGCCTTTCCTTGCGTTACCCTTTGCTTGCCTTGCCGTGCATTGCCTAGCCGTGCGTTGTCGTGCCTTAGCCTTGTTTCCCCTTGCCGTGCCGTTCCTTCCGTTACACTTGCCTTTCTTTGCTTTCCCTTTCCTTCCTTACCTTCCGTTTCTCTTTGCTTGCCTTCCGTGCATTGCCTAGCCTTTTGTTGTCGTGCCTTAGCCTTGCCTCGCCTGACCGTGCTTTCCCATGGGTTACCCTTTCCTTGCCTTGCCGTGCATTGCCTAGCGTGTGTTGTCGTGCCTTAGCATTGTTTCCCCTTGCCGTGCCGTTCTTTCCGTTACACTTGCCTTTCCTTGCTTTCCCTTGCCTTCCTTACCTTCCGTTACTCTTTGCTTGCCTTCCCTGCATTGCCTAGCCTTGCGTTGTCGTGCCTTAGCCTTATCTCGCCTGACCGTGCCTTCCTTTGCTTTAAGCTTTACTTGCATTGTCGTGCATTGCCTAGCCTTGCGTTGTCATGCATTAGCCTTGCCTAGCCTCACCGTGCCTTGCCTTGCGTTACCCTTTGCTTGCCTTGCCGTGCATTGCCTAGCCGTGCGTTGTCGTGCCTTAGCCTTGTTTCCCCTTGCCGTGCAGTTCCTTCCGTTACACTTGCCTTTCTTTGCTTTCCCTTGCCTTCCTTACCTTCCGTTACTCTTTGCTTGCCTTCCGTGCATTGCCTAGCCTTGCGTTGTCGTGCCTTAGCCTTGCCTCGCCTGAACGTGCTTTCCCATGCGTTACCCTTTCCTTGCCTTGCCGTGCATTGCCCAGCCTGCGTTGCCGTGCCTTAGCCTTGTTTCCCCTTGCCGTGCAGTTCCTTCCGTTACCCTTGCCTTTCCTTGCTTTTCCTTGCCTTGCTTACCTTCCGTTATTCTTTGCTTCCCTTCCCTGCATTGCCTAGCCTTGCGTTGTCGTGCCTTAGCCTTATCTCGCCTGACCGTGCCTTCCTTTGCTTTAAGCTTTACTTGCATTGTCGTGCATTGCCTAGCCTTGCGTTGTCGTGCATTAGCCTTGCCTAGCCTCACCGTGCCTTGCCTTGCGTTACCCTTTCCTTGCCTTGCCGTGCATTTCCTAGCCGTGTGTTGTCGTGCCTTAGCCTTGTTTCCCCTTGCCGTTGCGTGCCTTTTGTTACACTTGCCTTGCCTGGCTTTGCCTTGCCTTCCTTTCCTTCCGTTACTCTTTGCTTGCCTTGCCGTGCATTGCCTAGCCGTGCGTTGTCGTGCCTTAGCATTGTTTCCCCTTGCCGTGCCGTTCCTTCCGTTACACTTGCCTTTCCTTGCTTTCCCTTGCCTTCCTTACCTTCCGTTACTCTTTGCTTGCCTTCCGTGCATTGCCTAGCCTTGCGTTGTCGTGCCTTAGCCTTATCTCGCCTGACCGTGCCTTCCTTTGCTTTAAGCTTTCCTTGCATTATCGTGCATTGCCTAGCCTTGCGTTGTCGTGCATTAACCTTGCCTAGCCTCACCGTGCCTTGCCTTGCGTTACCCTTTCCTTGCCTTGCCGTGCATTGCCTAGCGTGCGTTGTCGTGCCTTAGCCTTGTTACCCCTTGCCGTGCCGTTCCTTCCGTTACCCTTGCCTTCCCTTGCTTTCCCTTGCCTTCCTTGCGTTCCGTTACTCTTTGCTTGCTTTCCGTGCATTGCCTAGCCTTGCGTTGTCATGCCTTAGGCTTGCCTCGCCTGACCGTGCTTTCCCATGAGTTACCCTTTCCTTGCCTTGCCGTGCATTGCCTAGCGTGCGTTGTCGTGCCTTAGCATTGTTTCCCCTTGCCGTGCCGTTCCTTCCGTTACACTTGCCTTTCCTTGCTTTCCCTTGCCTTCCTTACCTTCCGTTACTCTTTGCTTGCCTTGCGTGCATTGCCTAGCCTTGCGTTGTCGTGCCTTAGCCTTGCCTCGCCTGACCGTGCTTTCCCATGCGTTACCCTTTCCTTGCCTTGCCGTTCATTGCCTAGCGTTCGGTGTCGTGCCTTAGACTTGTTCCCCCTTGCCGTGCAGTTCCTTCCGTTACCCTTGCCTTTCCTTGCTTTTCCTTGCCTTCCTTACCTTCCGTTACTCTTTGCTTGCCTTCCCTGAATTGCCTAGCCTTGCGTTGTCGTGCCTTTGCCTTATCTCGCCTGACCTTGCCTTCCTTTGCTTTAAGCTTTCCTTGCATTGTCGTGCATTGCCTAGCATTGCGTTTCCGTGCATTAGCCTTGCCTAGCCTCATCGTGCCTTGCCTTGCGTTACCCTTTGCTTGCCTTGCCGTGCATTGCCTAGACGTGCGTTGTCGTGCCTTAGCCTTGTTTCCCCTTGCCGTGCCGTTCCTTCCGTTACACTTGCCTTTCCTTGCTTTCCCTTGCCTTCCTTACCTTCCGTTACTCTTTGCTTGCCTTCCCTGCATTGCCTAGCCTTGCGTTGTCGTGCCTTAGCCTTATCTCGCCTGACCGTGCCTTCCTTTGCTTTAAGCTTTACTTGCATTGTCGTGCATTGCCTAGCCTTGCGTTGTCGTGCATTAGCCTTGCCTAGCCTCACCGTGCCTTGCCTTGCGTTACCCTTTCCTTGCCTTGCCGTGCATTTCCTAGCCGTGTGTTGTCGTGCCTTTGCCTTGTTTCCCCTTGCCATTGCGTGCCTTTTGTTACACTTGCCTTGCCTGGCTTTGCCTTGCCTTCCTTTCCTTCCGTTACTCTTTGCTTGCCTTGCCGTGCATTGCCTAGCCGTGCGTTGTCGTGCCTTAGCCTTGTTTCCCCTTGCCGTGCCATTCCTTCCGTTACACTTGCCTTTCTTTGCTTTCCCTTGCCTTCCTTACCTTCCGTTACTCTTTGCTTGCCTTCCGTGCATTGCCTAGCCTTGAGTTGTCGTGCCTTAGCCTTGCCTCGCCTGAACGTGCTTTCCCATGCGTTACCCTTTCCTTGCCTTGCCGTGCATTGCCCAGCCTGCGTTGCCGTGCCTTAGCCTTGTTTCCCCTTGCCGTGCAGTTCCTTCCGTTACCCTTGCCTTTCCTTGCTTTTCCTTGCCTTGCTTACCTTCCGTTACTCTTTGCTTGCCTTCCCTGCATTGCCTAGCCTTGCGTTGTCGTGCCTTAGCCTTATCTCTTCTTACCGTGCCTTCCTTTGCTTTAAGCTTTACTTGCATTGTCGTGCATTGCCTAGCCTTGCGTTGTCGTGCATTAGCCTTGCCTAGCCTCACCGTGCCTTGCCTTGCGTTACCCTTTCCTTGCCTTGCCGTGCATTTCCTAGCCGTGTGTTGCCGTGCCTTAGCCTTGTTACCCCTTGCCGTGCCGTTCCTTCCGTTACCCTTGCCTTCCCTTGCTTTCCCTTGCCTTCCTTGCGTTCCGTTACTCTTTGCTTGCTTTCCGTGCATTGCCTAGCCTTGCGTTGTCATGCCTTAGCCTTGCATCGCCTGACCGTGCTTTCCCATGAGTTACCCTTTCCTTGCCTTTCCGTGCATTGCCTAGCCGTGCGTTGTCGTGCCTTAGCCTTGTTTCCCCTTGCCGGGCCGTTCCTTCCGTTACACTTGACTTTCCTTCCTTTCCCTTGCCTTCCTTACCTTCCGTTACTCTTTGCTTGCCTTCCGTGCATGGCCTACCCTTGCGTTGTCGTGCCTTAGCGTTGCCTCGCCTGACCGTGCTTTCAAATGCGTTACCCTTTCCTTGCCTTGCCCTTCATTGCCTAGCGTTCGGTGTCGTGCCTTAGACTTGTTTCCCCTTGCCGTGCCGTTCCTTCCGTTACCCTGGCCTTTCCTTCCTTTTCCTTGCCTTGCTTACCTTCCGTTACTCTTTGCTTGCCTTCCCTGAATTTCCTAGCCTTGCGTTGTCGTGCCTTAGCCTTATCTCGCCTGACCTTGCCTTCCTTTGCTTTAAGCTTTCCTTGCATTGTCGTGCATCGCCTAGCCTTGCGTTTTCGTGCATTAGCCTTGCCTAGCCTCACCGTGCCTTTCCTTGCGTTACCCTTTGCTTGCCTTGCCGTGCATTGCCTAGCCGTGCGTTGTCGTGCCTTAGCCTTGTTTCCCCTTGCCGTGCCGTTCCTTCCGTTACACTTGCCTTTCTTTGCTTTCCCTTTCCTTCCTTACCTTCCGTTTCTCTTTGCTTGCCTTCCGTGCATTGCCTAGCCTTGGGTTGTCGTGCCTTAGCCTTGCCTCGCCTGACCGTGCTTTCCCATGGGTTACCCTTTCCTTGCCTTGCCGTGCATTGCCTAGCGTGCGTTGTCGTGCCTTAGCATTGTTTCCCCTTGCCGTGCCGTTCCTTCCGTTACACTTGCCTTTCCTTGCTTTCCCTTGCCTTCCTTACCTTCCGTTACTCTTTGCTTGCCTTCCCTGCATTGCCTAGCCTTGCGTTGTCGTGCCTTAGCCTTATCTCGCCTGACCGTGCCTTCCTTTGCTTTAAGCTTTACTTGCATTGTCGTGCATTGCCTAGCCTTGCGTTGTCGTGCATTAGCCTTGCCTAGCCTCACCGTGCCTTGCCTTGCGTTACCCTTTCCTTGCCTTGCCGTGCATTTCCTAGCCCTGTGTTGTCGTGCCTTAGCCTTGTTTCCCCTTGCCGTTGCGTGCCTTTTGTTACACTTGCCTTGCCTGGCTTTGCCTTGCCTTCCTTTCCTTCCGTTACTCTTTGCCTGCCTTGCCGTGCATTGCCTAGCCCTGCGTTGTCGTGCCTTAGCCTTGTTTCCCCTTGCCGTTGCGTGCCTTTTGTTACACTTGCCTTTCCTTGCTTTTCCTTGCCTTGCTTACCTTCCGTTACTCTTTGCTTGCCTTCCCTCAATTGCCTAGCCTTGCGTTTTCGTGCCTTTGCCTTTTCTCGCCTGACCTTGCCTTCCTTTGCTTTAAGCTTTCCTTGCATTGTCGTGCATTGCCTAGCCTTGCGTTTTCGTACATTAGCCTTGTCTAGCCTCACCGTGCCTTGCCTTGCGTTACCCTTTGCTTGCCTTGCCGTGCATTGCCTAGACGTGCGTTGTCGTGCCTTAGCCTTGTTTCCCCTTGCCGTGCAGTTCCTTCCGTTACACTTGCCTTTCTTTGCTTTCCCTTGCCTTCCTTACCTTCCGTTACTCTTTGCTTGCCTTCCGTGCATTGCCTAGCCTTGCGTTGTCGTGCCTTAGCCTTGCCTCGCCTGAACGTGCTTTCCCATGCGTTACCCTTTCCTTGCCTTGCCGTGCATTGCCCAGCCTGCGTTGCCGTGCCTTAGCCTTGTTTCCCCTTGCCGTGCAGTTCCTTCCGTTACCCTTGCCTTTCCTTGCTTTTCCTTGCCTTGCTTACCTTCCGTTACTCTTTGCTTGCCTTCCCTGCATTGCCTAGCCTTGCGTTGTCGTGCCTTAGCCTTATCTCGCCTGACCGTGCCTTCCTTTGCTTTAAGCTTTACTTGGATTGTCGTGCATTGCCTAGCCTTGCGTTGTCGTGCATTAGCCTTGCCTAGCCTCACCGTGCCTTGCCTTGCGTTACCCTTTCCTTGCCTTGCCGTGCATTTCCTAGCCGTGTGTTGTCGTGCCTTAGCCTTGTTTCCCCTTGCCGTTGCGTGCCTTTTGTTACACTTGCCTTGCCTGGCTTTGCCTTGCCTTCCTTTCCTTCCGTTACTCTTTGCTTGCCTTGCCGTGCATTGCCTAGCCCTGCGTTGTCGTGCCTTAGCCTTGTTTCCCCTTGCCGTTGCGTGCCTTTTGTTACACTTGCCTTTCCTTGCTTTACCTTGCCTTGCTTACCTTCCGTTACTCTTTGCTTGCCTTCCCTCAATTGCCTAGCCTTGCGTTTTCGTGCCTTTGCCTTATCTCGCCTGACCTTGAATTCCTTTGCTTTTAGCTTTCCTTGCATTGTCGTGCATTGCCTAGCCTTGCGTTTTCGTGCATTAGCCTTGTCTAGCCTCACCGTGCCTTGCCTTGCGTTACCCTTTGCTTGCCTTGCCGTGCATTGCCTAGCCGTGCGTTGTCGTGCCTTAGCCTTGATTCCCCTTTCCGTGGCGTGCCTTTTGTTACACTTGCCTTGCCTGGCTTTGCCTTGCCTTCCTTTCCTTCCGTTACTCTTTCCTTGCCTTGCCGTGCATTGCCTAGCCTTGCATTGTCGTGCCTTATCCTTGCCTCACCTGACCGTGCCTTCCCCTGCGTTACCCTTTCCTTGCCTTGCCGTGCATTGCCTAGCCCTGCGTTGTCGTGCCTTAGCCTTCTTACCCCTTGCCGTGCCGTTCCTTCCGTTACCCTTGTCTTCCCTTGCTTTCCCTTGCCTTCCTTGCGTTCCGTTACTCTTTGCTTGCTTTCCGTGCATTGCCTAGCCTTGCGTTGTCATGCCTTAGACTTGCCTCGCCTGACCGTGCTTTCCCATGCGTTACCCTTTCCTAGCCTTGCCGTGCATTGCCTAGCCCTGCGTTGTCGTGCCTTAGCCTTCTTACCCCTTGCCGTGCCGTTCCTTCCGTTACCCTGTCTTCCCTTGCTTTCCCTTGCCTTCCTTGCGTTCCGTTACTCTTTGCTTGCTTTCCGTGCATTGCCTAGCCTTGCGTTGTCATGCCTTAGCCTTGCCTCGCTTGACCGTGCTTTCCCATGCGTTACCCTTTCCTAGCCTTGCCGTGCATTGCCTAGCGTGCGTTGTCGTGCCTTAGCCTTGTTTCCCCTTGCCGTGCCGTTCCTTCCGTTACACTTGCCTTTCCTTGCATTCCCTTGCCTTCCTTACCTTCCGTTACTCTTTGCTTGCCTTCCGTGTATTGCCTAGCCTTGCGTTGTCGTGCCTTAGCCTTGCCTCGCCTGAACGTGCTTTCCCATGCGTTACCCTTTCCTTGCCTTGCCGTGCATTGCCCAGCCTGCGTTGCCGTGCCTTAGCCTTGTTTCCCCTTGCCGTGCAGTTCCTTCCGTTACCCTTGCCTTTCCTTGCTTTTCCTTGCCTTGCTTACCTTCCGTTACTCTTTGCTTCCCTTCCCTGCAATGCCTAGCCTTGCGTTGTCGTGCCTTAGCCTTATCTCGCCTGACCGTGCCTTCCTTTGCTTTAAGCTTTACTTGCATTGTCGTGCATTGCCTAGCCTTGCGTTGTCGTGCATTAGCCTTGCCTAGCCTCACCGTGCCTTGCCTTGCGTTACCCTTTCCTTGCCTTGCCGTGCATTTCCTAGCCGTGTGTTGTCGTGCCTTAGCCTTGTTTCCCCTTGCCGTTGCGTGCCTTTTGTTACACTTGCCTTGCCTGGCTTTGCCTTGCCTTCCTTTCCTTCCGTTACTCTTTGCTTGCCTTGCCGTGCATTGCCTAGCCCTGCGTTGTCGTGCCTTAGCCTTGTTTCCCCTTGCCGTTGCGTGCCTTTTGTTACACTTGCCTTTCCTTGCTTTTCCTTGCCTTGCTTACCTTCCGTTACTCTTTGCTTGCCTTCCCTCAATTGCCTAGCCTTGCGTTTTCGTGCCTTTGCCTTATCTCGCCTGACCTTGCCTTCCTTTGCTTTAAGCTTTCCTTGCATTGTCGTGCATTGCCTAGCCTTGCGTTTTCGTGCATTAGCCTTGTATAGCCTCACCGTGCCTTGCCTTGCGTTACCCTTTGCTTGCCTTGCCGTGCATTGCCTAGCCGTGCGTTGTCGTGCCTTACCCTTGTTTCCCCTTGCCGTGCAGTTCCTTCCGTTACACTTGCCTTTCTTTGCTTTCCCTTGCCTTCCTTACCTTCCGTTACTCTTTGCTTGCCTTCCGTGCATTGCCTAGCCTTGCGTTGTCGTGCCTTAGCCTTGCCTCGCCTGAACGTGCTTTCCCATGCGTTACCCTTTACTTGCCTTGCCGTGCATTGCCCAGCCTGCGTTGCCGTGCCTTAGCCTTGTTTCCCCTTGCCGTGCAGTTCCTTCCGTTACCCTTGCCTTTCCTTGCTTTTCCTTGCCTTGCTTACCTTCCGTTACTCTTTGCTTCCCTTTCCTGCATTGCCTAGCCTTGCGTTGTTGTGCCTTAGCCTTATCTCGCCTGACCGTGCCTTCCTTTGCTTTAAGCTTTCCTTGCATTGTCGTGCATTGCTAGCCTTGCGTTGTCGTGCATTAGCCTTGCCTAGCCTCACCGTGCCTTGCCTTGCGTTACCCTTTCCTTGCCTTGCCGTGCATTGCCTAGCGTGCGTTGTCGTGCCTTAGCCTTGTTACCCCTTGCCGTGCCGTTCCTTCCGTTACCCTTGCCTTCCCTTGCTTTCCCTTGCCTTCCTTGCGTTCCGTTACTCTTTGCTTGCTTTCCGTGCATTGCCTAGCCTTGCGTTGTCATGCTTTAGGCTTGCCTCGCCTGACCGTGCTTTCCCATGCGTTACCCTTTCCTTGCCTTGCCGTGCATTGCCTAGCGTGCGTTGTCGTGCCTTAGCCTTGTTTCCCCTTGCCGTGCCGTTCCTTCCGTTACACTTGCCTTTCTTTGCTTTCCCTTGCCTTCCTTACTTTCCGTTACTCTTTGCTTGCCTTCCGTGCATTGCCTAGCCTTGCGTTGTCGTGCCTTAGCCTTATCTCGCCTGACCGTGCCTTCCTTTGCTTTAAGCTTTCCTTGCATTGTCGTGCATTGCCTAGCCTTGCGTTTTCGTGCATTAGCCTTGCCTAGCCTCACCGTGCCTTGCCTTGCGTTACCCTTTCCTTGCCTTGCCGTGCATTGCCTAGCCGTGCGTTGTCGTGCCTTAGCCTTGATTCCCCTTGCCGTGGCGTGCCTTTGGTTACACTTGCCTTGCCTGGCTTTGCCTTGCCTTCCTTTCCTTCCGTTACTCTTTCCTTGCCTTGCCGTGCATTGCCTAGCCTTGCATTGTCGTGCCTTATCCTTGCCTCAACTGACCGTGCCTTCCCCTGCGTTACCCGTTCCTTGCCTTGCCGTGCATTGCCTAGCCCTGCGTTGTCGTGCCATAGCCTTCTTACCCTTTGCCGTGCCGTTCCTTCCGTTACCCTTGTCTTCCCTTGCTTTCCCTTGCCTTCCTTGCGTTCCGTTACTCTTTGCTTGCTTTCCGTGCATTGCCTAGCCTTGCGTTGTCATGCCTTAGCCTTGCCTCGCCTGACCGTGCTTTCCCATGCGTTACCCTTTCCTAGCCTTGCCGTGCATTGCCTAGCGTGCGTTGTCGTGCCTTAGCCTTGTTTCCCCTTGCCGTGCCGTTCCTTCCGTTACACTTGCCTTTCCTTGCTTTCCCTTGCCTTCCTTACCTTCCGTTACTCTTTGCTTGCCTTGCGTGCATTGCCTAGCCTTGCGTTGTCGTGCCTTAGCCTTGCCTCGCCTGACCGTGCTTTCCCATGCGTTACCCTTTCCTTGCCTTGCCGTTCATTGCCTAGCGTTCGGTGTCGTGCCTTAGACTTGTTCCCCCTTGCCGTGCAGTTCCTTCCGTTACCCTTGCCTTTCCTTGCTTTTCCTTGCCTTCCTTACCTTCCGTTACTCTTTGCTTGCCTTCCCTGAATTGCCTAGCCTTGCGTTGTCGTGCCTTTGCCTTATCTCGCCTGACCTTGCCTTCCTTTGCTTTAAGCTTTCCTTGCATTGTCGTGCATTGCCTAGCATTGCGTTTCCGTGCATTAGCCTTGCCTAGCCTCATCGTGCCTTGCCTTGCGTTACCCTTTGCTTGCCTTGCCGTGCATTGCCTAGACGTGCGTTGTCGTGCCTTAGCCTTGTTTCCCCTTGCCGTGCCGTTCCTTCCGTTACTCTTGCCTTGCCTTGCTTTCCCTTGCCTTCCTTACCTTCCGTTACTCTTTGCTTGCCTTCCCTGCATTGCCTAGCCTTGCGTTGTCGTGCCTTAGCCTTATCTCGCCTGACCGTGCCTTCCTTTGCTTTAAGCTTTACTTGCATTGTCGTGCATTGCCTAGCCTTGCGTTGTCGTGCATTAGCCTTGCCTAGCCTCACCGTGCCTTGCCTTGCGTTACCCTTTCCTTGCCTTGCCGTGCATTTCCTAGCCGTGTGTTGTCGTGCCTTAGCCTTGTTTCCCCTTGCCGTTGCGTGCCTTTTGTTACACTTGCCTTGCCTGGCTTTGCCTTGCCTTCCTTTCCTTCCGTTACTCTTTGCCTGCCTTGCCGTGCATTGCCTAGCCCTGCGTTGTCGTGCCTTAGCCTTGTTTCCCCTTGCCGTTGCGTGCCTTTTGTTACACTTGCCTTTCCTTGCTTTTCCTTGCCTTGCTTACCTTCCGTTACACTTTGCTTGCCTTCCCTCAATTGCCTAGCCTTGCGTTTTCGTGCCTTTGCCTTATCTCGCCTGACCTTGCCTTCCTTTGCTTTAAGCTTTCCTTGCATTGTCGTGCATTGCCTAGCCTTGCGTTGTCGTGCATTAGCCTTGTCTAGCCTCACCGTTCCTTGCCTTGCGTTACCCTTTGCTTGCCTTGCCGTGCATTGCCTAGACGTGCGTTGTCGTGCCTTAGCCTTGTTTCCCCTTGCCGTGCAGTTCCTTCCGTTACACTTGCCTTTCTTTGCTTTCCCTTGCCTTCCTTACCTTCCGTTACTCTTTGCTTGCTTTCCGTGCATTGCCTAGCCTTGCGTTCTCGTGCCTTAGCCTTGTTTCCCCTTGCCGTGCCGTTCCTTCCGTAACACTTGCCTTTCCTTGCTTTCCCTTGCCTTCCTTACCTTCCGTTACTCTTTGCTTGCCTTCCGTGCATTGCCTAGCCTTGCGTTGTCGTGCCTTAGCCTTGCCTCGCCTGACCGTGCTTTCCCATGCGTTACCCTTTCCTTGCCTTGCCGTTCATTGCCTAGCGTTCGGTGTCGTGCCTTAGACTTGTTCCCCCTTGCCGTGCCGTTCCTTCCGTTACCCTTGCCTTTCCTTGCTTTTCCTTGCCTTCCTTACCTTCCGTTACTCTTTGCTTGCCTTCCCTGAATTGCCTAGCCTTGCGTTGTCGTGCCTTTGCCTTATCTCGCCTGACCTTGCCTTCCTTTGCTTTAAGCTTTCCTTGCATTGTCGTGCATTGCCTAGCATTGCGTTTCCGTGCATTAGCCTTGCCTAGCCTCACCGTGCCTTGCCTTGCGTTACCCTTTGCTTGCCTTGCCGTGCATTGCCTAGACGTGCGTTGTCGTGCCTTAGCCTTGTTTCCCCTTGCCGTGCAGTTCCTTCCGTTACACTTGCCTTTCTTTGCTTTCCCTTGCCTTCCTTACCTTCCGTTACTCTTTGCTTGCCTTCCGTGCATTGCCTAGCCTTGCATTGTCGTGCCTTAGCCTTGCCTCGCCTGAACGTGCTTTCCCATGCGTTACCCTTTCCTTGCCTTGCCGTGCATTGCCCAGCCTGCGTTGCCGTGCCTTAGCCTTGTTTCCCCTTGCCGTGCAGTTCCTTCCGTTACCCTTGCCTTTCCTTGCTTTTCCTTGCCTTGCTTACCTTCCGTTACTCTTTGCTTCCCTTCCCTGCATTGCCTAGCCTTGCGTTGTCGTGCCTTAGCCTTATCTCGCCTGACCGTGCCTTCCTTTGCTTTAAGCTTTACTTGCATTGTCGTGCATTGCCTAGCCTTGCGTTGTCGTGCATTAGCCTTGCCTAGCCTCACCGTGCCTTGCCTTGCGTTACCCTTTCCTTGCCTTGCCGTGCATTTCCTAGCCGTGTGTTGTCGTGCCTTAGCCTTGTTTCCCCTTGCCGTTGCGTGCCTTTTGTTACACTTGCCTTGCCTGGCTTTGCCTTGCCTTCCTTTCCTTCCGTTACTCTTTGCTTGCCTTGCCGTGCATTGCCTAGCCCTGCGTTGTCGTGCCTTAGCCTTGTTACCCCTTGCCGTTGCGTGCCTTTTGTTACACTTGCCTTGCCTGGCTTTGCCTTGCCTTGCTTACCTTCCGTTACTCTTTGCTTGCCTTCCCTCAATTGCCTAGCCTTGCGTTTTCGTGCCTTTGCCTTATCTCGCCTGACCTTGCCTTCCTTTGCTTTAAGCTTTCCTTGCATTGTCGTGCATTGCCTAGCCTTGCGTTGTCGTGCATTAGCCTTGCCTAGCCTCACCGTGCCTTGCCTTGCGTTACCCTTTCCTTGCCTTGCCGTGCATTGCCTAGCGTGCGTTGTCGTGCCTTAGCCTTGTTACCCCTTGCCGTGCCGTTCCTTCCGTTACCCTTGCCTTCCCTTGCTTTCCCTTGCCTTCCTTGCGTTCCGTTACTGTTTGCTTGCTTTCCGTGCATTGCCTAGCCTTGCGTTGTCATGCCTTAGGCTTGCCTCGCCTGACCGTGCTTTCCCATGCGTTACCCTTTCCTTGCCTTGCCGTGCATTGCCTAGCGTGCGTTGTCGTGCCTTAGCCTTGTTTCCCCTTGCCGTGCCGTTCCTTCCGTTACACTTGCCTTTCTTTGCTTTCCCTTGCCTTCCTTACCTTCCGTTACTCTTTGCTTGCCTTCCGTGCATTGCCTAGCGTGCGTTGTCGTGCCTTAGCCTTGTTTCCCCTTGCCTCCTTTGCTTTAAGCTTTCCTTGCATTGTCGTGCATTGCCTAGCCTTGCGTTGTCGTGCATTAGCCTTGCCTAGCCTCACCGTGCCTTGCCTTGCGTTACCCTTTCCTTGCCTTGCCGTGCATTGCCTAGCCGTGCGTTGTCGTGCCTTAGCCTTGATTCCCCTTGCCGTGGCGTGCCTTTTGTTACACTTGCCTTGCCTGGCTTTGCCTTGCCTTCCTTTCCTTCCGTTACTCTTTCCTTGCCTTACCGTGCATTGCCTAGCCTTGCATTGTCGTGCCTTATCCTTGCCTCACCTGACCGTGCCTTCCCCTGCGTTACCCTTTCCTTGCCTTGCCGTGCATTGCCTAGCCCTGCGTTGTCGTGCCTTAGCCTTCTTACCCCTTGCCGTGCCGTTCCTTCCGTTACCCTTGTCTTCCCTTGCTTTCCCTTGCCTTCCTTGCGTTCCGTTACTCTTTGCTTGCTTTCCGTGCATTGCCTAGCCTTGCGTTGTCATGCCTTAGCCTTGCCTCGCTTGACCGTGCTTTCCCATGCGTTACCCTTTCCTAGCCTTGCCGTGCATTGCCTAGCGTGCGTTGTCGTGCCTTAGCCTTGTTTCCCCTTGCCGTGCCGTTCCTTCCGTTACACTTGCCTTTCCTTGCATTCCCTTGCCTTCCTTACCTTCCGTTACTCTTTGCTTGCCTTCCGTGCATTGCCTAGCCTTGCGTTGTCGTGCCTTAGCCTTGCCTCGCCTGAACGTGCTTTCCCATGCGTTACCCTTTCCTTGCCTTGCCGTGCATTGCCCAGCCTGCGTTGCCGTGCCTTAGCCTTGTTTCCCCTTGCCGTGCAGTTCCTTCCGTTACCCTTGCCTTTCCTTGCTTTTCCTTGCCTTGCTTACCTTCCGTTACTCTTTGCTTCCCTTCCCTGCATTGCCTAGCCTTGCGTTGTCGTGCCTTAGCCTTATCTCGCCTGACCGTGCCTTCCTTTGCTTTAAGCTTTACTTGCATTGTCGTGCATTGCCTAGCCTTGCGTTGTCGTGCATTAGCCTTGCCTAGCCTCACCGTGCCTTGCCTTGCGTTACCCTTTCCTTGCCTTGCCGTGCATTTCCTAGCCGTGTGTTGTCGTGCCTTAGCCTTGTTTCCCCTTGCCGTTGCGTGCCTTTTGTTACACTTGCCTTGCCTGGCTTTGCCTTGCCTTCCTTTCCTTCCGTTACTCTTTGCTTGCTTGCCGTGCATTGCCTAGCCCTGCGTTGCCGTGCCTTACACTTGTTTCCCCTTGCCGTGGCGTGCCTTTTGTTACACTTGCCTTTCCTGGCTTTTCCTTGCCTTGCTTACCTTCCGTTACTCTTTGCTTGCCTTCCCTCAATTGCCTAGCCTTGCGTTTTCGTGCCTTTGCCTTATCTCGCCTGACCTTGCCTTCCTTTGCTTTAAGCTTTCCTTGCATTGTCGTGCATTGCCTAGCCTTGCGTTTTCGTGCATTAGCCTTGTATAGCCTCACCGTGCCTTGCCTTGCGTTACCCTTTGCTTGCCTTGCCGTGCATTGCCTAGCCGTGCGTTGTCGTGCCTTACCCTTGTTTCCCCTTGCCGTGCAGTTCCTTCCGTTACACTTGCCTTTCTTTCCTTTCCCTTGCCTTCCTTACCTTCCGTTACTCTTTGCTTGCCTTCCGTGCATTGCCTAGCCTTGCGTTGTCGTGCCTTAGCCTTGCCTCGCCTGAACGTGCTTTCCCATGCGTTACCCTTTACTTGCCTTACCGTGCATTGCCCAGCCTGCGTTGCCGTGCCTTAGCCTTGTTTCCCCTTGCCGTGCAGTTCCTTCCGTTACCCTTGCCTTCCTTGCTTTTCCTTGCCTTGCTTACCTTCCGTTACTCTTTGCTTCCCTTTCCTGCATTGCCTAGCCTTGCGTTGTTGTGCCTTAGCCTTATCTCGCCTGACCGTGCCTTCCTTTGCTTTAAGCTTTCCTTGCATTGTCGTGCATTGCTAGCCTTGCGTTGTCGTGCATTAGCCTTGCCTAGCCTCACCGTGCCTTGCCTTGCGTTACCCTTTCCTTGCCTTGCCGTGCATTGCCTAGCGTGCGTTGTCGTGCCTTAGCCTTGTTACCCCTTGCCGTGCCGTTCCTTCCGTTACCCTTGCCTTCCCTTGCTTTCCCTTGCCTTCCTTGCGTTCCGTAACTCTTTGCTTGCTTTCCGTGCATTGCCTAGCCTTGCGTTGTCATGCTTTAGGCTTGCCTCGCCTGACCGTGCTTTCCCATGCGTTACCCTTTCCTTGCCTTGCCGTGCATTGCCTAGCGTGCGTTGTCGTGCCTTAGCCTTGTTTCCCCTTGCCGTGCCGTTCCTTCCGTTACACTTGCCTTTCTTTGCTTTCCCTTGCCTTCCTTACTTTCCGTTACTCTTTGCTTGCCTTCCGTGCATTGCCTAGCCTTGCGTTGTCGTGCCTTAGCCTTATCTCGCCTGACCGTGCCTTCCTTTGCTTTAAGCTTTCCTTGCATTGTCGTGCATTGCCTAGCTTTGCGTTTTCGTGCATTAGCCTTGCCTAGCCTCACCGTGCCTTGCCTTGCGTTACCCTTTCCTTGCCTTGCCGTGCATTGCCTAGCCTTGCGTTGTCGTGCCTTAGCCTTGCTTCCCCTTGCCGTGGCGTGCCTTTTGTTACACTTGCCTTGCCTGGCTTTGCCTTGCCTTCCTTTCCTTCCGTTACTCTTTCCTTGCCTTGCCGTGCATTGCCTAGCATTGCATTGTCGTGCCTTATCCTTGCCTCACCTGACCGTGCCTTCCCCTGCGTTACCCTTTCCTTGCCTTGCCGTGCATTGCCTAGCCCTGCGTTGTCGTGCCTTAGCCTTCTTACCCTTTGCCGTGCCGTTCCTTCCGTTACCCTTGTCTTCCCTTGCTTTCCCTTGCCTTCCTTGCGTTCCGTTACTCTTTGCTTGCTTTCCGTGCATTGCCTAGCCTTGCGTTGTCATGCCTTAGCCTTGCCTCGCCTGACCGTGCTTTCCCATGCGTTACCCTTTCCTAGCCTTGCCGTGCATTGCCTAGCGTGCGTTGTCGTGCCTTAGCCTTGTTTCCCCTTGCCGTGCCGTTCCTTCCGTTACACTTGCCTTTCCTTGCTTTCCCTTGCCTTCCTTACCTTCCGTTACTCTTTGCTTGCCTTGCGTGCATTGCCTAGCCTTGCGTTGTCGTGCCTTAGCCTTGCCTCGCCTGACCGTGCTTTCCCATGCGTTACCCTTTCCTTGCCTTGCCGTTCATTGCCTAGCGTTCGGTGTCGTGCCTTAGACTTGTTCCCCCTTGCCGTGCAGTTCCTTCCGTTACCCTTGCCTTTCCTTGCTTTTCCTTGCCTTCCTTACCTTCCGTTACTCTTTGCTTGCCTTCCCTGAATTGCCTAGCCTTGCGTTGTCGTGCCTTTGCCTTATCTCGCCTGACCTTGCCTTCCTTTGCTTTAAGCTTTCCTTGCATTGTCGTGCATTGCCTAGCATTGCGTTTCCGTGCATTAGCCTTGCCTAGCCTCATCGTGCCTTGCCTTGCGTTACCCTTTGCTTGCCTTGCCGTGCATTGCCTAGACGTGCGTTGTCGTGCCTTAGCCTTGTTTCCCCTTGCCGTGCCGTTCCTTCCGTTACACTTGCCTTTCCTTGCTTTCCCTTGCCTTCCTTACCTTCCGTTACTCTTTGCTTGCCTTCCCTGCATTGCCTAGCCTTGCGTTGTCGTGCCTTAGCCTTATCTCGCCTGACCGTGCCTTCCTTTGCTTTAAGCTTTACTTGCATTGTCGTGCATTGCCTAGCCTTGCGTTGTCGTGCATTAGCCTTGCCTAGGCTCACCGTGCCTTGCCTTGCGTTACCCTTTCCTTGCCTTGCCGTGCATTTCCTAGCCGTGTGTTGTCGTGCCTTAGCCTTGTTTCCCCTTGCCGTTGCGTGCCTTTTGTTACACTTGCCTTGCCTGGCTTTGCCTTGCCTTCCTTTCCTTCCGTTACTCTTTGCTTGCCTTGCCGTGCATTGCCTAGCCGTGCGTTGTCGTGCCTTAGCCTTGTTTCCCCTTGCCGTGCCATTCCTTCCGTTACACTTGCCTTTCTTTGCTTTCCCTTGCCTTCCTTACCTTCCGTTACTCTTTGCTTGCCTTCCGTGCATTGCCTAGCCTTGAGTTGTCGTGCCTTAGCCTTGCCTCGCCTGAACGTGCTTTCCCATGCGTTACCCTTTCCTTGCCTTGCCGTGCATTGCCCAGCCTGCGTTGCCGTGCCTTAGCCTTGTTTCCCCTTGCCGTGCAGTTCCTTCCGTTACCCTTGCCTTTCCTTGCTTTTCCTTGCCTTGCTTACCTTCCGTTACTCTTTGCTTGCCTTCCCTGCATTGCCTAGCCTTGCGTTGTCGTGCCTTAGCCTTATCTCTTCTTACCGTGCCTTCCTTTGCTTTAAGCTTTACTTGCATTGTCGTGCATTGCCTAGCCTTGCGTTGTCGTGCATTAGCCTTGCCTAGCCTCACCGTGCCTTGCCTTGCGTTACCCTTTCCTTGCCTTGCCGTGCATTTCCTAGCCGTGTATTGCCGTGCCTTAGCCTTGTTTCCCCTTGCCGTGCAGTTCCTTCCGTTACCCTTGCCTTACCTTGCTTTCCCTTGCCTTCCTTGCGTTCCGTTACTCTTTGCTTGCTTTCCGTGCATTGCCTAGCCTTGCGTTGTCATGCCTTAGCCTTGCATCGCCTGACCGTGCTTTCCCATGAGTTACCCTTTCCTTGCCTTTCCGTGCATTGCCTAGCCGTGCGTTGTCGTGCCTTAGCCTTGTTTCCCCTTGCCGGGCCGTTCCTTCCGTTACACTTGCCTTTCCTTCCTTTCCCTTGCCTTCCTTACCTTCCGTTACTCTTTGCTTGCCTTCCGTGCATGGCCTAGCCTTGCGTTGTCGTGCCTTAGCGTTGCCTCGCCTGACCGTGCTTTCAAATGCGTTACCCTTTCCTTGCCTTGCCCTTCATTGCCTAGCGTTCGGTGTCGTGCCTTAGACTTGTTTCCCCTTGCCGTGCCGTTCCTTCCGTTACCCTGGCCTTTCCTTCCTTTTCCTTGCCTTGCTTACCTTCCGTTACTCTTTGCTTGCCTTCCCTCAATTGCCTAGCCTTGCGTTTTCGTGCCTTTGCCTTATCTCGCCTGACCTTGCCTTCCTTTGCTTTAAGCTTTCCTTGCATTGTCGTGCATTGCCTAGCCTTGCGTTTTCGTGCATTAGCCTTGTCTAGCCTCACCGTGCCTTGCCTTGCGTTACCCTTTGCTTGCCTTGCCGTGCATTGCCTAGCCGTGCGTTGTCGTGCCTTAGCCTTGTTTCCCCTTGCCGCGCAGTTCCTTCCGTTACACTTGCCTTTCTTTGCTTTCCCTTGCCTTCCTTACCTTCCGTTACTCTTTGCTTGCCTTCCCTGCATTGCCTAGCCTTGCGTTGTCGTGCCTTAGCCTTATCTCGCCTGACCGTGCCTTCCTTTGCTTTAAGCTTTCCTTGCATTGTCGTGCATTGCCTAGCCTTGCGTTTTCGTGCATTAGCCTTGCCTAGCCTCACCGTGCCTTGCCTTGCGTTACCCTTTCCTTGCCTTGCCGTGCATTGCCTAGCCGTGCGTTGTCGTGCCTTAGCTTTGATTCCCCTTGCCTTGGCGTGCCTTTTGTTACACTTGCCTTGCCTGGCTTTGCCTTGCCTTCCTTTCCTTCCGTTACTCTTTCCTTGCCTTGCCGTGCATTGCCTAGCATTGCATTGTCGTGCCTTATCCTTGCCTCACCTGACCGTGCCTTCCCCTGCGTTACCCTTTCCTTGCCTTGCCGTGCATTGCCTAGCCCTGCGTTGTCGTGCCTTAGCCTTCTTACCCCTTGCCGTGCCGTTCCTTCCGTTACCCTTGTCTTCCCTTGCTTTCCCTTGCCTTCCTTGCGTTCCGTTACTCTTTGCTTGCTTTCCGTGCATTGCCTAGCCTTGCGTTGTCATGCCTTAGCCTTGCCTCGCCTGACCGTGCTTTCCCATGCGTTACCCTTTCCTAGCCTTGCCGTGCATTGCCTAGCGTGCGTTGTCGTGCCTTAGCCTTGTTTCCCCTTGCCGTGCCGTTCCTTCCGTTACACTTGCCTTTCCTTGCTTTCCCTTGCCTTCCTTATCTTCCGCTACTCTTTGCTTGCCTTCCGTGCATTGCCTAGCCTTGCGTTGTCTTGCCTTAGCCTTGCCTCGCCTGACCGTGCTTTCCCATGCGTTACCCTTTCCTTGCCTTGCCGTTCATTGCCTAGCGTTCGGTGTCGTGCCTTAGACTTGTTCCCCCTTGCCGTGCCGTTCCTTCCGTTACCCTTGCCTTTCCTTGCTTTTCCTTGCCTTGCTTACCTTCCGTTACTCTTTGCTTCCCTTCCCTGCATTGCCTAGCCTTGCGTTGTCGTGCCTTAGCCTTATCTCGCCTGACCGTGCCTTCCTTTGCTTTAAGCTTTCCTTGCATTGTCGTGCATTGCCTAGCCTTGCGTTGTCGTGCATTAGCCTTGCCTAGCCTCACCGTGCCTTGCCTTGCGTTACCCTTTCCTTGCCTTGCCGTGCATTGCCTAGCGTGCGTTGTCGTGCCTTAGCATTGTTTCCCCTTGCCGTGCCGTTCCTTCCGTTACACTTGCCTTTCCTTGCTTTCCCTTGCCTTCCTTACCTTCCGTTACTCTTTGCTTGCCTTCCCTGCATTGCCTAGCCTTGCGTTGTCGTGCCTTAGCCTTATCTCGCCTGACCGTGCCTTCCTTTGCTTTAAGCTTTACTTGCATTGTCGTGCATTGCCTAGCCTTGCGTTGTCGTGCATTAGCCTTGCCTAGCCTCACCGTGCCTTGCCTTGCGTTACCCTTTCCTTGCCTTGCCGTGCATTTCCTAGCCGTGTGTTGTCGTGCCTTAGCCTTGTTTCCCCTTGCCGTTGCGTGCCTTTTGTTACACTTGCCTTGCCTGGCTTTGCCTTGCCTTCCTTTCCTTCCGTTACTGTTTGCTTGCCTTGCCGTGCATTGCCTAGCCGTGCGTTGTCGTGCCTTAGCCTTGTTTCCCCTTGCCGTGCCATTCCTTCCGTTACACTTGCCTTTCTTTGCTTTTCCTTGCCTTGCTTACCTTCCGTTACTCTTTGCTTCCCTTCCCTGCATTGCCTAGCCTTGCGTTGTCGTGCCTTAGCCTTATCTCGCCTGACCGTGCCTTCCTTTGCTTTAAGCTTTACTTGCATTGTCGTGCATTGCCTAGCCTTGCGTTGTCGTGCATTAGCCTTGCCTAGCCTCACCGTGCCTTGCCTTGCGTTACCCTTTCCTTGCCTTGCCGTGCATTTCCTAGCCGTGTGTTGTCGTGCCTTAGCCTTGTTTCCCCTTGCCGTTGCGTGCCTTTTGTTACACTTGCCTTGCCTGGCTTTGCCTTGCCTTCCTTTCCTTCCGTTACTCTTTGCTTGCCTTGCCGTGCTTTGCCTAGCCCTGCGTTGTCGTGCCTTAGCCTTGTTTCCCCTTACCGTTGCGTGCCTTTTGTTACACTTGCCTTTCCTTGCTTTACCGTGCCTTGCTTACCTTCCGTTACTCTTTGCTTGCCTTCCCTCAATTGCCTAGCCTTGCGTTTTCGTGCCTTTGCCTTATCTCGCCTGACCTTGAATTCCTTTGCTTTTAGCTTTCCTTGCATTGTCGTGCATTGCCTAGCCTTGCGTTTTCGTGCATTAGCCTTGTCTAGCCTCACCGTGCCTTGCCTTGCGTTACCCTTTGCTTGCCTTGCCGTGCATTGCCTAGCCGTGCGTTGTCGTGCCTTAGCCTTGATTCCCCTTGCCGTGGCGTGCCTTTTGTTACACTTGCCTTGCCTGGCTTTGCCTTGCCTTCCTTTCCTTCCGTTACTCTTTCCTTGCCTTGCCGTGCATTGCCTAGCCTTGCATTGTCGTGCCTTATCCTTGCCTCACCTGACCGTGCCTTCCCCTGCGTTACCCTTTCCTTGCCTTGCCGTGCATTGCCTAGCCCTGCGTTGTCGTGCCTTAGCCTTCTTACCCCCTTGCCGTGCCGTTCCTTCCGTTACCCTTGTCTTCCCTTGCTTTCCCTTGCCTTCCTTGCGTTCCGTTACTCTTTGCTTGCTTTCCGTGCATTGCCTAGCCTTGCGTTGTCATGCCTTAGACTTGCCTCGCCTGACCGTTCTTTCCCATGCGTTACCCTTTCCTAGCCTTGCCGTGCATTGCCTAGCGTGCGTTGTCGTGCCTTAGCCTTGTTTCCCCTTGCCGTGCCGTTCCTTCCGTTACACTTGCCTTTCCTTGCTTTCACTTGCCTTCCTTACCTTCCGTTACTCTTTGCTTGCCTTCCGTGCATTGCCTAGCCTTGCGTTGTCGTGCCTGAGCCTTGCCTCGCCTGACCGTGCTTTCCCATGCGTTACCCTTTCCTTGCCTTGCCGTTCATTGCCTAGCGTTCGGTGTCGTGCCTTAGACTTGTTCCCCCTTGCCGTGCCGTTCCATCCGTTACCCTTGCCTTTCCTTGCTTTTCCTTGCCTTCCTTACCTTCCGTTACTCTTTGCTTGCCTTCCCTGAATTGCCTAGCCTTGCGTTGTCGTGCCTTTGCCTTATCTCGCCTGACCTTGCCTTCCTTTGCTTTAAGCTTTCCTTGCACTGTCGTGCATTGCCTAGCATTGCGTTTCCGTGCATTAGCCTTGCCTAGCCTCACCGTGCCTTGCCTTGCGTTACCCTTTGCTTGCCTTGCCGTGCATTGCCTAGACGTGCGTTGTCGTGCCTTAGCCTTGTTTCCCCTTGCCGTGCAGTTCCTTCCGTTACACTTGCCTTTCTTTGCTTTCCCTTGCCTTCCTTACCTTCCGTTACTCTTTGCTTGCCTTCCGTGCATTGCCTAGCCTTGCGTTGTCGTGCCTTAGCCTTGCCTCGCCTGAACGTGCTTTCCCATGCGTTACCCTTTCCTTGCCTTGCCGTGCATTGCCCAGCCTGCGTTGCCGTGCCTTAGCCTTGTTTCCCCTTGCCGTGCAGTTCCTTCCGTTACCCTTGCCTTTCCTTGCTTTTCCTTGCCTTGCTTATCTTCCGTTACTCTTTGCTTCCCTTCCCTGCATTGCCTAGCCTTGCGTTGTCGTGCCTTAGCCTTATCTCGCCTGACCGTGCCTTCCTTTGCTTTAAGCTTTCCTTGCATTGTCGTGCATTGCCTAGCCTTGCGTTGTCGTGCATTAGCCTTGCCTAGCCTCACCGTGCCTTGCCTTGCGTTACCCTTTCCTTGCCTTGCCGTGCATTGCCTAGCGTGCGTTGTCGTGCCTTAGCCTTGTTTCCCCTTGCCGTGCCGTTCCTTCCGTTACACTTGCCTTTCCTTGCTTTCCCTTGCCTTCCTTACCTTCCGTTACTCTTTGCTTGCCTTGCGTGCATTGCCTAGCCTTGCGTTGTCGTGCCTTAGCCTTGCCTCGCCTGACCGTGCTTTCCCATGCGTTACCCTTTCCTTGCCTTGCCGTTCATTGCCTAGCGTTCGGTGTCGTGCCTTAGACTTGTTCCCCCTTGCCGTGCAGTTCCTTCCGTTACCCTTGCCTTTCCTTGCTTTTCCTTGCCTTCCTTACCTTCCGTTACTCTTTGCTTGCCTTCCCTGCATTGCCTAGCCTTGCGTTGTCGTGCCTTAGCCTTATCTCTTCTTACCGTGCCTTCCTTTGCTTTAAGCTTTACTTGCATTGTCGTGCATTGCCTAGCCTTGCGTTGCCGTGCATTAGCCTTGCCTAGCCTCACCGTGCCTTGCCTTGCGTTACCCTTTCCTTGCCTTGCCGTGCATAGTTCCTAGCCGTGTGTTGCCGTGCCTTAGCCTTGTTACCCCTTGCCGTGCCGTTCCTTCCGTTACCCTTGCCTTCCCTTGCTTTCCCTTGCCTTCCTTGCGTTCCGTTACTCTTTGCTTGCTTTCCGTGCATTGCCTAGCCTTGCATTGTCATGCCTTAGCCTTGCATCGCCTGACCGTGCTTTCCCATGAGTTACCCTTTCCTTGCCTTTCCGTGCATTGCCTAGCCGTGCGTTGTCGTGCCTTAGCCTTGTTTCCCCTTGCCGTGCCGTTCCTTCCGTTACACTTGCCTTTCCTTCCTTTCCCTTGCCTTCCTTACCTTCCGTTACTCTTTGCTTGCCTTCCGTGCATTGCCTAGCCTTGCGTTGTCGTGCCTTAGCGTTGCCTCGCCTGACCGTGCTTTCAAATGCGTTACCCTTTCCTTGCCTTGCCCTTCATTGCCTAGCGTTCGGTGTCGTGCCTTAGACTTGTTTCCCCTTGCCGTGCCGTTCCTTCCGTTACCCTGGCCTTTCCTTCCTTTTCCTTGCCTTGCTTACCTTCCGTTACTCTTTGCTTGCCTTCCCTGAATTTCCTAGCCTTGCGTTGTCGTGCCTTAGCCTTATCTCGCCTGACCTTGCCTTCCTTTGCTTTAAGCTTTCCTTGCATTGTCGTGCATCGCCTAGCCTTGCGTTTTCGTGCATTAGCCTTGCCTAGCCTCACCGTGCCTTTCCTTGCGTTACCCTTTGCTTGCCTTGCCGTGCATTGCCTAGCCGTGCGTTGTCGTGCCTTAGCCTTGTTTCCCCTTGCCGTGCCGTTCCTTCCGTTACACTTGCCTTTCTTTGCTTTCCCTTTCCTTCCTTACCTTCCGTTTCTCTTTGCTTGCCTTCCGTGCATTGCCTAGCCTTGGGTTGTCGTGCCTTAGCCTTGCCTCGCCTGACCGTGCTTTCCCATGGGTTACCCTTTCCTTGCCTTGCCGTGCATTGCCTAGCGTGCGTTGTCGTGCCTTAGCATTGTTTCCCCTTGCCGTGCCGTTCCTTCCGTTACGCTTGCCTTTCCTTGCTTTCCCTTGCCTTCCTTACCTTCCGTTACTCTTTGCTTGCCTTCCCTGCATTGCCTAGCCTTGCGTTGTCGTGCCTTAGCCTTATCTCGCCTGACCGTGCCTTCCTTTGCTTTAAGCTTTACTTGCATTGTCGTGCATTGCCTAGCCTTGCGTTGTCGTGCATTAGCCTTGCCTAGCCTCACCGTGCCTTGCCTTGCGTTACCCTTTCCTTGCCTTGCCGTGCATTTCCTAGCCGTGTGTTGTCGTGCCTTAGCCTTGTTTCCCCTTGCCGTTGCGTGCCTTTTGTTACACTTGCCTTGCCTGGCTTTGCCTTGCCTTCCTTTCCTTCCGTTACTCTTTGCCTGCCTTGCCGTGCATTGCCTAGCCCTGCGTTGTCGTGCCTTAGCCTTGTTTCCCCTTGCCGTTGCGTGCCTTTTGTTACACTTGCCTTTCCTTGCTTTTCCTTGCCTTGCTTACCTTCCGTTACTCTTTGCTTGCCTTCCCTCAATTGCCTAGCCTTGCGTTTTCGTGCCTTTGCCTTATCTCGCCTGACCTTGCCTTCCTTTGCTTTAAGCTTTCCTTGCATTGTCGTGCATTGCCTAGCCTTGCGTTTTCGTGCATTAGCCTTGTCTAGCCTCACCGTGCCTTGCCTTGCGTTACCCTTTGCTTGCCTTGCCGTGCATTGCCTAGACGTGCGTTGTCGTGCCTTAGCCTTGTTTCCCCTTGCCGTGCAGTTCCTTCCGTTACACTTGCCTTTCTTTGCTTTCCCTTGCCTTCCTTACCTTCCGTTACTCGTTGCTTGCCTTCCGTGCATTGCCTAGCCTTGCGTTGTCGTGCCTTAGCCTTGCCTCGCCTGAACGTGCTTTCCCATGCGTTACCCTTTCCTTGCCTTGCCGTGCATTGCCCAGCCTGCGTTGCCGTGCCTTAGCCTTGTTTCCCCTTGCCGTGCAGTTCCTTCCGTTACCCTTGCCTTTCCTTGCTTTTCCTTGCCTTCCTTACCTTCCGTTACTCTTTGCTTGCCTTCCGTGCATTGCCTAGCCTTGCGTTGTCGTGCCTTAGCCTTATCTCGCCTGACCCTGCCTTCCTTTGCTTTAAGCTTTCCTTGCATTGTCGTGCATTGCCTAGCCTTGCGTTTTCGTGCATTAGCCTTGCCTAGCCTCACCGTGCCTTGCCTTGCGTTACCCTTTCCTTGCCTTGCCGTGCATTGCCTAGCCGTGCGTTGTCGTGCCTTAGCTTTGATTCCCCTTGCCTTGGCGTGCCTTTTGTTACACTTGCCTTGCCTGGCTTTGCCTTGCCTTCCTTTCCTTCCGTTACTCTTTCCTTGCCTTGCCGTGCATTGCCTAGCATTGCATTGTCGTGCCTTATCCTTGCCTCACCTGACCGTGCCTTCCCCTGCGTTACCCTTTCCTTGCCTTGCCGTGCATTGCCTAGCCCTGCGTTGTCGTGCCTTAGCCTTCTTACCCCTTGCCGTGCCGTTCCTTCCGTTACCCTTGTCTTCCCTTGCTTTCCCTTGCCTTCCTTGCGTTCCGTTACTCTTTGCTTGCTTTCCGTGCATTGCCTAGCCTTGCGTTGTCATGCCTTAGCCTTGCCTCGCCTGACCGTGCTTTCCCATGCGTTACCCTTTCCTAGCCTTGCCGTGCATTGCCTAGCGTGCGTTGTCGTGCCTTAGCCTTGTTTCCCCTTGCCGTGCCGTTCCTTCCGTTACACTTGCCTTTCCTTGCTTTCCCTTGCCTTCCTTATCTTCCGTTACTCTTTGCTTGCCTTCCGTGCATTGCCTAGCCTTGCGTTGTCTTGCCTTAGCCTTGCCTCGCCTGACCGTGCTTTCCCATGCGTTACCCTTTCCTTGCCTTGCCGTTCATTGCCTAGCGTTCGGTGTCGTGCCTTAGACTTGTTCCCCCTTGCCGTGCCGTTCCTTCCGTTACCCTTGCCTTTCCTTGCTTTTCCTTGCCTTCCTTACCTTCCGTTACTCTTTGCTTCCCTTCCCTGAATTGCCTAGCCTTGCGTTGTCGTGCCTTTGCCTTATCTCGCCTGACCTTGCCTTCCTTTGCTTTAAGCTTTCCTTGCATTGTCGTGCATTGCCTAGCATTGCGTTTCCGTGCATTAGCCTTGCCTAGCCTCACCGTGCCTTGCCTTGCGTTACCCTTTGCTTGCCTTGCCGTGCATTGCCTAGACGTGCGTTGTCGTGCCTTAGCCTTGTTTCCCCTTGCCGTGCAGTTCCTTCCGTTACACTTGCCTTTCTTTGCTTTCCCTTGCCTTCCTTACCTTCCGTTACTCTTTGCTTGCCTTCCGTGCATTGCCTAGCCTTGCGTTGTCGTGCCTTAGCCTTGACTCGCCTGAACGTGCTTTCCCATGCGTTACCCTTTCCTTGCCTTGCCGTGCATTGCCCAGCCTGCGTTGCCGTGCCTTAGCCTTGTTTCCCCTTGCCGTGCAGTTCCTTCCGTTACCCTTGCCTTTCCTTGCTTTTCCTTGCCTTGCTTACCTTCCGTTACTCTTTGCTTCCCTTCCCTGCATTGCCTAGCCTTGCGTTGTCGTGCCTTAGCCTTATCTCGCCTGACCGTGCCTTCCTTTGCTTTAAGCTTTCCTTGCATTGTCGTGCATTGCCTAGCCTTGCGTTGTCGTGCATTAGCCTTGCCTAGCCTCACCGTGCCTTGCCTTGCGTTACCCTTTCCTTGCCTTGCCGTGCATTGCCTAGCGTGCGTTGTCGTGCCTTAGCATTGTTTCCCCTTGCCGTGCCGTTCCTTCCGTTACACTTGCCTTTCCTTGCTTTCCCTTGCCTTCCTTACCTTCCGTTACTCTTTGCTTGCCTTCCCTGCATTGCCTAGCCTTGCGTTGTCGTGCCTTAGCCTTATCTCGCCTGACCGTGCCTTCCTTTGCTTTAAGCTTTACTTGCATTGTCGTGCATTGCCTAGCCTTGCGTTGTCGTGCATTAGCCTTGCCTAGCCTCACCGTGCCTTGCCTTGCGTTACCCTTTCCTTGCCTTGCCGTGCATTTCCTAGCCGTGTGTTGTCGTGCCTTAGCCTTGTTTCCCCTTGCCGTTGCGTGCCTTTTGTTACACTTGCCTTGCCTGGCTTTGCCTTGCCTTCCTTTCCTTCCGTTACTGTTTGCTTGCCTTGCCGTGCATTGCCTAGCCGTGCGTTGTCGTGCCTTAGCCTTGTTTCCCCTTGCCGTGCCATTCCTTCCGTTACACTTGCCTTTCTTTGCTTTTCCTTGCCTTGCTTACCTTCCGTTACTCTTTGCTTCCCTTCCCTGCATTGCCTAGCCTTGCGTTGTCGTGCCTTAGCCTTATCTCGCCTGACCGTGCCTTCCTTTGCTTTAAGCTTTACTTGCATTGTCGTGCATTGCCTAGCCTTGCGTTGTCGTGCATTAGCCTTGCCTAGCCTCACCGTGCCTTGCCTTCCGTTACCCTTTCGTTGCCTTGCCGTGCATTTCCTAGCCGTGTGTTGTCGTGCCTTAGCCTTGTTTCCCCTTGCCGTTGCGTGCCTTTTGTTACACTTGCCTTGCCTGGCTTTGCCTTGCCTTCCTTTCCTTCCGTTACTATTTGCTTGCCTTGCCGTGCTTTGCCTAGCCCTGCGTTGTCGTGCCTTAGCCTTGTTTCCCCTTACCGTTGCGTGCCTTTTGTTACACTTGCCTTTCCTTGCTTTACCGTGCCTTGCTTACCTTCCGTTACTCTTTGCTTGCCTTCCCTCAATTGCCTAGCCTTGCGTTTTCGTGCCTTTGCCTTATCTCGCCTGACCTTGAATTCCTTTGCTTTTAGCTTTCCTTGCATTGTCGTGCATTGCCTAGCCTTGCGTTTTCGTGCATTAGCCTTGTCTAGCCTCACCGTGCCTTGCCTTGCGTTACCCTTTGCTTGCCTTGCCGTGCATTGCCTAGCCGTGCGTTGTCGTGCCTTAGCCTTGATTCCCCTTGCCGTGGCGTGCCTTTTGTTACACTTGCCTTGCCTGGCTTTGCCTTGCCTTCCTTTCCTTCCGTTACTCTTTCCTTGCCTTGCCGTGCATTGCCTAGCCTTGCATTGTCGTGCCTTATCCTTGCCTCACCTGACCGTGCCTTCCCCTGCGTTACCCTTTCCTTGCCTTGCCGTGCATTGCCTAGCCCTGCGTTGTCGTGCCTTAGCCTTCTTACCCCCTTGCCGTGCCGTTCCTTCCGTTACCCTTGTCTTCCCTTGCTTTCCCTTGCCTTCCTTGCGTTCCGTTACTCTTTGCTTGCTTTCCGTGCATTGCCTAGCCTTGCGTTGTCATGCCTTAGACTTGCCTCGCCTGACCGTGCTTTCCCATGCGTTACCCTTTCCTAGCCTTGCCGTGCATTGCCTAGCGTGCGTTGTCGTGCCTTAGCCTTGTTTCCCCTTGCCGTGCCGTTCCTTCCGTTACACTTGCCTTTCCTTGCTTTCACTTGCCTTCCTTACCTTCCGTTACTCTTTGCTTGCCTTCCGTGCATTGCCTAGCCTTGCGTTGTCGTGCCTGAGCCTTGCCTCGCCTGACCGTGCTTTCCCATGCGTTACCCTTTCCTTGCCTTGCCGTTCATTGCCTAGCGTTCGGTGTCGTGCCTTAGACTTGTTCCCCCTTGCCGTGCCGTTCCATCCGTTACCCTTGCCTTTCCTTGCTTTTCCTTGCCTTCCTTACCTTCCGTTACTCTTTGCTTGCCTTCCCTGAATTGCCTAGCCTTGCGTTGTCGTGCCTTTGCCTTATCTCGCCTGACCTTGCCTTCCTTTGCTTTAAGCTTTCCTTGCACTGTCGTGCATTGCCTAGCATTGCGTTTCCGTGCATTAGCCTTGCCTAGCCTCACCGTGCCTTGCCTTGCGTTACCCTTTGCTTGCCTTGCCGTGCATTGCCTAGACGTGCGTTGTCGTGCCTTAGCCTTGTTTCCCCTTGCCGTGCAGTTCCTTCCGTTACACTTGCCTTTCTTTGCTTTCCCTTGCCTTCCTTACCTTCCGTTACTCTTTGCTTGCCTTCCGTGCATTGCCTAGCCTTGCGTTGTCGTGCCTTAGCCTTGCCTCGCCTGAACGTGCTTTCCCATGCGTTACCCTTTCCTTGCCTTGCCGTGCATTGCCCAGCCTGCGTTGCCGTGCCTTAGCCTTGTTTCCCCTTGCCGTGCAGTTCCTTCCGTTACCCTTGCCTTTCCTTGCTTTTCCTTGCCTTGCTTACCTTCCGTTACTCTTTGCTTCCCTTCCCTGCATTGCCTAGCCTTGCGTTGTCGTGCCTTAGCCTTATCTCGCCTGACCGTGCCTTCCTTTGCTTTAAGCTTTCCTTGCATTGTCGTGCATTGCCTAGCCTTGCGTTGTCGTGCATTAGCCTTGCCTAGCCTCACCGTGCCTTGCCTTGCGTTACCCTTTCCTTGCCTTGCCGTGCATTGCCTAGCGTGCGTTGTCGTGCCTTAGCCTTGTTTCCCCTTGCCGTGCCGTTCCTTCCGTTACACTTGCCTTTCCTTGCTTTCCCTTGCCTTCCTTACCTTCCGTTACTCTTTGCTTGCCTTGCGTGCATTGCCTAGCCTTGCGTTGTCGTGCCTTAGCCTTGCCTCGCCTGACCGTGCTTTCCCATGCGTTACCCTTTCCTTGCCTTGCCGTTCATTGCCTAGCGTTCGGTGTCTTGCCTTAGACTTGTTCCCCCTTGCCGTGCAGTTCCTTCCGTTACCCTTGCCTTTCCTTGCTTTTCCTTGCCTTCCTTACCTTCCGTTACTCTTTGCTTGCCTTCCCTGAATTGCCTAGCCTTGCGTTGTCGTGCCTTTGCCTTATCTCGCCTGACCTTGCCTTCCTTTGCTTTAAGCTTTCCTTGCATTGTCGTGCATTGCCTAGCATTGCGTTTCCGTGCATTAGCCTTGCCTAGCCTCACCGTGCCTTGCCTTGCGTTACCCTTTGCTTGCCTTGCCGTGCATTGCCTAGACGTGCGTTGTCGTGCCTTAGCCTTGTTTCCCCTTGCCGTGCCATTCCTTCCGTTACACTTGCCTTTCTTTGCTTTTCCTTGCCTTGCTTACCTTCCGTTACTCTTTGCTTCCCTTCCCTGCATTGCCTAGCCTTGCGTTGTCGTGCCTTAGCCTTATCTCGCCTGACCGTGCCTTCCTTTGCTTTAAGCTTTACTTGCATTGTCGTGCATTGCCTAGCCTTGCGTTGTCGTGCATTAGCCTTGCCTAGCCTCACCGTGCCTTGCCTTCCGTTACCCTTTCGTTGCCTTGCCGTGCATTTCCTAGCCGTGTGTTGTCGTGCCTTAGCCTTGTTTCCCCTTGCCGTTGCGTGCCTTTTGTTACACTTGCCTTGCCTGGCTTTGCGTTGCCTTCCTTTCCTTCCGTTACTCTTTACTTGCCTTGCCGTGCTTTGCCTAGCCCTGCGTTGTCGTGCCTTAGCCTTGTTTCCCCTTACCGTTGCGTGCCTTTTGTTACACTTGCCTTTCCTTGCTTTACCGTGCCTTGCTTACCTTCCGTTACTCTTTGCTTGCCTTCCCTCAATTGCCTAGCCTTGCGTTTTCGTGCCTTTGCCTTATCTCGCCTGACCTTGAATTCCTTTGCTTTTAGCTTTCCTTGCATTGTCGTGCATTGCCTAGCCTTGCGTTTTCGTGCATTAGCCTTGTCTAGCCTCACCGTGCCTTGCCTTGCGTTACCCTTTGCTTGCCTTGCCGTGCATTGCCTAGCCGTGCGTTGTCGTGCCTTAGCCTTGATTCCCCTTGCCGTGGCGTGCCTTTTGTTACACTTGCCTTGCCTGGCTTTGCCTTGCCTTCCTTTCCTTCCGTTACTCTTTCCTTGCCTTGCCGTGCATTGCCTAGCCTTGCATTGTCGTGCCTTATCCTTGCCTCACCTGACCGTGCCTTCCCCTGCGTTACCCTTTCCTTGCCTTGCCGTGCATTGCCTAGCCCTGCGTTGTCGTGCCTTAGCCTTCTTACCCCCTTGCCGTGCCGTTCCTTCCGTTACCCTTGTCTTCCCTTGCTTTCCCTTGCCTTCCTTGCGTTCCGTTACTCTTTGCTTGCTTTCCGTGCATTGCCTAGCCTTGCGTTGTCATGCCTTAGACTTGCCTCGCCTGACCGTGCTTTCCCATGCGTTACCCTTTCCTAGCCTTGCCGTGCATTGCCTAGCGTGCGTTGTCGTGCCTTAGCCTTGTTTCCCCTTGCCGTGCCGTTCCTTCCGTTACACTTGCCTTTCCTTGCTTTCACTTGCCTTCCTTACCTTCCGTTACTCTTTGCTTGCCTTCCGTGCATTGCCTAGCCTTGCGTTGTCGTGCCTGAGCCTTGCCTCGCCTGACCGTGCTTTCCCATGCGTTACCCTTTCCTTGCCTTGCCGTTCATTGCCTAGCGTTCGGTGTCGTGCCTTAGACTTGTTCCCCCTTGCCGTGCCGTTCCATCCGTTACCCTTGCCTTTCCTTGCTTTTCCTTGCCTTCCTTACCTTCCGTTACTCTTTGCTTGCCTTCCCTGAATTGCCTAGCCTTGCGTTGTCGTGCCTTTGCCTTATCTCGCCTGACCTTGCCTTCCTTTGCTTTAAGCTTTCCTTGCACTGTCGTGCATTGCCTAGCATTGCGTTTCCGTGCATTAGCCTTGCCTAGCCTCACCGTGCCTTGCCTTGCGTTACCCTTTGCTTGCCTTGCCGTGCATTGCCTAGACGTGCGTTGTCGTGCCTTAGCCTTGTTTCCCCTTGCCGTGCAGTTCCTTCCGTTACACTTGCCTTTCTTTGCTTTCCCTTGCCTTCCTTACCTTCCGTTACTCTTTGCTTGCCTTCCGTGCATTGCCTAGCCTTGCGTTGTCGTGCCTTATCCTTGCCTCGCCTGAACGTGCTTTCCCATGCGTTACCCTTTCCTTGCCTTGCCGTGCATTGCCCAGCCTGCGTTGCCGTGCCTTAGCCTTGTTTCCCCTTGCCGTGCAGTTCCTTCCGTTACCCTTGCCTTTCCTTGCTTTTCCTTGCCTTGCTTACCTTCCGTTACTCTTTGCTTCCCTTCCCTGCATTGCCTAGCCTTGCGTTGTCGTGCCTTAGCCTTATCTCGCCTGACCGTGCCTTCCTTTGCTTTAAGCTTTCCTTGCATTGTCGTGCATTGCCTAGCCTTGCGTTGTCGTGCATTAGCCTTGCCTAGCCTCACCGTGCCTTGCCTTGCGTTACCCTTTCCTTGCCTTGCCGTGCATTGCCTAGCGTGCGTTGTCGTGCCTTAGCCTTGTTTCCCCTTGCCGTGCCGTTCCTTCCGTTACACTTGCCTTTCCTTGCTTTCCCTTGCCTTCCTTACCTTCCGTTACTCTTTGCTTGCCTTGCGTGCATTGCCTAGCCTTGCGTTGTCGTGCCTTAGCCTTGCCTCGCCTGACCGTGCTTTCCCATGCGTTACCCTTTCCTTGCCTTGCCGTTCATTGCCTAGCGTTCGGTGTCTTGCCTTAGACTTGTTCCCCCTTGCCGTGCAGTTCCTTCCGTTACCCTTGCCTTTCCTTGCTTTTCCTTGCCTTCCTTACCTTCCGTTACTCTTTGCTTGCCTTCCCTGAATTGCCTAGCCTTGCGTTGTCGTGCCTTTGCCTTATCTCGCCTGACCTTGCCTTCCTTTGCTTTAAGCTTTCCTTGCATTGTCGTGCATTGCCTAGCATTGCGTTTCCGTGCATAAGCCTTGCCTAGCCTCACCGTGCCTTGCCTTGCGTTACCCTTTCCTTGCCTTGCCCTGCATTTGCCTAGACGTGCGTTGTCGTGCCTTAGCCTTGTTTCCCCTTGCCGTGCCGTTCCTTCCGTTACACTTGCCTTTCCTTGCTTTCCCTTGCCTTCCTTACCTTCCGTTACTCTTTGCTTGCCTTCCCTGCATTGCCTAGCCTTGCGTTGTCGTGCCTTAGCCTTATCTCGCCTGACCGTGCCTTCCTTTGCTTTAAGCTTTACTTGCATTGTCGTGCATTGCCTAGCCTTGCGTTGTCGTGCATTAGCCTTGCCTAGCCTCACCGTGCCTTGCCTTGCGTTACCCTTTCCTTGCCTTGCCGTGCATTTCCTAGCCGTGTGTTGTCGTGCCTTAGCCTTGTTTCCCCTTGCCGTTGCGTGCCTTTTGTTACACTTGCCTTGCCTGGCTTTGCCTTGCCTTCCTTTCCTTCCGTTACTCTTTGCTTGCCTTGCCGTGCATTGCCTAGCCGTGCGTTGTCGTGCCTTAGCCTTGTTTCCCCTTGCCGTGCCATTCCTTCCGTTACACTTGCCTTTCTTTGCTTTCCCTTGCCTTCCTTACCTTCCGTTACTCTTTGCTTGCCTTCCGTGCATTGCCTAGCCTTGAGTTGTCGTGCCTTAGCCTTGCCTCGCCTGAACGTGCTTTCCCATGCGTTACCCTTTCCTTGCCTTGCCGTGCATTGCCCAGCCTGCGTTGCCGTGCCTTAGCCTTGTTTCCCCTTGCCGTGCAGTTCCTTCCGTTACCCTTGCCTTTCCTTGCTTTTCCTTGCCTTGCTTACCTTCCGTTACTCTTTGCTTGCCTTCCCTGCATTGCCTAGCCTTGCGTTGTCGTGCCTTAGCCTTATCTCTTCTTACCGTGCCTTCCTTTGCTTTAAGCTTTACTTGCATTGTCGTGCATTGCCTAGCCTTGCGTTGTCGTGCATTAGCCTTGCCTAGCCTCACCGTGCCTTGCCTTGCGTTACCCTTTCCTTGCCTTGCCGTGCATTTCCTAGCCGTGTGTTGCCGTGCCTTAGCCTTGTTACCCCTTGCCGTGCCGTTCCTTCCGTTACCCTTGCCTTCCCTTGCTTTCCCTTGCCTTCCTTGCGTTCCGTTACTCTTTGCTTGCTTTCCGTGCATTGCCTAGCCTTGCGTTGTCATGCCTTAGCCTTGCCTCGCCTGACCGTGCTTTCCCATGAGTTACCCTTTCCTTGCCTTGCCGTGCATTGCCTAGCCCTGCGTTGTCGTGCCTTAGCCTTGTTTCCCCTTGCCGGGCCGTTCCTTCCGTTACACTTGCCTTTCCTTCCTTTCCCTTGCCTTCCTTACCTTCCGTTACTCTTTGCTTGCCTTCCGTGCATTGCCTAGCCTTGCGTTGTCGTGCCTTAGCGTTGCCTCACCTGACCGTGCTTTCAAATGCGTTACCCTTTCCTTGCCTTGCCCTTCATTGCCTAGCGTTCGGTGTCGTGCCTTAGACTTGTTTCCCCTTGCCGTGCCGTTCCTTCCGTTACCCTGGCCTTTCCTTCCTTTTCCTTGCCTTGCTTACCTTCCATTACTCTTTGCTTGCCTTCCCTGAATTTCCTAGCCTTGCGTTGTCGTGCCTTAGCCTTATCTCGCCTGACCGTGCCTTCCTTTGCTTTAAGCTTTCCTTGCATTGTCGTGCATTGCCTAGCCTTGCGTTGTCGTGCATTATCCTTGCCTAGCCTCACCGTGCCTTGCCTTGCGTTACCCTTTCCTTGCCTTGCCGTGCATTGCCTAGCCGTGCGTTACCGTGCCTTAGCCTTGTTTCCCCTTGCCGTGCCGTTCCTTCCGTTACCATTGCCTTTCCTTGCTTTCCCTTGCCTTCCTTACCTTCCGTTACTCTTTGCTTGCCTTGCGTGCATTGCCTAGCCTTGCGTTGTCGTGCCTTAGCCTTGCCTCGCCTGACCGTGCTTTCCCATGCGTTACCCTTTCCTTGCCTTGCCGTTCATTGCCTAGCGTTCGGTGTCGTGCCTTAGACTTGTTCCCCCTTGCCGTGCAGTTCCTTCCGTTACCCTTGCCTTTCCTTGCTTTTCCTTGCCTTCCTTACCTTCCGTTACTCTTTGCTTGCCTTCCCTGAATTGCCTAGCCTTGCGTTGTCGTGCCTTTGCCTTATCTCGCCTGACCTTGCCTTCCTTTGCTTTAAGCTTTCCTTGCATTGTCGTGCATTGCCTAGCATTGCGTTTCCGTGCATTAGCCTTGCCTAGCCTCATCGTGCCTTGCCTTGCGTTACCCTTTGCTTGCCTTGCCGTGCATTGCCTAGACGTGCGTTGTCGTGCCTTAGCCTTGTTTCCCCTTGCCGTGCCGTTCCTTCCGTTACACTTGCCTTTCCTTGCTTTCCCTTGCCTTCCTTACCTTCCGTTACTCTTTGCTTGCCTTCCCTGCATTGCCTAGCCTTGCGTTGTCGTGCCTTAGCCTTATCTCGCCTGACCGTGCCTTCCTTTGCTTTAAGCTTTACTTGCATTGTCGTGCATTGCCTAGCCTTGCGTTGTCGTGCATTAGCCTTGCCTAGCCTCACCGTGCCTTGCCTTGCGTTACCCTTTCCTTGCCTTGCCGTGCATTTCCTAGCCGTGTGTTGTCGTGCCTTAGCCTTGTTTCCCCTTGCCGTTGCGTGCCTTTTGTTACACTTGCCTTGCCTGGCTTTGCCTTGCCTTCCTTTCCTTCCGTTACTCTTTGCTTGCCTTGCCGTGCATTGCCTAGCCGTGCGTTGTCGTGCCTTAGCCTTGTTTCCCCTTGCCGTGCCATTCCTTCCGTTACACTTGCCTTTCTTTGCTTTCCCTTGCCTTCCTTACCTTCCGTTACTCTTTGCTTGCCTTCCGTGCATTGCCTAGCCTTGAGTTGTCGTGCCTTAGCCTTGCCTCGCCTGAACGTGCTTTCCCATGCGTTACCCTTTCCTTGCCTTGCCGTGCATTGCCCAGCCTGCGTTGCCGTGCCTTAGCCTTGTTTCCCCTTGCCGTGCAGTTCCTTCCGTTACCCTTGCCTTTCCTTGCTTTTCCTTGCCTTGCTTACCTTCCGTTACTCTTTGCTTGCCTTCCCTGCATTGCCTAGCCTTGCGTTGTCGTGCCTTAGCCTTATCTCTTCTTACCGTGCCTTCCTTTGCTTTAAGCTTTACTTGCATTGTCGTGCATTGCCTAGCCTTGCGTTGTCGTGCATTAGCCTTGCCTAGCCTCACCGTGCCTTGCCTTGCGTTACCCTTTCCTTGCCTTGCCGTGCATTTCCTAGCCGTGTGTTGCCGTGCCTTAGCCTTGTTACCCCTTGCCGTGCCGTTCCTTCCGTTACCCTTGCCTTCCCTTGCTTTCCCTTGCCTTCCTTGCGTTCCGTTACTCTTTGCTTGCTTTCCGTGCATTGCCTAGCCTTGCGTTGTCATGCCTTAGCCTTGCATCGCCTGACCGTGCTTTCCCATGAGTTACCCTTTCCTTGCCTTTCCGTGCATTGCCTAGCCGTGCGTTGTCGTGCCTTAGCCTTGTTTCCCCTTGCCGGGCCGTTCCTTCCGTTACACTTGCCTTTCCTTCCTTTCCCTTGCCTTCCTTACCTTCCGTTACTCTTTGCTTGCCTTCCGTGCATGGCCTAGCCTTGCGTTGTCGTGCCTTAGCGTTGCCTCGCCTGACCGTGCTTTCAAATGCGTTACCCTTTCCTTGCCTTGCCCTTCATTGCCTAGCGTTCGGTGTCGTGCCTTAGACTTGTTTCCCCTTGCCGTGCCGTTCCTTCCGTTACCCTGGCCTTTCCTTCCTTTTCCTTGCCTTGCTTACCTTCCGTTACTCTTTGCTTGCCTTCCCTGAATTTCCTAGCCTTGCGTTGTCGTGCCTTAGCCTTATCTCGCCTGACCTTGCCTTCCTTTGCTTTAAGCTTTCCTTGCATTGTCGTGCATCGCCTAGCCTTGCGTTTTCGTGCATTAGCCTTGCCTAGCCTCACCGTGCCTTTCCTTGCGTTACCCTTTGCTTGCCTTGCCGTGCATTGCCTAGCCGTGCGTTGTCGTGCCTTAGCCTTGTTTCCCCTTGCCGTGCCGTTCCTTCCGTTACACTTGCCTTTCTTTGCTTTCCCTTTCCTTCCTTACCTTCCGTTTCTCTTTGCTTGCCTTCCGTGCATTGCCTAGCCTTGGGTTGTCGTGCCTTAGCCTTGCCTCGCCTGACCGTGCTTTCCCATGGGTTACCCTTTCCTTGCCTTGCCGTGCATTGCCTAGCGTGCGTTGTCGTGCCTTAGCATTGTTTCCCCTTGCCGTGCCGTTCCTTCCGTTACACTTGCCTTTCCTTGCTTTCCCTTGCCTTCCTTACCTTCCGTTACTCTTTGCTTGCCTTCCCTGCATTGCCTAGCCTTGCGTTGTCGTGCCTTAGCCTTATCTCGCCTGACCGTGCCTTCCTTTGCTTTAAGCTTTACTTGCATTGTCGTGCATTGCCTAGCCTTGCGTTGTCGTGCATTAGCCTTGCCTAGCCTCACCGTGCCTTGCCTTGCGTTACCCTTTCCTTGCCTTGCCGTGCATTTCCTAGCCGTGTGTTGTCGTGCCTTAGCCTTGTTTCCCCTTGCCGTTGCGTGCCTTTTGTTACACTTGCCTTGCCTGGCTTTGCCTTGCCTTCCTTTCCTTCCGTTACTCTTTGCCTGCCTTGCCGTGCATTGCCTAGCCCTGCGTTGTCGTGCCTTAGCCTTGTTTCCCCTTGCCGTTGCGTGCCTTTTGTTACACTTGCCTTTCCTTGCTTTTCCTTGCCTTGCTTACCTTCCGTTACTCTTTGCTTGCCTTCCCTCAATTGCCTAGCCTTGCGTTTTCGTGCCTTTGCCTTATCTCGCCTGACCTTGCCTTCCTTTGCTTTAAGCTTTCCTTGCATTGTCGTGCATTGCCTAGCCTTGCGTTTTCGTGCATTAGCCTTGTCTAGCCTCACCGTGCCTTGCCTTGCGTTACCCTTTGCTTGCCTTGCCGTGCATTGCCTAGACGTGCGTTGTCGTGCCTTAGCCTTGTTTCCCCTTGCCGTGCAGTTCCTTCCGTTACACTTGCCTTTCTTTGCTTTCCCTTGCCTTCCTTACCTTCCGTTACTCTTTGCTTGCCTTCCGTGCATTGCCTAGCCTTGCGTTGTCGTGCCTTAGCCTTGCCTCGCCTGAACGTGCTTTCCCATGCGTTACCCTTTCCTTGCCTTGCCGTGCATTGCCCAGCCTGCGTTGCCGTGCCTTAGCCTTGTTTCCCCTTGCCGTGCAGTTCCTTCCGTTACCCTTGCCTTTCCTTGCTTTTCCTTGCCTTGCTTACCTTCCGTTACTCTTTGCTTCCCTTCCCTGCATTGCCTAGCCTTGCGTTGTCGTGCCTTAGCCTTATCTCGCCTGACCGTGCCTTCCTTTGCTTTAAGCTTTACTTGCATTGTCGTGCATTGCCTAGCCTTGCGTTGTCGTGCATTAGCCTTGCCTAGCCTCACCGTGCCTTGCCTTGCGTTACCCTTTCCTTGCCTTGCCGTGCATTTCCTAGCCGTGTGTTGTCGTGCCTTAGCCTTGTGTCCCCTTGCCGTTGCGTGCCTTTTGTTACACTTGCCTTGCCTGGCTTTGCCTTGCCTTCCTTTCCTTCCGTTACTCTTTCCTTGCCTTGCCGTGCATTGCCTAGCCTTGCGTTGTCGTGCCTTAGCCTTGATTCCCCTTGCCGTGGCGTGCCTTTTGTTACACTTGCCTTTCCTTGCTTTCCCTTGCCTTCCTTACCTTCCGTTACTCTTTGCTTGCCTTCCCTCAATTGCCTAGCCTTGCGTTTTCGTGCCTTTGCCTTATCTCGCCTGACCTTGAATTCCTTTGCTTTAAGCTTTCCTTGCATTGTCGTGCATTGCCTAGCCTTGCGTTTTCGTGCATTAGCCTTGTCTAGCCTCACCGTGCCTTGCCTTGCGTTACCCTTTGCTTGCCTTGCCGTGCATTGCCTAGCCGTGCGTTGTCGTGCCTTAGCCTTGATTCCCCTTGCCGTGGCGTGCCTTTTGTTACACTTGCCTTGCCTGGCTTTGCCTTGCCTTCCTTTCCTTCCGTTACTCTTTCCTTGCCTTGCCGTGCATTGCCTAGCCTTGCATTGTCGTGCCTTATCCTTGCCTCACCTGACCGTGCCTTCCCCTGCGTTACCCTTTCCTTGCCTTGCCGTGCATTGCCTAGCCCTGCGTTGTCGTGCCTTAGCCTTCTTACCCCTTGCCGTGCCGTTCCTTCCGTTACCCTTGTCTTCCCTTGCTTTCCCTTGCCTTCCTTGCGTTCCGTTACTCTTTGCTTGCTTTCCGTGCATTGCCTAGCCTTGCGTTGTCATGCCTTAGACTTGCCTCGCCTGACCGTGCTTTCCCATGCGTTACCCTTTCCTAGCCTTGCCGTGCATTTCCTAGCGTGCGTTGTCGTGCCTTAGCCTTGTTTCCCCTTGCCGTGCCGTTCCTTCCGTTACACTTGCCTTTCCTTGCTTTCACTTGCCTTCCTTACCTTCCGTTACTCTTTGCTTGCCTTCCGTGCATTGCCTAGCCTTGCGTTGTCGTGCCTTAGCCTTGCCTCGCCTGACCGTGCTTTCCCATGCGTTACCCTTTCCTTGCCTTGCCGTTCATTGCCTAGCGTTCGGTGTCGTGCCTTAGACTTGTTCCCCCTTGCCGTGCCGTTCCTTCCGTTACCCTTGCCTTTCCTTGCTTTTCCTTGCCTTCCTTACATTCCGTTACTCTTTGCTTGCCTTCCCTGAATTGCCTAGCCTTGCGTTGTCGTGCCTTTGCCTTATCTCGCCTGACCTTGCCTTCCTTTGCTTTAAGCTTTCCTTGCACTGTCGTGCATTGCCTAGCATTGCGTTTCCGTGCATTAGCCTTGCCTAGCCTCACCGTGCCTTGCCTTGCGTTACCCTTTGCTTGCCTTGCCGTGCATTTCCTAGCCGTGTGTTGTCGTGCCTTAGCCTTGTTTCCCCTTGCCGTTGCGTGCCTTTTGTTACACTTGCCTTGCCTGGCTTTGCCTTGCCTTCCTTTCCTTCCGTTACTGTTTTCTTGCCTTGCCGTGCATTGCCTAGCCCTGCGTTGTCGTGCCTTAGCCTTGTTTCCCCTTGCCGTTGCGTGCCTTTTGTTACACTTGCCTTTCCTTGCTTTTCCTTGCCTTGCTTACCTTCCGTTACTCTTTGCTTGCCTTCCCTCAATTGCCTAGCCTTGCGTTTTCGTGCCTTTGCCTTATCTCGCCTGACCTTGCCTTCCTTTGCTTTAAGCTTTCCTTGCATTGTCGTGCATTGCCTAGCCTTGCGTTTTCGTGCATTAGCCTTGTCTAGCCTCACCGTGCCTTGCCTTGCGTTACCCTTTCCTTGCCTTGCCGTGCATTGCCTAGCCGTGCGTTGTCGTGCCTTAGCCTTGTTTCCCCTTGCCGCGCAGTTCCTTCCGTTACACTTGCCTTTCTTTGCTTTCCCTTGCCTTCCTTACCTTCCGTTACTCTTTGCTTGCCTTCCGTGCATTGCCTAGCCTTGCGTTGTCGTGCCTTAGCCTTGCCTCGCCTGAACGTGCTTTCCCATGCGTTACCCTTTCCTTGCCTTGCCGTGCATTGCCCAGCCTGCGTTGCCGTGCCTTAGCCTTGTTTCCCCTTGCCGTGCAGTTCCTTCCGTTACCCTTGCCTTTCCTTGCTTTTCCTTGCCTTCCTTACCTTCCGTTACTCTTTGCTTGCCTTCCGTGCATTGCCTAGCCTTGCGTTGTCGTGCCTTAGCCTTATCTCGCCTGACCGTGCCTTCCTTTGCTTTAAGCTTTCCTTGCATTGTCGTGCATTGCCTAGCCTTGCGTTTTCGTGCATTAGCCTTGCCTAGCCTCACCGTGCCTTGCCTTGCGTTACCCTTTCCTTGCCTTGCCGTGCATTGCCTAGCCGTGCGTTGTCGTGCCTTAGCTTTGATTCCCCTTGCCTTGGCGTGCCTTTTGTTACACTTGCCTTGCCTGGCTTTGCCTTGCCTTCCTTTCCTTCCGTTACTCTTTCCTTGCCTTGCCGTGCATTGCCTAGCATTGCATTGTCGTGCCTTATCCTTGCCTCACCTGACCGTGCCTTCCCCTGCGTTACCCTTTCCTTGCCTTGCCGTGCATTGCCTAGCCCTGCGTTGTCGTGCCTTAGCCTTCTTACCCCTTGCCGTGCCGTTCCTTCCGTTACCCTTGTCTTCCCTTGCTTTCCCTTTCCTTCCTTGCGTTCCGTTACTCTTTGCTTGCTTTCCGTGCATTGCCTAGCCTTGCGTTGTCATGCCTTAGCCTTGCCTCGCCTGACCGTGCTTTCCCATGCGTTACCCTTTCCTAGCCTTGCCGTGCATTGCCTAGCGTGCGTTGTCGTGCCTTAGCCTTGTTTCCCCTTGCCGTGCCGTTCCTTCCGTTACACTTGCCTTTCCTTGCTTTCCCTTGCCTTCCTTATCTTCCGTTACTCTTTGCTTGCCTTCCGTGCATTGCCTAGCCTTGCGTTGTCTTGCCTTAGCCTTGCCTCGCCTGACCGTGCTTTCCCATGCGTTACCCTTTCCTTGCCTTGCCGTTCATTGCCTAGCGTTCGGTGTCGTGCCTTAGACTTGTTCCCCCTTGCCGTGCCGTTCCTTCCGTTACCCTTGCCTTTCCTTGCTTTTCCTTGCCTTCCTTACCTTCCGTTACTCTTTGCTTCCCTTCCCTGAATTGCCTAGCCTTGCGTTGTCGTGCCTTTGCCTTATCTCGCCTGACCTTGCCTTCCTTTGCTTTAAGCTTTCCTTGCATTGTCGTGCATTGCCTAGCATTGCGTTTCCGTGCATTAGCCTTGCCTAGCCTCACCGTGCCTTGCCTTGCGTTACCCTTTGCTTGCCTTGCCGTGCATTGCCTAGACGTGCGTTGTCGTGCCTTAGCCTTGTTTCCCCTTGCCGTGCAGTTCCTTCCGTTACACTTGCCTTTCTTTGCTTTCCCTTGCCTTCCTTACCTTCCGTTACTCTTTGCTTGCCTTCCGTGCATTGCCTAGCCTTGCGTTGTCGTGCCTTAGCCTTGACTCGCCTGAACGTGCTTTCCCATGCGTTACCCTTTCCTTGCCTTGCCGTGCATTGCCCAGCCTGCGTTGCCGTGCCTTAGCCTTGTTTCCCCTTGCCGTGCAGTTCCTTCCGTTACCCTTGCCTTTCCTTGCTTTTCCTTGCCTTGCTTACCTTCCGTTACTCTTTGCTTCCCTTCCCTGCATTGCCTAGCCTTGCGTTGTCGTGCCTTAGCCTTATCTCGCCTGACCGTGCCTTCCTTTGCTTTAAGCTTTCCTTGCATTGTCGTGCATTGCCTAGCCTTGCGTTGTCGTGCATTAGCCTTGCCTAGCCTCACCGTGCCTTGCCTTGCGTTACCCTTTCCTTGCCTTGCCGTGCATTGCCTAGCGTGCGTTGTCGTGCCTTAGCATTGTTTCCCCTTGCCGTGCCGTTCCTTCCGTTACACTTGCCTTTCCTTGCTTTCCCTTGCCTTCCTTACCTTCCGTTACTCTTTGCTTGCCTTCCCTGCATTGCCTAGCCTTGCGTTGTCGTGCCTTAGCCTTATCTCGCCTGACCGTGCCTTCCTTTGCTTTAAGCTTTACTTGCATTGTCGTGCATTGCCTAGCCTTGCGTTGTCGTGCATTAGCCTTGCCTAGCCTCACCGTGCCTTGCCTTGCGTTACCCTTTCCTTGCCTTGCCGTGCATTTCCTAGCCGTGTGTTGTCGTGCCTTAGCCTTGTTTCCCCTTGCCGTTGCGTGCCTTTTGTTACACTTGCCTTGCCTGGCTTTGCCTTGCCTTCCTTTCCTTCCGTTACTGTTTGCTTGCCTTGCCGTGCATTGCCTAGCCGTGCGTTGTCGTGCCTTAGCCTTGTTTCCCCTTGCCGTGCCGTTCCTTCCGTTACACTTGCCTTTCTTTGCTTTTCCTTGCCTTGCTTACCTTCCGTTACTCTTTGCTTCCCTTCCCTGCATTGCCTAGCCTTGCGTTGTCGTGCCTTAGCCTTATCTCGCCTGACCGTGCCTTCCTTTGCTTTAAGCTTTACTTGCATTGTCGTGCATTGCCTAGCCTTGCGTTGTCGTGCATTAGCCTTGCCTAGCCTCACCGTGCCTTGCCTTGCGTTACCCTTTCCTTGCCTTGCCGTGCATTTCCTAGCCGTGTGTTGTCGTGCCTTAGCCTTGTTTCCCCTTGCCGTTGCGTGCCTTTTGTTACACTTGCCTTGCCTGGCTTTGCCTTGCCTTCCTTTCCTTCCGTTACTCTTTGCTTGCCTTGCCGTGCTTTGCCTAGCCCTGCGTTGTCGTGCCTTAGTCTTGTTTCCCCTTACCGTTGCGTGCCTTTTGTTACACTTGCCTTTCCTTGCTTTACCGTGCCTTGCTTACCTTCCGTTACTCTTTGCTTGCCTTCCCTCAATTGCCTAGCCTTGCGTTTTCGTGCCTTTGCCTTATCTCGCCTGACCTTGAATTCCTTTGCTTTTAGCTTTCCTTGCATTGTCGTGCATTGCCTAGCCTTGCGTTTTCGTGCATTAGCCTTGTCTAGCCTCACCGTGCCTTGCCTTGCGTTACCCTTTGCTTGCCTTGCCGTGCATTGCCTAGCCGTGCGTTGTCGTGCCTTAGCCTTGATTCCCCTTGCCGTGGCGTGCCTTTTGTTACACTTGCCTTGCCTGGCTTTGCCTTGCCTTCCTTTCCTTCCGTTACTCTTTCCTTGCCTTGCCGTGCATTGCCTAGCCTTGCATTGTCGTGCCTTATCCTTGCCTCACCTGACCGTGCCTTCCCCTGCGTTACCCTTTCCTTGCCTTGCCGTGCATTGCCTAGCCCTGCGTTGTCGTGCCTTAGCCTTCTTACCCCCTTGCCGTGCCGTTCCTTCCGTTACCCTTGTCTTCCCTTGCTTTCCCTTGCCTTCCTTGCGTTCCGTTACTCTTTGCTTGCTTTCCGTGCATTGCCTAGCCTTGCGTTGTCATGCCTTAGACTTGCCTCGCCTGACCGTGCTTTCCCATGCGTTACCCTTTCCTAGCCTTGCCGTGCATTGACTAGCGTGCGTTGTCGTGCCTTAGCCTTGTTTCCCCTTGCCGTGCCGTTCCTTCCGTTACACTTGCCTTTCCTTGCTTTCCCTTGCCTTCCTTACCTTCCGTTACTCTTTGCTTGCCTTCCGTGCATTGCCTAGCCTTGCGTTGTCGTGCCTGAGCCTTGCCTCGCCTGACCGTGCTTTCCCATGCGTTACCCTTTCCTTGCCTTGCCGTTCATTGCCTAGCGTTCGGTGTCGTGCCTTAGACTTGTTCCCCCTTGCCGTGCCGTTCCATCCGTTACCCTTGCCTTTCCTTGCTTTTCCTTGCCTTCCTTACCTTCCGTTACTCTTTGCTTGCCTTCCCTGAATTGCCTAGCCTTGCGTTGTCGTGCCTTTGCCTTATCTCGCCTGACCTTGCCTTCCTTTGCTTTAAGCTTTCCTTGCACTGTCGTGCATTGCCTAGCATTGCGTTTCCGTGCATTAGCCTTGCCTAGCCTCACCGTGCCTTGCCTTGCGTTACCCTTTGCTTGCCTTGCCGTGCATTGCCTAGACGTGCGTTGTCGTGCCTTAGCCTTGTTTCCCCTTGCCGTGCAGTTCCTTCCGTTACACTTGCCTTTCTTTGCTTTCCCTTGCCTTCCTTACCTTCCATTACTCTTTGCTTGCCTTCCGTGCATTGCCTAGCCTTGCGTTGTCGTGCCTTAGCCTTGCCTCGCCTGAACGTGCTTTCCCATGCGTTACCCTTTCCTTGCCTTGCCGTGCATTGCCCAGCCTGCGTTGCCGTGCCTTAGCCTTGTTTCCCCTTGCCGTGCAGTTCCTTCCGTTACCCTTGCCTTTCCTTGCTTTTCCTTGCCTTGCTTACCTTCCGTTACTCTTTGCTTCCCTTCCCTGCATTGCCTAGCCTTGCGTTGTCGTGCCTTAGCCTTATCTCGCCTGACCGTGCCTTCCTTTGCTTTAAGCTTTCCTTGCATTGTCGTGCATTGCCTAGCCTTGCGTTGTCGTGCATTAGCCTTGCCTAGCCTCACCGTGCCTTGCCTTGCGTTACCCTTTCCTTGCCTTGCCGTGCATTGCCTAGCGTGCGTTGTCGTGCCTTAGCATTGTTTCCCCTTGCCGTGCCGTTCCTTCCGTTACACTTGCCTTTCCTTGCTTTCCCTTGCCTTCCTTACCTTCCGTTACTCTTTGCTTGCCTTCCCTGCATTGCCTAGCCTTGCGTTGTCGTGCCTTAGCCTTATCTCGCCTGACCGTGCCTTCCTTTGCTTTAAGCTTTACTTGCATTGTCGTGCATTGCCTAGCCTTGCGTTGTCGTGCATTAGCCTTGCCTAGCCTCACCGTGCCTTGCCTTGCGTTACCCTTTCCTTGCCTTCCCGTGCATTTCCTAGCCGTGTGTTGTCGTGCCTTAGCCTTGTTTCCCCTTGCCGTTGCGTGCCTTTTGTTACACTTGCCTTGCCTGGCTTTGCCTTGCCTTCCTTTCCTTCCGTTACTCTTTGCTTGCCTTGCCGTGCATTGCCTAGCCCTGCGTTGTCGTGCCTTAGCCTTGTTTGCCCTTGCCGTTGCGTGCCTTTTGTTACACTTGCCTTTCCTTGCTTTTCCTTGCCTTGCTTACCTTCCGTTACTCTTTGCTTGCCTTCCCTCAATTGCCTAGCCTTGCGTTTTCGTGCCTTTGCCTTATCTCGCCTGACCTTGCCTTCCTTTGCTTTAAGCTTTCCTTGCATTGTCGTGCATTGCCTAGCCTTGCGTTTTCGTGCATTAGCCTTGTCTAGCCTCACCGTGCCTTGCCTTGCGTTACCCTTTGCTTGCCTTGCCGTGCATTGCCTAGCCGTGCGTTGTCGTGCCTTAGCCTTGTTTCCCCTTGCCGCGCAGTTCCTTCCGTTACACTTGCCTTTCTTTGCTTTCCCTTGCCTTCCTTACCTTCCGTTACTCTTTGCTTGCCTTCCGTGCATTGCCTAGCCTTGCGTTGTCGTGCCTTAGCCTTGCCTCGCCTGAACGTGCTTTCCCATGCGTTACCCTTTCCTTGCCTTGCCGTGCATTGCCCAGCCTGCGTTGCCGTGCCTTAGCCTTGTTTCCCCTTGCCGTGCAGTTCCTTCCGTTACCCTTGCCTTTCCTTGCTTTTCCTTGCCTTCCTTACCTTCCGTTACTCTTTGCTTGCCTTCCGTGCATTGCCTAGCCTTGCGTTGTCGTGCCTTAGCCTTATCTCGCCTGACCGTGCCTTCCTTTGCTTTAAGCTTTCCTTGCATTGTCGTGCATTGCCTAGCCTTGCGTTTTCGTGCATTAGCCTTGCCTAGCCTCACCGTGCCTTGCCTTGCGTTACCCTTTCCTTGCCTTGCCGTGCATTGCCTAGCCGTGCGTTGTCGTGCCTTAGCTTTGATTCCCCTTGCCTTGGCGTGCCTTTTGTTACACTTGCCTTGCCTGGCTTTGCCTTGCCTTCCTTTCCTTCCGTTACTCTTTCCTTGCCTTGCCGTGCATTGCCTAGCATTGCATTGTCGTGCCTTATCCTTGCCTCACCTGACCGTGCCTTCCCCTGCGTTACCCTTTCCTTGCCTTGCCGTGCATTGCCTAGCCCTGCGTTGTCGTGCCTTAGCCTTCTTACCCCTTGCCGTGCCGTTCCTTCCGTTACCCTTGTCTTCCCTTGCTTTCCCTTTCCTTCCTTGCGTTCCGTTACTCTTTGCTTGCTTTCCGTGCATTGCCTAGCCTTGCGTTGTCATGCCTTAGCCTTGCCTCGCCTGACCGTGCTTTCCCATGCGTTACCCTTTCCTAGCCTTGCCGTGCATTGCCTAGCGTGCGTTGTCGTGCCTTAGCCTTGTTTCCCCTTGCCGTGCCGTTCCTTCCGTTACACTTGCCTTTCCTTGCTTTCCCTTGCCTTCCTTATCTTCCGTTACTCTTTGCTTGCCTTCCGTGCATTGCCTAGCCTTGCGTTGTCTTGCCTTAGCCTTGCCTCGCCTGACCGTGCTTTCCCATGCGTTACCCTTTCCTTGCCTTGCCGTTCATTGCCTAGCGTTCGGTGTCGTGCCTTAGACTTGTTCCCCCTTGCCGTGCCGTTCCTTCCGTTACCCTTGCCTTTCCTTGCTTTTCCTTGCCTTCCTTACCTTCCGTTACTCTTTGCTTCCCTTCCCTGAATTGCCTAGCCTTGCGTTGTCGTGCCTTTGCCTTATCTCGCCTGACCTTGCCTTCCTTTGCTTTAAGCTTTCCTTGCATTGTCGTGCATTGCCTAGCATTGCGTTTCCGTGCATTAGCCTTGCCTAGCCTCACCGTGCCTTGCCTTGCGTTACCCTTTGCTTGCCTTGCCGTGCATTGCCTAGACGTGCGTTGTCGTGCCTTAGCCTTGTTTCCCCTTGCCGTGCAGTTCCTTCCGTTACACTTGCCTTTCTTTGCTTTCCCTTGCCTTCCTTACCTTCCGTTACTCTTTGCTTGCCTTCCGTGCATTGCCTAGCCTTGCGTTGTCGTGCCTTAGCCTTGACTCGCCTGAACGTGCTTTCCCATGCGTTACCCTTTCCTTGCCTTGCCGTGCATTGCCCAGCCTGCGTTGCCGTGCCTTAGCCTTGTTTCCCCTTGCCGTGCAGTTCCTTCCGTTACCCTTGCCTTTCCTTGCTTTTCCTTGCCTTGCTTACCTTCCGTTACTCTTTGCTTCCCTTCCCTGCATTGCCTAGCCTTGCGTTGTCGTGCCTTAGCCTTATCTCGCCTGACCGTGCCTTCCTTTGCTTTAAGCTTTCCTTGCATTGTCGTGCATTGCCTAGCCTTGCGTTGTCGTGCATTAGCCTTGCCTAGCCTCACCGTGCCTTGCCTTGCGTTACCCTTTCCTTGCCTTGCCGTGCATTGCCTAGCGTGCGTTGTCGTGCCTTAGCATTGTTTCCCCTTGCCGTGCCGTTCCTTCCGTTACACTTGCCTTTCCTTGCTTTCCCTTGCCTTCCTTACCTTCCGTTACTCTTTGCTTGCCTTCCCTGCATTGCCTAGCCTTGCGTTGTCGTGCCTTAGCCTTATCTCGCCTGACCGTGCCTTCCTTTGCTTTAAGCTTTACTTGCATTGTCGTGCATTGCCTAGCCTTGCGTTGTCGTGCATTAGCCTTGCCTAGCCTCACCGTGCCTTGCCTTGCGTTACCCTTTCCTTGCCTTGCCGTGCATTTCCTAGCCGTGTGTTGTCGTGCCTTAGCCTTGTTTCCCCTTGCCGTTGCGTGCCTTTTGTTACACTTGCCTTGCCTGGCTTTGCCTTGCCTTCCTTTCCTTCCGTTACTGTTTGCTTGCCTTGCCGTGCATTGCCTAGCCGTGCGTTGTCGTGCCTTAGCCTTGTTTCCCCTTGCCGTGCCATTCCTTCCGTTACACTTGCCTTTCTTTGCTTTTCCTTGCCTTGCTTACCTTCCGTTACTCTTTGCTTCCCTTCCCTGCATTGCCTAGCCTTGCGTTGTCGTGCCTTAGCCTTATCTCGCCTGACCGTGCCTTCCTTTGCTTTAAGCTTTACTTGCATTGTCGTGCATTGCCTAGCCTTGCGTTGTCGTGCATTAGCCTTGCCTAGCCTCACCGTGCCTTGCCTTGCGTTACCCTTTCCTTGCCTTGCCGTGCATTTCCTAGCCGTGTGTTGTCGTGCCTTAGCCTTGTTTCCCCTTGCCGTTGCGTGCCTTTTGTTACACTTGCCTTGCCTGGCTTTGCCTTGCCTTCCTTTCCTTCCGTTACTCTTTGCTTGCCTTGCCGTGCTTTGCCTAGCCCTGCGTTGTCGTGCCTTAGTCTTGTTTCCCCTTACCGTTGCGTGCCTTTTGTTACACTTGCCTTTCCTTGCTTTACCGTGCCTTGCTTACCTTCCGTTACTCTTTGCTTGCCTTCCCTCAATTGCCTAGCCTTGCGTTTTCGTGCCTTTGCCTTATCTCGCCTGACCTTGAATTCCTTTGCTTTTAGCTTTCCTTGCATTGTCGTGCATTGCCTAGCCTTGCGTTTTCGTGCATTAGCCTTGTCTAGCCTCACCGTGCCTTGCCTTGCGTTACCCTTTGCTTGCCTTGCCGTGCATTGCCTAGCCGTGCGTTGTCGTGCCTTAGCCTTGATTCCCCTTGCCGTGGCGTGCCTTTTGTTACACTTGCCTTGCCTGGCTTTGCCTTGCCTTCCTTTCCTTCCGTTACTCTTTCCTTGCCTTGCCGTGCATTGCCTAGCCTTGCATTGTCGTGCCTTATCCTTGCCTCACCTGACCGTGCCTTCCCCTGCGTTACCCTTTCCTTGCCTTGCCGTGCATTGCCTAGCCCTGCGTTGTCGTGCCTTAGCCTTCTTACCCCCTTGCCGTGCCGTTCCTTCCGTTACCCTTGTCTTCCCTTGCTTTCCCTTGCCTTCCTTGCGTTCCGTTACTCTTTGCTTGCTTTCCGTGCATTGCCTAGCCTTGCGTTGTCATGCCTTAGACTTGCCTCGCCTGACCGTGCTTTCCCATGCGTTACCCTTTCCTAGCCTTGCCGTGCATTGACTAGCGTGCGTTGTCGTGCCTTAGCCTTGTTTCCCCTTGCCGTGCCGTTCCTTCCGTTACACTTGCCTTTCCTTGCTTTCCCTTGCCTTCCTTACCTTCCGTTACTCTTTGCTTGCCTTCCGTGCATTGCCTAGCCTTGCGTTGTCGTGCCTGAGCCTTGCCTCGCCTGACCGTGCTTTCCCATGCGTTACCCTTTCCTTGCCTTGCCGTTCATTGCCTAGCGTTCGGTGTCGTGCCTTAGACTTGTTCCCCCTTGCCGTGCCGTTCCATCCGTTACCCTTGCCTTTCCTTGCTTTTCCTTGCCTTCCTTACCTTCCGTTACTCTTTGCTTGCCTTCCCTGAATTGCCTAGCCTTGCGTTGTCGTGCCTTTGCCTTATCTCGCCTGACCTTGCCTTCCTTTGCTTTAAGCTTTCCTTGCACTGTCGTGCATTGCCTAGCATTGCGTTTCCGTGCATTAGCCTTGCCTAGCCTCACCGTGCCTTGCCTTGCGTTACCCTTTGCTTGCCTTGCCGTGCATTGCCTAGACGTGCGTTGTCGTGCCTTAGCCTTGTTTCCCCTTGCCGTGCAGTTCCTTCCGTTACACTTGCCTTTCTTTGCTTTCCCTTGCCTTCCTTACCTTCCATTACTCTTTGCTTGCCTTCCGTGCATTGCCAAGCCTTGCGTTGTCGTGCCTTAGCCTTGCCTCCCCTGACCGTGCTTTCCCATGCGTTACCCTTTCCTTGCCTTGCCGTGCATTGCCCAGCCTGCGTTGCCGTGCCTTAGCCTTGTTTCCCCTTGCCGTGCAGTTCCTTCCGTTACCCTTGCCTTTCCTTGCTTTTCCTTGCCTTGCTTACCTTCCGTTACTCTTTGCTTCCCTTCCCTGCATTGCCTAGCCTTGCGTTGTCGTGCCTTAGCCTTATCTCGCCTGACCGTGCCTTCCTTTGCTTTAAGCTTTCCTTGCATTGTCGTGCATTGCCTAGCCTTGCGTTGTCGTGCATTAGCCTTGCCTAGCCTCACCGTGCCTTGCCTTGCGTTACCCTTTCCTTGCCTTGCCGTGCATTGCCTAGCGTGCGTTGTCGTGCCTTAGCATTGTTTCCCCTTGCCGTGCCGTTCCTTCCGTTACACTTGCCTTTCCTTGCTTTCCCTTGCCTTCCTTACCTTCCGTTACTCTTTGCTTGCCTTCCCTGCATTGCCTAGCCTTGCGTTGTCGTGCCTTAGCCTTATCTCGCCTGACCGTGCCTTCCTTTGCTTTAAGCTTTACTTGCATTGTCGTGCATTGCCTAGCCTTGCGTTGTCGTGCATTAGCCTTGCCTAGCCTCACCGTGCCTTGCCTTGCGTTACCCTTTCCTTGCCTTCCCGTGCATTTCCTAGCCGTGTGTTGTCGTGCCTTAGCCTTGTTTCCCCTTGCCGTTGCGTGCCTTTTGTTACACTTGCCTTGCCTGGCTTTGCCTTGCCTTCCTTTCCTTCCGTTACTCTTTGCTTGCCTTGCCGTGCATTGCCTAGCCCTGCGTTGTCGTGCCTTAGCCTTGTTTGCCCTTGCCGTTGCGTGCCTTTTGTTACACTTGCCTTTCCTTGCTTTTCCTTGCCTTGCTTACCTTCCGTTACTCTTTGCTTGCCTTCCCTCAATTGCCTAGCCTTGCGTTTTCGTGCCTTTGCCTTATCTCGCCTGACCTTGCCTTCCTTTGCTTTAAGCTTTCCTTGCATTGTCGTGCATTGCCTAGCCTTGCGTTTTCGTGCATTAGCCTTGTCTAGCCTCACCGTGCCTTGCCTTGCGTTACCCTTTGCTTGCCTTGCCGTGCATTGCCTAGCCGTGCGTTGTCGTGCCTTAGCCTTGTTTCCCCTTGCCGTGCAGTTCCTTCCGTTACACTTGCCTTTCTTTGCTTTCCCTTGCCTTCCTTACCTTCCGTTACTCTTTGCTTGCCTTCCGTGCATTGCCTAGCCTTGCGTTGTCGTGCCTTAGCCTTGCCTCGCCTGAACGTGCTTTCCCATGCGTTACCCTTTACTTGCCTTGCCGTGCATTGCCCAGCCTGCGTTGCCGTGCCTTAGCCTTGTTTCCCCTTGCCGTGCAGTTCCTTCCGTTACCCTTGCCTTTCCTTGCTTTTCCTTGCCTTGCTTACCTTCCGTTACTCTTTGCTTCCCTTCCCTGCATTGCCTAGCCTTGCGTTGTCGTGCCTTAGCCTTATCTCGCCTGACCGTGCCTTCCTTTGCTTTAAGCTTTCCTTGCATTGTCGTGCATTGCCTAGCCTTGCGTTGTCGTGCATTAGCCTTGCCTAGCCTCACCGTGCCTTGCCTTGCGTTACCCTTTCCTTGCCTTGCCGTGCATTGCCTAGCGTGCGTTGTCGTGCCTTAGCCTTGTTACCCCTTGCCGTGCCGTTCCTTCCGTTACCCTTGCCTTCCCTTGCTTTCCCTTGCCTTCCTTGCGTTCCGTTACTCTTTGCTTGCTTTCCGTGCATTGCCTAGCCTTGCGTTGTCATGCCTTAGGCTTGCCTCGCCTGACCGTGCTTTCCCATGCGTTACCCTTTCCTTGCCTTGCCGTGCATTGCCTAGCGTGCGTTGTCGTGCCTTAGCCTTGTTTCCCCTTGCCGTGCCGTTCCTTCCGTTACACTTGCCTTTCTTTGCTTTCCCTTGCCTTCCTTACTTTCCGTTACTCTTTGCTTGCCTTCCGTGTATTGCCTAGCCTTGCGTTGTCGTGCCTTAGCCTTATCTCGCCTGACCGTGCCTTCTTTTGCTTTAAGCTTTCCTTGCATTTTAATGCATTGCCTAGCCTTGCGTTGTCGTGCATTAGCCTTGCCTAGCCTCACCGTGCCTTGCCTTGCGTTACCCTTTCCTTGCCTTGCCGTGCATTGCCTAGCCGTGCGTTGTCGTGCCTTAGCCTTGATTCCCCTTGCCGTGGCGTGCCTTTTGTTACACTTGCCTTGCCTGGCTTTGCCTTGCCTTCCTTTCCTTCCGTTACTCTTTCCTTGCCTTGCCGTGCATTGCCTAGCCTTGCATTGTCGTGCCTTATCCTTGCCTCACCTGACCGTGCCTTCCCCTGCGTTACCCTTTCCTTGCCTTGCCGTGCATTGCCTAGCCCTGCGTTGTCGTGCCATAGCCTTCTTACCCCTTGCCGTGCCGTTCCTTCCGTTACCCTTGTCTTCCCTTGCTTTCCCTTGCCTTCCTTGGGTTCCGTTACTCTTTGCTTGCTTTCCGTGCATTGCCTAGCCTTGCGTTGTCATGCCTTAGCCTTGCCTCGCCTGACCGTGCTTTCCCATGCGTTACCCTTTCCTAGCCTTGCCGTGCATTGCCTAGCGTGTGTTGTCGTGCCTTAGCCTTGTTTCCTCTTGCCGTGCCGTTCCTTCCGTTACACTTGCCTTTCCTTGCTTTCCCTTGCCTTCCTTACCTTCCGTTAAACTTTGCTTGCCTTCCGTGCATTGCCTAGCCTTGCGTTGTCGTGCCTTAGCCTTGCCTCGCCTGACCGTGCTTTCCCATGCGTTACCCTTTCCTTACCTTGCCGTTCATTGCCTAGCGTTCGGTGTCGTGCCTTAGACTTGTTCCCCCTTGCCGTGCCGTTCCTTCCGTCACCCTTGCCTTTCCTTGCTTTTCCTTGCCTTCCTTACCTTCCGTTACTCTTTGCTTGCCTTCCCTGAATTGCCTAGCCTTGCGTTGTCGTGCCTTTGACTTATCTCGCCTGACCTTGCCTTCCTTTGCTTTAAGCTTTCCTTGCATTGTCGTGCATTGCCTAGCATTGCGTTTCCGTGCATTAGCCTTGCCTAGCCTCACCGTGCCTTGCCTTGCGTTACCCTTTGCTTGCCTTGCCGTGCATTGCCTAGACGTGCGTTGTCGTGCCTTAGCCTTGTTTCCCCTTGCCGTGCAGTTCCTTCCGTTACACTTGCCTTTCTTTGCTTTCCCTTGCCTTCCTTACCTTCCGTTACTCTTTGCTTGCCTTCCGTGCATTGCCTAGCCTTGCGTTGTCGTGCCTTAGCCTTGCCTCGCCTGAACGTGCTTTCCCATGCGTTACCCTTTCCTTGCCTTGCCGTGCATTGCCCAGCCTGCGTTGCCGTGCCTTAGCCTTGTTTCCCCTTGCCGTGCAGTTCCTTCCGTTACCCTTGCCTTTCCTTGCTTTTCCTTGCCTTGCTTACCTTCCGTTACTCTTTGCTTCCCTTCCCTGCATTGCCTAGCCTTGCGTTGTCGTGCCTTAGCCTTATCTCGCCTGACCGTGCCTTCCTTTGCTTTAAGCTTTCCTTGCATTGTCGTGCATTGCCTAGCCTTGCGTTGTCGTGCATTAGCCTTGCCTAGCCTCACCGTGCCTTGCCTTGCGTTACCCTTTCCTTGCCTTGCCGTGCATTTCCTAGCCGTGTGTTGTCGTGCCTTAGCCTTGTTTCCCCTTGCCGTTGCGTGCCTTTTGTTACACTTGCCTTGCCTGGCTTTGCCTTGCCTTCCTTTCCTTCCGTTACTCTTTGCTTGCCTTGACGTGCATTGCCTAGCCCTGCGTTGTCGTGCCTTAGCCTTGTTTCCCCTTGCCGTTGCGTGCCTTTTGTTACACTTGCCTTTCCTTGCTTTTCCTTGCCTTGCTTACCTTCCGTTACTCTTTGCTTGCCTTCCCTCAATTGCCTAGCCTTGCGTTTTCGTGCCTTTGCCTTATCTCGCCTGACCTTGCCTTCCTTTGCTTTAAGCTTTCCTTGAATTGTCGTGCATTGCCTAGCCTTGCGTTTTCGTGCATTAGCCTTGTCTAGCCTCACCGTGCCTTGCCTTGCGTTACCCTTTGCTTGCCTTGCCGTGCATTGCCTAGCCGTGCGTTGTCGTGCCTTAGCCTTGTTTCCCCTTGCCGTGCAGTTCCTTCCGTTACACTTGCTTTCTTTGCTTTCCCTTGCCTTCCTTACCTTCCGTTACTCTTTCCTTGCCTTCCGTGCATTGCCTAGCCTTGCGTTGTCGTGCCTTAGCCTTGCCTCGCCTGAACGTGCTTTCCCATGCGTTACCCTTTACTTGCCTTGCCGTGCATTGCCCAGCCTGCGTTGCCGTGCCTTAGCCTTGTTTCCCCTTGCCGTGCAGTTCCTTCCGTTACCCTTGCCTCTCTTTGCTTTTCCTTGCCTTGCTTACCTTCCGTTACTCTTTGCTTCCCTTCCCTGCATTGCCTAGCCTTGCGTTGTCGTGCTTTAGCCTTATCTCGCCTGACCGTGCCTTCCTTTGCTTTAAGCTTTCCTTGCATTGTCGTGCATTGCCTAGCCTTGCGTTGTCGTGCATTAGCCTTGACTAGCCTCACCGTGCCTTGCCTTGCGTTACCCTTTCCTTGCCTTGCCGTGCATTGCCTAGCGTGCGTTGTCGTGCCTTATCCTTGTTACCCCTTGCCGTGCCTTTCCTTCCGTTACCCTTGCCTTCCCTTGCTTTCCCTTGCCTTCCTTACCTTCCGTTTCTCTTTGCTTGCCTTCCGTGCATTGCCTAGCCTTGCGTTGTCGTGCCTTAGCCTTGCCTCGCCTGAACGTGCTTTCCCATGCGTTACCCTTTCCTTGCCTTGCCGTGCATTGCCCAGCCTGCGTTGCCGTGCCTTAGCCTTGTTTCCCCTTGCCGTGCAGTTCCTTCCGTTACCCTTGCCTTTCCTTGCTTTTCCTTGCCTTGCTTACCTTCCGTTACTCTTTGCTTCCCTTCCCTGCATTGCCTAGCCTTGCGTTGTCGTGCCTTAGCCTTATCTCGCCTGACCGTGCCTTCATTTGCTTTAAGCTTTACTTGCATTGTCGTGCATTGCCTAGCCTTGCGTTGTCGTGCATTAGCCTTGCCTAGCCTCACCGTGCCTTGCCTTGCGTTACCCTTTCCTTGCCTTGCCGTGCATTTCCTAGCCGTGTGTTGTCGTGCCTTAGCCTTGTTTCCCCTTGCCGTTGCGTGCCTTTTGTTACACTTGCCTTGCCTGGCTTTGCCTTGCCTTCCTTTCCTTCCGTTACTCTTTGCTTGCCTTCCCTCAATTGCCTAGCCTTGCGTTTTCGTGCCTTTGCCTTATCTCGCCTGACCTTGCCTTCCTTTGCTTTAAGCTTTCCTTGCATTGTCGTGCATTGCCTAGCCTTGCGTTTTCGTGCATTAGCCTTGTCTAGCCTCACCGTGCCTTGCCTTGCGTTACCCTTTGCTTGCCTTGCCGTGCATTGCCTAGCCGTGCGTTGTCGTGCCTTAGCCTTGTTTCCCCTTGCCGTGCAGTTCCTTCCGTTACACTTGCCTTTCTTTGCTTTCCCTTGCCTTCCTTACCTTCCGTTACTCTTTGCTTGCCTTCCGTGCATTGCCTAGCCTTGCGTTGTCGTGCCTTAGCCTTGCCTCGCCTGAACGTGCTTTCCCATGCGTTACCCTTTACTTGCCTTGCCGTGCATTGCCCAGCCTGCGTTGCCGAGCCTTAGCCTTGTTTCCCCTTGCCGTGCAGTTCCTTCCGTTACTCTTGCCTTTCCTTGCTTTTCCTTGCCTTGCTTACCTTCCGTTACTCTTTCCTTCCCTTCCCTGCATTGCCTAGCCTTGCGTTGTTGTGCCTTAGCCTTATCTCGCCTGACCGTGCCTTCCTTTGCTTTAAGCTTTCCTTGCATTGTCGTGCATTGCCTAGCCTTGCGTTGTCGTGCATTAGCCTTGCCTAGCCTCACCGTGCCTTGCCTTGCGTTACCCTTTCCTTGCCTTGCCGTGCATTGCCTAGCGTGCGTTGTCGTGCCTTAGCCTTGTTACCCCTTGCCGTGCCGTTCCTTCCGTTACCCTTGCCTTCCCTTGCTTTCCCTTGCCTTCCTTGCGTTCCGTTACTCTTTGCTTGCTTTCCGTGCATTGCCTAGCCTTGCGCTGTCATGCCTTAGGCTTGCCTCGCCTGACCGTGCTTTCCCATGCGTTACCCTTTCCTAGCCTTGCCGTGCATTTCCTAGCGTGCGTTGTCGTGCCTTAGCCTTGTTTCCCCTTGCCGTGCCGTTCCTTCCGTTACACTTGCCTTTCCTTGCTTTCACTTGCCTTCCTTACCTTCCGTTACTCTTTGCTTGCCTTCCGTGCATTGCCTAGCCTTGCGTTGTCGTGCCTTAGCCTTGCCTCGCCTGACCGTGCTTTCCCATGCGTTACCCTTTCCTTGCCTTGCCGTTCATTGCCTAGCGTTCGGTGTCGTGCCTTAGACTTGTTCCCCCTTGCCGTGCCGTTCCTTCCGTTACCCTTGCCTTTCCTTGCTTTTCCTTGCCTTCCTTACATTCCGTTACTCTTTGCTTGCCTTCCCTGAATTGCCTAGCCTTGCGTTGTCGTGCCTTTGCCTTATCTCGCCTGACCTTGCCTTCCTTTGCTTTAAGCTTTCCTTGCACTGTCGTGCATTGCCTAGCATTGCGTTTCCGTGCATTAGCCTTGCCTAGCCTCACCGTGCCTTGCCTTGCGTTACCCTTTGCTTGCCTTGCCGTGCATTTCCTAGCCGTGTGTTGTCGTGCCTTAGCCTTGTTTCCCCTTGCCGTTGCGTGCCTTTTGTTACACTTGCCTTGCCTGGCTTTGCCTTGCCTTCCTTTCCTTCCGTTACTGTTTTCTTGCCTTGCCGTGCATTGCCTAGCCCTGCGTTGTCGTGCCTTAGCCTTGTTTCCCCTTGCCGTTGCGTGCCTTTTGTTACACTTGCCTTTCCTTGCTTTTCCTTGCCTTGCTTACCTTCCGTTACTCTTTGCTTGCCTTCCCTCAATTGCCTAGCCTTGCGTTTTCGTGCCTTTGCCTTATCTCGCCTGACCTTGCCTTCCTTTGCTTTAAGCTTTCCTTGCATTGTCGTGCATTGCCTAGCCTTGCGTTTTCGTGCATTAGCCTTGTCTAGCCTCACCGTGCCTTGCCTTGCGTTACCCTTTGCTTGCCTTGCCGTGCATTGCCTAGACGTGCGTTGTCGTGCCTTAGCCTTGTTTCCCCTTGCCGTGCAGTTCCTTCCGTTACACTTGCCTTTCTTTGCTTTCCCTTGCCTTCCTTACCTTCCGTTACTCGTTGCTTGCCTTCCGTGCATTGCCTAGCCTTGCGTTGTCGTGCCTTAGCCTTGCCTCGCCTGAACGTGCTTTCCCATGCGTTACCCTTTCCTTGCCTTGCCGTGCATTGCCCAGCCTGCGTTGCCGTGCCTTAGCCTTGTTTCCCCTTGCCGTGCAGTTCCTTCCGTTACCCTTGCCTTTCCTTGCTTTTCCTTGCCTTCCTTACCTTCCGTTACTCTTTGCTTGCCTTCCGTGCATTGCCTAGCCTTGCGTTGTCGTGCCTTAGCCTTATCTCGCCTGACCCTGCCTTCCTTTGCTTTAAGCTTTCCTTGCATTGTCGTGCATTGCCTAGCCTTGCGTTTTCGTGCATTAGCCTTGCCTAGCCTCACCGTGCCTTGCCTTGCGTTACCCTTTCCTTGCCTTGCCGTGCATTGCCTAGCCGTGCGTTGTCGTGCCTTAGCTTTGATTCCCCTTGCCTTGGCGTGCCTTTTGTTACACTTGCCTTGCCTGGCTTTGCCTTGCCTTCCTTTCCTTCCGTTACTCTTTCCTTGCCTTGCCGTGCATTGCCTAGCATTGCATTGTCGTGCCTTATCCTTGCCTCACCTGACCGTGCCTTCCCCTGCGTTACCCTTTCCTTGCCTTGCCGTGCATTGCCTAGCCCTGCGTTGTCGTGCCTTAGCCTTCTTACCCCTTGCCGTGCCGTTCCTTCCGTTACCCTTGTCTTCCCTTGCTTTCCCTTGCCTTCCTTGCGTTCCGTTACTCTTTGCTTGCTTTCCGTGCATTGCCTAGCCTTGCGTTGTCATGCCTTAGCCTTGCCTCGCCTGACCGTGCTTTCCCATGCGTTACCCTTTCCTAGCCTTGCCGTGCATTGCCTAGCGTGCGTTGTCGTGCCTTAGCCTTGTTTCCCCTTGCCGTGCCGTTCCTTCCGTTACACTTGCCTTTCCTTGCTTTCCCTTGCCTTCCTTATCTTCCGTTACTCTTTGCTTGCCTTCCGTGCATTGCCTAGCCTTGCGTTGTCTTGCCTTAGCCTTGCCTCGCCTGACCGTGCTTTCCCATGCGTTACCCTTTCCTTGCCTTGCCGTTCATTGCCTAGCGTTCGGTGTCGTGCCTTAGACTTGTTCCCCCTTGCCGTGCCGTTCCTTCCGTTACCCTTGCCTTTCCTTGCTTTTCCTTGCCTTCCTTACCTTCCGTTACTCTTTGCTTCCCTTCCCTGAATTGCCTAGCCTTGCGTTGTCGTGCCTTTGCCTTATCTCGCCTGACCTTGCCTTCCTTTGCTTTAAGCTTTCCTTGCATTGTCGTGCATTGCCTAGCATTGCGTTTCCGTGCATTAGCCTTGCCTAGCCTCACCGTGCCTTGCCTTGCGTTACCCTTTGCTTGCCTTGCCGTGCATTGCCTAGACGTGCGTTGTCGTGCCTTAGCCTTGTTTCCCCTTGCCGTGCAGTTCCTTCCGTTACACTTGCCTTTCTTTGCTTTCCCTTGCCTTCCTTACCTTCCGTTACTCTTTGCTTGCCTTCCGTGCATTGCCTAGCCTTGCGTTGTCGTGCCTTAGCCTTGACTCGCCTGAACGTGCTTTCCCATGCGTTACCCTTTCCTTGCCTTGCCGTGCATTGCCCAGCCTGCGTTGCCGTGCCTTAGCCTTGTTTCCCCTTGCCGTGCAGTTCCTTCCGTTACCCTTGCCTTTCCTTGCTTTTCCTTGCCTTGCTTACCTTCCGTTACTCTTTGCTTCCCTTCCCTGCATTGCCTAGCCTTGCGTTGTCGTGCCTTAGCCTTATCTCGCCTGACCGTGCCTTCCTTTGCTTTAAGCTTTCCTTGCATTGTCGTGCATTGCCTAGCCTTGCGTTGTCGTGCATTAGCCTTGCCTAGCCTCACCGTGCCTTGCCTTGCGTTACCCTTTCCTTGCCTTGCCGTGCATTGCCTAGCGTGCGTTGTCGTGCCTTAGCATTGTTTCCCCTTGCCGTGCCGTTCCTTCCGTTACACTTGCCTTTCCTTGCTTTCCCTTGCCTTCCTTACCTTCCGTTACTCTTTGCTTGCCTTCCCTGCATTGCCTAGCCTTGCGTTGTCGTGCCTTAGCCTTATCTCGCCTGACCGTGCCTTCCTTTGCTTTAAGCTTTACTTGCATTGTCGTGCATTGCCTAGCCTTGCGTTGTCGTGCATTAGCCTTGCCTAGCCTCACCGTGCCTTGCCTTGCGTTACCCTTTCCTTGCCTTGCCGTGCATTTCCTAGCCGTGTGTTGTCGTGCCTTAGCCTTGTTTCCCCTTGCCGTTGCGTGCCTTTTGTTACACTTGCCTTGCCTGGCTTTGCCTTGCCTTCCTTTCCTTCCGTTACTGTTTGCTTGCCTTGCCGTGCATTGCCTAGCCGTGCGTTGTCGTGCCTTAGCCTTGTTTCCCCTTGCCGTGCCATTCCTTCCGTTACACTTGCCTTTCTTTGCTTTTCCTTGCCTTGCTTACCTTCCGTTACTCTTTGCTTCCCTTCCCTGCATTGCCTAGCCTTGCGTTGTCGTGCCTTAGCCTTATCTCGCCTGACCGTGCCTTCCTTTGCTTTAAGCTTTACTTGCATTGTCGTGCATTGCCTAGCCTTGCGTTGTCGTGCATTAGCCTTGCCTAGCCTCACCGTGCCTTGCCTTGCGTTACCCTTTCCTTGCCTTGCCGTGCATTTCCTAGCCGTGTGTTGTCGTGCCTTAGCCTTGTTTCCCCTTGCCGTTGCGTGCCTTTTGTTACACTTGCCTTGCCTGGCTTTGCCTTGCCTTCCTTTCCTTCCGTTACTCTTTGCTTGCCTTGCCGTGCTTTGCCTAGCCCTGCGTTGTCGTGCCTTAGTCTTGTTTCCCCTTACCGTTGCGTGCCTTTTGTTACACTTGCCTTTCCTTGCTTTACCGTGCCTTGCTTACCTTCCGTTACTCTTTGCTTGCCTTCCCTCAATTGCCTAGCCTTGCGTTTTCGTGCCTTTGCCTTATCTCGCCTGACCTTGAATTCCTTTGCTTTTAGCTTTCCTTGCATTGTCGTGCATTGCCTAGCCTTGCGTTTTCGTGCATTAGCCTTGTCTAGCCTCACCGTGCCTTGCCTTGCGTTACCCTTTGCTTGCCTTGCCGTGCATTGCCTAGCCGTGCGTTGTCGTGCCTTAGCCTTGATTCCCCTTGCCGTGGCGTGCCTTTTGTTACACTTGCCTTGCCTGGCTTTGCCTTGCCTTCCTTTCCTTCCGTTACTCTTTCCTTGCCTTGCCGTGCATTGCCTAGCCTTGCATTGTCGTGCCTTATCCTTGCCTCACCTGACCGTGCCTTCCCCTGCGTTACCCTTTCCTTGCCTTGCCGTGCATTGCCTAGCCCTGCGTTGTCGTGCCTTAGCCTTCTTACCCCCTTGCCGTGCCGTTCCTTCCGTTACCCTTGTCTTCCCTTGCTTTCCCTTGCCTTCCTTGCGTTCCGTTACTCTTTGCTTGCTTTCCGTGCATTGCCTAGCCTTGCGTTGTCATGCCTTAGACTTGCCTCGCCTGACCGTGCTTTCCCATGCGTTACCCTTTCCTAGCCTTGCCGTGCATTGACTAGCGTGCGTTGTCGTGCCTTAGCCTTGTTTCCCCTTGCCGTGCCGTTCCTTCCGTTACACTTGCCTTTCCTTGCTTTCCCTTGCCTTCCTTACCTTCCGTTACTCTTTGCTTGCCTTCCGTGCATTGCCTAGCCTTGCGTTGTCGTGCCTGAGCCTTGCCTCGCCTGACCGTGCTTTCCCATGCGTTACCCTTTCCTTGCCTTGCCGTTCATTGCCTAGCGTTCGGTGTCGTGCCTTAGACTTGTTCCCCCTTGCCGTGCCGTTCCATCCGTTACCCTTGCCTTTCCTTGCTTTTCCTTGCCTTCCTTACCTTCCGTTACTCTTTGCTTGCCTTCCCTGAATTGCCTAGCCTTGCGTTGTCGTGCCTTTGCCTTATCTCGCCTGACCTTGCCTTCCTTTGCTTTAAGCTTTCCTTGCACTGTCGTGCATTGCCTAGCATTGCGTTTCCGTGCATTAGCCTTGCCTAGCCTCACCGTGCCTTGCCTTGCGTTACCCTTTGCTTGCCTTGCCGTGCATTGCCTAGACGTGCGTTGTCGTGCCTTAGCCTTGTTTCCCCTTGCCGTGCAGTTCCTTCCGTTACACTTGCCTTTCTTTGCTTTCCCTTGCCTTCCTTACCTTCCGTTACTCTTTGCTTGCCTTCCGTGCATTGCCTAGCCTTGCGTTGTCGTGCCTTAGCCTTGCCTCGCCTGAACGTGCTTTCCCATGCGTTACCCTTTCCTTGCCTTGCCGTGCATTGCCCAGCCTGCGTTGCCGTGCCTTAGCCTTGTTTCCCCTTGCCGTGCAGTTCCTTCCGTTACCCTTGCCTTTCCTTGCTTTTCCTTGCCTTGCTTACCTTCCGTTACTCTTTGCTTCCCTTCCCTGCATTGCCTAGCCTTGCGTTGTCGTGCCTTAGCCTTATCTCGCCTGACCGTGCCTTCCTTTGCTTTAAGCTTTCCTTGCATTGTCGTGCATTGCCTAGCCTTGCGTTGTCGTGCATTAGCCTTGCCTAGCCTCACCGTGCCTTGCCTTGCGTTACCCTTTCCTTGCCTTGCCGTGCATTGCCTAGCGTGCGTTGTCGTGCCTTAGCATTGTTTCCCCTTGCCGTGCCGTTCCTTCCGTTACACTTGCCTTTCCTTGCTTTCCCTTGCCTTCCTTACCTTCCGTTACTCTTTGCTTGCCTTCCCTGCATTGCCTAGCCTTGCGTTGTCGTGCCTTAGCCTTATCTCGCCTGACCGTGCCTTCCTTTGCTTTAAGCTTTACTTGCATTGTCGTGCATTGCCTAGCCTTGCGTTGTCGTGCATTAGCCTTGCCTAGCCTCACCGTGCCTTGCCTTGCGTTACCCTTTCCTTGCCTTCCCGTGCATTTCCTAGCCGTGTGTTGTCGTGCCTTAGCCTTGTTTCCCCTTGCCGTTGCGTGCCTTTTGTTACACTTGCCTTGCCTGGCTTTGCCTTGCCTTCCTTTCCTTCCGTTACTCTTTGCTTGCCTTGCCGTGCATTGCCTAGCCCTGCGTTGTCGTGCCTTAGCCTTGTTTGCCCTTGCCGTTGCGTGCCTTTTGTTACACTTGCCTTTCCTTGCTTTTCCTTGCCTTGCTTACCTTCCGTTACTCTTTGCTTGCCTTCCCTCAATTGCCTAGCCTTGCGTTTTCGTGCCTTTGCCTTATCTCGCCTGACCTTGCCTTCCTTTGCTTTAAGCTTTCCTTGCATTGTCGTGCATTGCCTAGCCTTGCGTTTTCGTGCATTAGCCTTGTCTAGCCTCACCGTGCCTTGCCTTGCGTTACCCTTTGCTTGCCTTGCCGTGCATTGCCTAGCCGTGCGTTGTCGTGCCTTAGCCTTGTTTCCCCTTGCCGTGCAGTTCCTTCCGTTACACTTGCCTTTCTTTGCTTTCCCTTGCCTTCCTTACCTTCCGTTACTCTTTGCTTGCCTTCCGTGCATTGCCTAGCCTTGCGTTGTCGTGCCTTAGCCTTGCCTCGCCTGAACGTGCTTTCCCATGCGTTACCCTTTACTTGCCTTGCCGTGCATTGCCCAGCCTGCGTTGCCGTGCCTTAGCCTTGTTTCCCCTTGCCGTGCAGTTCCTTCCGTTACCCTTGCCTTTCCTTGCTTTTCCTTGCCTTGCTTACCTTCCGTTACTCTTTGCTTCCCTTCCCTGCATTGCCTAGCCTTGCGTTGTCGTGCCTTAGCCTTATCTCGCCTGACCGTGCCTTCCTTTGCTTTAAGCTTTCCTTGCATTGTCGTGCATTGCCTAGCCTTGCGTTGTCGTGCATTAGCCTTGCCTAGCCTCACCGTGCCTTGCCTTGCGTTACCCTTTCCTTGCCTTGCCGTGCATTGCCTAGCGTGCGTTGTCGTGCCTTAGCCTTGTTACCCCTTGCCGTGCCGTTCCTTCCGTTACCCTTGCCTTCCCTTGCTTTCCCTTGCCTTCCTTGCGTTCCGTTACTCTTTGCTTGCTTTCCGTGCATTGCCTAGCCTTGCGTTGTCATGCCTTAGGCTTGCCTCGCCTGACCGTGCTTTCCCATGCGTTACCCTTTCCTTGCCTTGCCGTGCATTGCCTAGCGTGCGTTGTCGTGCCTTAGCCTTGTTTCCCCTTGCCGTGCCGTTCCTTCCGTTACACTTGCCTTTCTTTGCTTTCCCTTGCCTTCCTTACTTTCCGTTACTCTTTGCTTGCCTTCCGTGTATTGCCTAGCCTTGCGTTGTCGTGCCTTAGCCTTATCTCGCCTGACCGTGCCTTCTTTTGCTTTAAGCTTTCCTTGCATTTTAATGCATTGCCTAGCCTTGCGTTGTCGTGCATTAGCCTTGCCTAGCCTCACCGTGCCTTGCCTTGCGTTACCCTTTCCTTGCCTTGCCGTGCATTGCCTAGCCGTGCGTTGTCGTGCCTTAGCCTTGATTCCCCTTGCCGTGGCGTGCCTTTTGTTACACTTGCCTTGCCTGGCTTTGCCTTGCCTTCCTTTCCTTCCGTTACTCTTTCCTTGCCTTGCCGTGCATTGCCTAGCCTTGCATTGTCGTGCCTTATCCTTGCCTCACCTGACCGTGCCTTCCCCTGCGTTACCCTTTCCTTGCCTTGCCGTGCATTGCCTAGCCCTGCGTTGTCGTGCCATAGCCTTCTTACCCCTTGCCGTGCCGTTCCTTCCGTTACCCTTGTCTTCCCTTGCTTTCCCTTGCCTTCCTTGGGTTCCGTTACTCTTTGCTTGCTTTCCGTGCATTGCCTAGCCTTGCGTTGTCATGCCTTAGCCTTGCCTCGCCTGACCGTGCTTTCCCATGCGTTACCCTTTCCTAGCCTTGCCGTGCATTGCCTAGCGTGTGTTGTCGTGCCTTAGCCTTGTTTCCTCTTGCCGTGCCGTTCCTTCCGTTACACTTGCCTTTCCTTGCTTTCCCTTGCCTTCCTTACCTTCCGTTAAACTTTGCTTGCCTTCCGTGCATTGCCTAGCCTTGCGTTGTCGTGCCTTAGCCTTGCCTCGCCTGACCGTGCTTTCCCATGCGTTACCCTTTCCTTACCTTGCCGTTCATTGCCTAGCGTTCGGTGTCGTGCCTTAGACTTGTTCCCCCTTGCCGTGCCGTTCCTTCCGTCACCCTTGCCTTTCCTTGCTTTTCCTTGCCTTCCTTACCTTCCGTTACTCTTTGCTTGCCTTCCCTGAATTGCCTAGCCTTGCGTTGTCGTGCCTTTGACTTATCTCGCCTGACCTTGCCTTCCTTTGCTTTAAGCTTTCCTTGCATTGTCGTGCATTGCCTAGCATTGCGTTTCCGTGCATTAGCCTTGCCTAGCCTCACCGTGCCTTGCCTTGCGTTACCCTTTGCTTGCCTTGCCGTGCATTGCCTAGACGTGCGTTGTCGTGCCTTAGCCTTGTTTCCCCTTGCCGTGCAGTTCCTTCCGTTACACTTGCCTTTCTTTGCTTTCCCTTGCCTTCCTTACCTTCCGTTACTCTTTGCTTGCCTTCCGTGCATTGCCTAGCCTTGCGTTGTCGTGCCTTAGCCTTGCCTCGCCTGAACGTGCTTTCCCATGCGTTACCCTTTCCTTGCCTTGCCGTGCATTGCCCAGCCTGCGTTGCCGTGCCTTAGCCTTGTTTCCCCTTGCCGTGCAGTTCCTTCCGTTACCCTTGCCTTTCCTTGCTTTTCCTTGCCTTGCTTACCTTCCGTTACTCTTTGCTTCCCTTCCCTGCATTGCCTAGCCTTGCGTTGTCGTGCCTTAGCCTTATCTCGCCTGACCGTGCCTTCCTTTGCTTTAAGCTTTCCTTGCATTGTCGTGCATTGCCTAGCCTTGCGTTGTCGTGCATTAGCCTTGCCTAGCCTCACCGTGCCTTGCCTTGCGTTACCCTTTCCTTGCCTTGCCGTGCATTTCCTAGCCGTGTGTTGTCGTGCCTTAGCCTTGTTTCCCCTTGCCGTTGCGTGCCTTTTGTTACACTTGCCTTGCCTGGCTTTGCCTTGCCTTCCTTTCCTTCCGTTACTCTTTGCTTGCCTTGACGTGCATTGCCTAGCCCTGCGTTGTCGTGCCTTAGCCTTGTTTCCCCTTGCCGTTGCGTGCCTTTTGTTACACTTGCCTTTCCTTGCTTTTCCTTGCCTTGCTTACCTTCCGTTACTCTTTGCTTGCCTTCCCTCAATTGCCTAGCCTTGCGTTTTCGTGCCTTTGCCTTATCTCGCCTGACCTTGCCTTCCTTTGCTTTAAGCTTTCCTTGAATTGTCGTGCATTGCCTAGCCTTGCGTTTTCGTGCATTAGCCTTGTCTAGCCTCACCGTGCCTTGCCTTGCGTTACCCTTTGCTTGCCTTGCCGTGCATTGCCTAGCCGTGCGTTGTCGTGCCTTAGCCTTGTTTCCCCTTGCCGTGCAGTTCCTTCCGTTACACTTGCTTTCTTTGCTTTCCCTTGCCTTCCTTACCTTCCGTTACTCTTTCCTTGCCTTCCGTGCATTGCCTAGCCTTGCGTTGTCGTGCCTTAGCCTTGCCTCGCCTGAACGTGCTTTCCCATGCGTTACCCTTTACTTGCCTTGCCGTGCATTGCCCAGCCTGCGTTGCCGTGCCTTAGCCTTGTTTCCCCTTGCCGTGCAGTTCCTTCCGTTACCCTTGCCTCTCTTTGCTTTTCCTTGCCTTGCTTACCTTCCGTTACTCTTTGCTTCCCTTCCCTGCATTGCCTAGCCTTGCGTTGTCGTGCTTTAGCCTTATCTCGCCTGACCGTGCCTTCCTTTGCTTTAAGCTTTCCTTGCATTGTCGTGCATTGCCTAGCCTTGCGTTGTCGTGCATTAGCCTTGACTAGCCTCACCGTGCCTTGCCTTGCGTTACCCTTTCCTTGCCTTGCCGTGCATTGCCTAGCGTGCGTTGTCGTGCCTTATCCTTGTTACCCCTTGCCGTGCCTTTCCTTCCGTTACCCTTGCCTTCCCTTGCTTTCCCTTGCCTTCCTTACCTTCCGTTTCTCTTTGCTTGCCTTCCGTGCATTGCCTAGCCTTGCGTTGTCGTGCCTTAGCCTTGCCTCGCCTGAACGTGCTTTCCCATGCGTTACCCTTTCCTTGCCTTGCCGTGCATTGCCCAGCCTGCGTTGCCGTGCCTTAGCCTTGTTTCCCCTTGCCGTGCAGTTCCTTCCGTTACCCTTGCCTTTCCTTGCTTTTCCTTGCCTTGCTTACCTTCCGTTACTCTTTGCTTCCCTTCCCTGCATTGCCTAGCCTTGCGTTGTCGTGCCTTAGCCTTATCTCGCCTGACCGTGCCTTCATTTGCTTTAAGCTTTACTTGCATTGTCGTGCATTGCCTAGCCTTGCGTTGTCGTGCATTAGCCTTGCCTAGCCTCACCGTGCCTTGCCTTGCGTTACCCTTTCCTTGCCTTGCCGTGCATTTCCTAGCCGTGTGTTGTCGTGCCTTAGCCTTGTTTCCCCTTGCCGTTGCGTGCCTTTTGTTACACTTGCCTTGCCTGGCTTTGCCTTGCCTTCCTTTCCTTCCGTTACTCTTTGCTTGCCTTCCCTCAATTGCCTAGCCTTGCGTTTTCGTGCCTTTGCCTTATCTCGCCTGACCTTGCCTTCCTTTGCTTTAAGCTTTCCTTGCATTGTCGTGCATTGCCTAGCCTTGCGTTTTCGTGCATTAGCCTTGTCTAGCCTCACCGTGCCTTGCCTTGCGTTACCCTTTGCTTGCCTTGCCGTGCATTGCCTAGCCGTGCGTTGTCGTGCCTTAGCCTTGTTTCCCCTTGCCGTGCAGTTCCTTCCGTTACACTTGCCTTTCTTTGCTTTCCCTTGCCTTCCTTACCTTCCGTTACTCTTTGCTTGCCTTCCGTGCATTGCCTAGCCTTGCGTTGTCGTGCCTTAGCCTTGCCTCGCCTGAACGTGCTTTCCCATGCGTTACCCTTTACTTGCCTTGCCGTGCATTGCCCAGCCTGCGTTGCCGAGCCTTAGCCTTGTTTCCCCTTGCCGTGCAGTTCCTTCCGTTACTCTTGCCTTTCCTTGCTTTTCCTTGCCTTGCTTACCTTCCGTTACTCTTTCCTTCCCTTCCCTGCATTGCCTAGCCTTGCGTTGTTGTGCCTTAGCCTTATCTCGCCTGACCGTGCCTTCCTTTGCTTTAAGCTTTCCTTGCATTGTCGTGCATTGCCTAGCCTTGCGTTGTCGTGCATTAGCCTTGCCTAGCCTCACCGTGCCTTGCCTTGCGTTACCCTTTCCTTGCCTTGCCGTGCATTGCCTAGCGTGCGTTGTCGTGCCTTAGCCTTGTTACCCCTTGCCGTGCCGTTCCTTCCGTTACCCTTGCCTTCCCTTGCTTTCCCTTGCCTTCCTTGCGTTCCGTTACTCTTTGCTTGCTTTCCGTGCATTGCCTAGCCTTGCGTTGTCATGCCTTAGGCTTGCCTCGCCTGACCGTGCTTTCCCATGCGTTACCCTTTCCTTGCGTTGCCGTGCATTGCCTAGCGTGCGTTGTCGTGCCTTAGCCTTGTTTCCCCTTGCCGTGCCGTTCCTTCCGTTACAATTGCCTTTCTTTGCTTTCCCTTGCCTTCCTTACTTTCCGTTACTCTTTGCTTGCCTTCCGTGCATTGCCTAGCCTTGCGTTGTCGTGCCTTAGCCTTATCTCGCCTGACCGTGCCTTCCTTTGCTTTAAGCTTTCCTTGCATTGTCGTGCATTGCCTAGCCTTGCGTTGTCGTGCATTAGCCTTGCCTAGCCTCACCGTGCCTTGCCTTGCGTTACCCTTTCCTTGCCTTGCCGTGCATTGCCTAGCCGTGCGTTGTCGTGCCTTAGCCTTGATTCCCCTTGCCGTGGCGTGCCTTTTGTTACACTTGCCTTGCCTGGCTTTGCCTTGCCTTCCTTTCCTTCCGTTACTCTTTCCTTGCCTTGCCGTGCATTGCCTAGCCTTGCATTGTCGTGCCTTATCCTTGCCTCACCTGACCGTGCCTTCCCCTGCGTTACACTTTCCTTGCCTTGCCGTGCATTGCCTAGCCCTGCGTTGTCGTGCCTTAGCCTTCTTACCCCTTGCCGTGCCGTTCCTTCCGTTACCCTTGCCTTCCCTTGCTTTCCCTTGCCTTCCTTGCGTTCCGTTACTCTTTGCTTGCTTTCCCTGCATTGCCTAGCCTTGCGTTGTCATGCCTTAGCCTTGCCTCGCCTGACCGTGCTTTCCCATGCGTTACCCTTTCCTAGCCTTGCCGTGCATTGCCTAGCCGTGCGTTGTCGTGCCTTAGCCTTGTTTCCCCTTGCCGTGCCGTTCCTTCCGTTACCCTTGCCTTGCCTTGCTTTCCCTTGCATTCCTTGCGTTCCGTTACTCTTTGCTTGCTTTCCCTGCATTGCCTAGCCTTGCGTTGTCGTGCCTTAGCCTTGCCTCGCCTGACCGTGCCTTGCCTTGCGTTACCCTTACCTTGCCTTGCCCTGCATTGCCTAGCCGTTCGTTGTCGTGCCTTAGCCTTGTTTGCCCTTGCCGTGCCGTTCCTTCCGTTACCCTTGCCTTGCTTTCCCTTGCCTTCCTTGCCTTCCGTTACTCTTTGCTTGCCTTCCGTGCATTGCCTAGCCTTGCGTTGTCGTGTCTTAGCCTTTTTTCACCTTGCCATAGCCTTTCTTGCGTTGCCTTGCTTTGCCTTGCCTTCCTTGCCTTCCGTTACTCTTTGCTTCCCTTCCGTGCATTGCCTAGCCTTGCGTGGTCGTGCCTTAGCCTTTTTTCTCCTTGCCATAGCCTTGCTTGCGTTGCCTTGCTTTGCCTTGCATTCCTTGCCTTCCGTTACTCTTTGCTTGCCTTCCGTGCATTGCCTAGCCTTGCGTTGTCGTGCCTTAGCCTTGTTTCCCCTTGCCGTGCCGTGCCTGTTGTTACACTTGCCTTGCCATGCTTTTCCTTGCCTTCCTTTCCTTCCATTACTCTTTCCTTGCCTAGCCGTGCACTGCCTAGCCTTGCGATGTCGTGCATTAGCTTTGCCTCGCCTGACAGTGCCTTGCCTTGCGTTACCCTTTCCTTGCCTTGCCGTGCATTGCCTTGCCCTGCGTTGCCGTGCCTTAGCCTTGTTTCCCCTTGCCGAGCCGTTCCTTCCGTTACTCTTGCCTTGCCTTGGTTTCCCTTGCCTTCCTTGCCTTCCGTTACTCTTTGCTTGCCTTCCGTGCATTGCCTAGCCTTGCGTTGTCGTCATTAGCCTTGCCTCGCCTGACCGTGCCTTGCCTTGCGTTACCCTTTCCTTGCCTTGCCGAGCATTGCCTAGCCGTGCGTTGTCGTGCATTAGCCTTGTCTAGCCTTACCGTGCCTCGCCTTGCGTTACCCTTTCCTTGCCTGGCCGTGCATTGCCTAGCCGTGCGTTGCCGTTCCTTAGCCTTGTTTCCCCTTGCCGTGCCTTGCCTTTTGTTACACTTGCCTTGCCTTGCTTTGCCTTGCCTTCCTTTCCTTCCGTTACTCTTTCCTTGCCTAGCCGTGCACTGCCTAGCCTTGCGTTGTCGTGCATTAGCCTTGCCTCCCCAAACCGTGCCTTGCCTTGCGTTACCCTTTCCTTGCCTTGCCGTGCATTGCCTAGCCGTGCGTTGCCGTGCCTTAGCCTTGTTTCCCCTTGCCGTGCCGTTCCTTCCGTTACCCTTGCCTTGCCTTGCTTTCCCTTGCCTTCCTTGCCTTCCGTTACTATTTGCTTGCCTTCCGTGCATTGCCTAGCCTTGCGCTGTCGTGCATTAGCCTTGCCTTGCCTCAGAGTGCCTTGCCTTGCGTTACCTTTTCCTTGGCTGGCCGTGCATTGTCTAACCGTGCGTTGTGGTGCCTTAGCCTTGTTTCACCTTGCCATAGCCTTGCTTGCTTTGTCTTGCTTTGCCTTGCATTCCTTGCCTTCCGTTACTCTTTGCTTGCCTTCCGTGCATTGCCTAGCATTGCGTTGTCGTGCCTTAGCCTTGCCTCGCCTAACAGTGCCTTGCCTTGCGTTAGCCTTTCCTTGCCTGGCCGTGCATTGCTTAGTCTTGCGTTGCCGTGCCTTAGCCTTGTTTCCCCTTGCCGTGCCGTGCCTTTTGGTACACTTGCCTTGCCTTGCTTTGCCTTGCCTTCCATTCCTTCCATTACTCTTTCCTTGCCCAGCCGTGCACTGCCTAGCCTTGCGTTGTCGTGCATTAGCCTTGCCTCGCCTGACCGTGCCTTGCCTTGCGTTACTCTTTCCTTGCCTTGCCGTGCATTGCCTAGCCCTTCGTTACCGTGCCTTAGCCTTGTTTCCCCTTGCCGAGCCGTTCCTTCCGTTACCCTTCCCTTCCCCTGCTTTCCCTTGCCTTCCTTGCCTTCCGATACTCTTTGCTTGCCTTCCGTGCATTGCCTAGCCTTGCGTTGTCGTGCCTTAGCCTTGCCTCGCCTGACCGTGCCTTGCCTTGCGTTACCCTTTCCTTGCCTTGCCGTGCATTGCCTAGCCGTGCGTTGTCGTGCATCAGCCTTGCCTTGCCTCACCGTGCCTTGCCTTGCGTTACCCTTTCCTTGCCTTGCCGTGCATTGCCTAGCCGTGCGTTGCCGTGCCTTAGCCTTGTTTCCCCTTGTCGTGCCGTTCCTTCCGTTACCATTGCCTTGCCTTGCTTTCCCTTGCCTTCCTTGCCTTCCGTTACTCTTTGCTTGCCTTCCGTGCATTGCCTAGCCTTGCGTTGTCGTGCATTAGCCTTGCCTCCCCAAACCGTGCCTTGCCTTGCGTTACCCTTTCCTTGCCTTGCCCTGCATTGCCTAGCCCTGTGTTGTCGTGCCTTAGCCTTGTTTCCCCTTACCGTGCCGTTCCTTTCGTTACCCTTGCCTTCCCCTGCTTTTCTTTGCATTCCTTGCCTTCCGTTACTCTTTGCTTGCCTTCCGTGCATTGCCTAGCCTTGCGTTGTCGTACCTTAGCCTTGTTTCCCCTTGCCGTGCCGTGCCTGTTGTTACACTTGCCTTGCCTTGCTTTCCCTTGCCTTCCTTTCCTTCCATTACTCTTTCCTTGCCTAGCCGTGCACTGCCTAGCCTTGCGATGTCGTGCATTAGCTTTGCCTCGCCTGACAGTGTCTCGCCTTGCGTTACCCTTTCCTTACCTTGCCGTGCATTGCCTAGCCCTGCGTTGCCTTGCCTTAGCCTTGTTTCCCCTTGCCGAGCCGTTCCTTCCGTTACCCTTGCCTTGCCTTGGTTTCCCTTGCCTTCCTTGCCTTCCGTTACTCTTTGCTTGCCTTCTGTGCATTGCCTAGCCTTGCGTTGTCGTGCCTTAGCCTTGCCTCGCCTGACCGTGCCTTGCCTTGCGTTACCCTTTCCTTGCCTTGCCGTGCATTGCCTAGCCGTGCGTTGTCGTGCATTAGCCTTGTCTCCCCTTACCGTGCCTTGCCTTGCGTTACCCTTTCCTTGCCTGGCCGTGCATTGCCTAGCCGTGCGTTGCCGTTCCTTAGCCTTGTTTCCCCTTGCCGTGCCTTGCCTTTTGTTACACTTGCCTTGCCTTGCTTTGCCTTGACTTCCTTTCCTTCCGTTACTCTTCCTTTGCCTAGCCGTGCACTGCCTATCCTTGCGTTGTCGTGCATTAGCCTTGCCTCCCCAAACCGTGCCTTGCCTTGCGTTACCCTTTCCTTGCCTTGCCCTGCATTGCCTAGCCGTGCGTTACCGTGCCTTAGCCTTGTTTCCCCTTGCCGTGCCGTGCCTTTTGTTACACTTGCCTTGCCTTGCTTTGCCTTGCCTTCCTTTCCTTCCGTTACTCTTTCCTTGCCTAGCCGTGCACTGCGTAGCCTTGCGTTGTCGTGCATTGCCCTTGCCTCGCCTGACCGTGCCTTGCCTCGAGTTACCCTTTCCTTGCCTTGCCGTGCATTGCCTAGCCCTGCGTTGTCGTGCCTTAGCCTTGTTTCCCCTTACCGTGCCGTTCCTTCCGTTACCCTTGCCTTCCCCTGCTTTCCCTTGCCTTCCTTGCCTTCCGTTACTCTTTGCTTGCCTTTCGTGCATTGCCTAGCCTTGCGTTGTCGTGCCTTAGCCTTGCCTCGCCTGACCGTACCTTGCCTTGCGTTACCCTTTCCTTGCCTTGCCGTGCATTGCCTAGCCGTGCGTTGTCGTGCATCAGCCTTGCCTTGCCTCAAGGTGCCTTGCCTTGCGTTACCTTTCCTTGCCTTGCCGTGCATTGCCTAGCCGTGCGTTGCCGTGCCTTAGCCTTGTTTCCCCTTGCCGTGCCGTTCCTTCCGTTACCCTTGCCTTGCCTTGCTTTCCCTTGCCTTCCTTGGTTTCCGTTACTCTTTGCTTGCCTTCCGTGCATTGCCTAGCCTTGCGTTGTCGTGCATTAGCCTTGCCTCCCCAAACCGTGCCTTGCCTTGCGTTACCCTTTCCTTGCCTTGCCCTGCATTGCCTAGCCCTGTGTTGTCGTGCCTTAGCCTTGTTTCCCCTTACCGTGCCGTTCCTTTCGTTACCCTTGCCTTCCCCTGCTTTCCTTTGCATTCCTTGCCTTCCGTTACTCTTTGCTTGCCTTCCGTGCATTGCCTAGCCTTGCGTTGTCGTACCTTAGCCTTGTTTCCCCTTGCCGTGCCGTGCCTGTTGTTACACTTGCCTTGCCATGCTTTTCCCTGCCTATCTTTCCTTCCATTACTCTTTCATTGCCTAGCCGTGCACTACCTAGCCTTGCGATGTCGTGCATTAGCTTTGCCTCGCCTGACAGTGCCTTGCCTTGCGTTACCCTTTCCTTGCCTTGCCGTGCATTGCCTAGCCCTGCGTTGCCTTGCCTTAGCCTTGTTTCCCCTTGCCGAGCCGTTCCTTCCGTTACCCTTGCCTTGCCTTGGTTTCCCTTGCCTTCCTTGCCTTCCGTTACTCTTTGCTTGCCTTGCCGTGCATTGCCTAGCCGTGCGTTGTCGTGCATTAGCCTTCTCTTGCCTTACCGTGCCTTGCCTTGCGTTACCCTTTCCTTGCCTGGCCGTGCATTGCCTAGCCGTGCGTTGCCGTTCCTTAGCCTTGTTTCCCCTTGCCGTGCCTTGCCTTTTGTTACACTTGCCTTGCCTTGCTTTGCCTTGACTTCCTTTCCTTCCGTTACTCTTTCTTTGCCTAGCCGTGCACTAACTATCCTTGCGTTGTCGTGCATTAGCCTTGCCTCCCCAAACCGTGCCTTGCCTTGCGTTACCCTTTCCTTGCCTTGCCCTGCATTGCCTAGCCGTGCGTTACCGTGCCTTAGCCTTGTTTCCCCTTGCCGTGCCGTTCCTTCCGTTAACCTTGCCTTGCCTTGCTTTCCCTTGCCTTCCTTGCCTTCCGTTACTCTTTGCTTGCCTTCCGTGCATTACCTAGCCTTCCGTTGTCGTGCCTTAGCTTTGCCTCGCCTGACCGTGCCTTGCCTTGCGTTACCCTTTCCTTGCCTTGCCCTGCATTGCCTAGCCGTGCGTTGTCGTGCCTTAGCCTTGTTTCCCCTTACCGTGCCGTTCCTTTCGTTACCCTAGCCTTCCCCTGCTTTCCCTTGCATTCCTTGCCTTCCGTTACTCTTTGCTTGCCTTCCGTGCATTGCCTAGCCTTGCGTAATCGTGCCTTAGCATTGCCTCGCCTGACCGTGCCTTGCCTTGCGTTACCCTTTCCTTGCCTTGCCGTGCCTTGCCTAGCCGTGCATTGTGGTGCCTTAGCCTTGTTTCCCCTTGCCGTGCCGTTCCTTCCGTTACCCTTGCCTTGCTTTCCCTTGCCTTCCTTGCCTTCTGTTACTCTTTGCTTGCCTTCCGTGCATTGCCTAGCCTTGCGTTGTCGTGTCTTAGCCTTTTTTCACCTTGCCATAGCCTTGCTTGCGTTGCCTTGCTTTGCCTTGCCTTCCTTGCCTTCCGTTACTCTTTGCTTGCCTTCCGTGCATTGCCTAGCCTTGCGTGGTCGTGCCTTAGCCTTTTTTCACCTTGCCATAGCCTTGCTTGCGTTGCCTTGCTTTGCCTTGCATTACTTGCCTTCCGTTACACTTTGCTTGCCTTCCGTGCATTGCCTAGCCTTGGGTTGTCGTGCATTAGCCTTGCCTCCCCAAACCGTGCCTTGCCTTGCGTTACCCTTTCCTTGCCTTGCCCTGCATTGCCTAGCCCTGTGTTGTCGTGCCTTAGCCTTTTTTCCACTTGCCGTGCCGTTCCTTCCGTTACCCTTGCCTTGCCTTGCTTTCCCTTGCTTTCCTTGCCTTCCGTTACTCTTTGCTTTCCTTCCGTGCATTGCCTAGCCTTGCGTTGTCGTGCCTTAGCCTTGCCTCGCCTGACAGTGCCTTGCCTTGCGTTACCTTTTACTTGCCTTGCCGTGCACTGCCAAGCCTTCCCTTGTCGTGCATTAGCCTTGCCTTGCCTGACCGTGCCTTGCCTGGCGTTACCCTTTCCTTGCCTTGCCGTGCATTGCCTAGCCGTGCGTTGTCGTGCCTTAGCCTTGTTTCCCCTTGCCGTGCCGTTACTTCCGTTACCCTTGCCTTGCCTTGGTTTCTCTTGCATTCCTTGGTTTCCGTTACTCTTTGCTTGCCTTCCGTGCATTGCCTAGCCTTGCGCTGTCGTGCATTAGACTTGCCTTGCCTCACAGTGCCTTGCCTTGCGTTACCCTTTCCTTGCCTTGCCGTGCATTGCCTAGCCGTGCGTTGTCGTGCCTTAGCCTTGTTTCACCTTGCCATAGCCTTGCTTGCTTTGCCTTGCCTTCCTTCCATTCCGTTACTCTTTGCTTGCCTTCCGTGCATTGCCTAGCCTTGCGTTGTCGTGCCTTAGCCTTTTTTCACCTTGCCATAGACTTGCTTGCGTTGCCTTGCTTTGCCTTGCATTCCTTGCCTTCCGTTACTCTTTGCTTGCCTTCCGTGCATTGCCTAGCCTAGCGTTGTCGTGCCTTAGCCTTGCCTCGCCTAACCGTGCCTTGCCTTGCGTTACCCTTTCATTGCCTTGCCGTGCATTGCCAAGCCGTGCGTTGTCGTGCATTAGCCTCGCCTTGCCTTACCGTGCCTTGCCTTGCGTTACCCTTTCCTTGCCTGGACATGCATTGCTTAGCCTTGCGTTGCCGTACCTTAGCCTTGTTTCCCCTTGCCGTGCCGTGCCTTTTGTTACACTTGCCTTGCCTTGCTTTGCCTTGCCTTCCTTTCCTTCCGTTACTCTTTCCTTGCCTAGCCGTGTACTGCGTAGCCTTGCGTTGTCGTGCATTACCCTTGCCTCGCCTGACCGTGCCTTGCCTTGCGTTACCCTTTCCTTGCCTTGCCGTGCATTGCCTAGCCCTGCGTTGTCGTGCCTTAGCCTTGTTTCCCCTTACCGTGCCGTTCCTTCCGTTACCCTTGCCTTCCCCTGCTTTCCCTTGCCTTCCTTGCCTTCCGTTACTCTTTGCTTGGCTTTCGTGCATTGCCTAGCCGTGCGTTGCCGTGCCTTAGCCTTGTTTCCCCTTGCCGTGCCGTTCCTTCCGTTACCCTTGCCTTGCCTTGCTTTCCCTTGCCTTCCTTGCGTTCCGTTATCCTTTGCTTGCCTTCCGTGCATTGCCTAGCCTTGCGTTGTCGTGCCTTAGCCTTGCCTCGCCTGACCGTGCCTTGCCTTGCGTTACCCTTACCTTGCCTTGCCCTGCATTGCCTAGCCGTTCGTTGTCGTGCCTTAGCCTTGTTTCCCCTTGCCGAGCCGTTCCTTCCGTTACTCTTGCCTTGCCTTGGTTTCCCTTGCCTTCCTTGCCTTCCGTTACTCTTTGCTTGCCTTCCGTGCATTGCCTAGCCTTGCGTTGTCGTGTCGTAGCCTTTTTTCACCTTGCCATAGCCTTGCTTGCGTTGCCTTGCTTTGCCTTGCCTTCCTTGCCTTCCGTTACTCTTTGCTTGCCTTCCGTGCATTGCCTAGCCTTGCGTGGTCGTGCCTTAGCCTTTTTTCACCTTGCCATAGCCTTGCTTGCGTTGCCTTGCTTTGCCTTGCATTCCTTGCCTTCCGTTACTCTTTGCTTGCCTTCCGTGCATTGCCTAGCCTTGCGTTGTCGTGCCTTAGCCTTGTTTCCCCTTGCCGTGCCGTGCCTGTTGTTACACTTGCCTTGCCATGCTTTTCCTTGCCTTCCTTTCCTTCCATTACTCTTTCCTTGCCTAGCCGTGCACTGCCTAGCCTTGCGATTTCGTGCATTAGCTTTGCCTCGCCTGACAGTGCCTTGCCTTGCGTTACCCTTTCCTTGCCTTGCCGTGCATTGCCTTGCCCTGCGTTGCCGTGCCTTAGCCTTCTTTCCCCTTGCCGAGCCGTTCCTTCCGTTACTCTTGCCTTGCCTTGGTTTCCCTTGCCTTCCTTGCCTTCCGTTACTCTTTGCTTGCCTTCCGTGCATTGCCTAGCCTTGCGTTGTCGTCATTAGCCTTGCCTCGCCTGACCGTGCCTTGCCTTGCGTTACCCTTTCCTTGCCTTGCCGAGCATTGCCTAGCCGTGCGTTGTCGTGCATTAGCCTTGTCTAGCCTTACCGTGCCTCGCCTTGCGTTACCCTTTCCTTGCCTGGCCGTGCATTGCCTAGCCGTGCGTTGCCGTTCCTTAGCTTTGTTACCCCTTGCCGTGCCTTGCCTTTTGTTACACTTACCTTGCCTTGCTTTGCCTTGCCTTCCTTTCCTTCCGTTACTCTTTCCTTGCCTAGCCGTGCACTGCCTAGCCTTGCGATGTCGTGCATTAGCATTGCCTCGCCTGACAGTGCCTTGCCTTGCGTTACCCTTTCCTTGCCTTGCCGTGCATTGCCTAGCCCTGCGTTGCCGTGCCTTAGCCTTGTTTCCCCTTGCCGAGCCGTTCCTTCCGTTACCCTTGCCTTGCCTTGGTTTCCCTTGCCTTCCTTGCCTTCCGTTACTCTTTGCTTGCCTTCCGTGCATTGCCTAGCCTTGCGTTGTCGTGCATTAGCCTTGCCTCTCCTGACCGTGCCTTGCCTTGCGTTACCCTTTCCTTGCCTTGCCGTGCATTGCCTAGCCGTGCGTTGTCGTGCATTAGCCTTGTCTTGCCTTACCGTGCCTTGCCTTGCGTTACCCTTTCCTTGCCTGGCCGTGCATTGCCTAGCCGTGCGTTGCCGTTCCTTAGCCTTGTTTCCCCTTGCCGTGCCTTGCCTTTTCTTACACTTGCCTTGCCTTGCTTTGCCTTGCCTTCCTTTCCTTCCGTTACTCTTTCCTTGCCTAGCCGTGCACTGCCTAGCCTTGCGTTGTCGTGCATTAGCCTTGCCTCCCCAAACCGTGCCTTGCCTTGCGTTACCCTTTCCTTGCCTTGCCGTGCATTGCCTAGCCGTGCGTTGCCGTGCCTTAGCCTTGTTTCCCCTTGCCGTGCCGTTCCTTCCGTTACCCTTGCCTTGCCTTGCTTTCCCTTGCCTTCCTTGGTTTCCGTTACTCTTTGCTTGCCTTCCGTGCATTGCCTAGCCTTGCGTTGTCGTGCATTAGCCTTGCCTCCCCAAACCGTGCCTTGCCTTGCGTTACCCTTTCCTTGCCTTGCCCTGCGTTGCCTAGCCCTGTGTTGTCGTGCCTTAGCCTTTTTTCCCCTTGCCGTGCCGTGCCTGTTGTTACACTTGCCTTGCCATGCTTTTCCTTGCCTTCCTTTCCTTCCATTACTCTTTCCTTGCCTAGCCGTGCACTGCCTAGCCTTGCGATGTCGTGCATTAGCTTTGCCTCGCCTGACAGTGCTTTCCCTTGCGTTGCCCTTTCCTTACCTTGCCGTGGATTGCCTAGCCCTGCGTTGTCGTGCCTTAGCCTTGTTTCCCCTTACCGTGCCGTTCCTTCCGTTACCCTTGCCTTCCCCTGCTTTCCCTTGCCTTCCTTGCCTTTCGTTACTCTTTGCTTGCCTTTCGTGCATTGTCTAGCCTTGCGTTGTCGTGCCTTAGCCTTGCCTCGCCTGACCGTGCCTTGCCTTGCGTTACCCTTTCCTTGCCTTGCCGTGCATTGCCTAGCCGTGCGTTGTCGTGCATCAGCTTTGCCTTGCCTCAAGGTGCCTTGCCTTGCGTTACCTTCTCCTTGCCTTGCCGTGCATTGCCTAGCCGTGCGTTGCCGTGCCTTAGCCTTGTTTCCCCTTGCCGTGCCGTTCCTTCCGTTACCCTTGCCTTGCCTTGCTTTCCCTTGCCTTCCTTGGTTTCCGTTACTCTTTGCTTGCCTTCCGTGCATTGCCTAGCCTTGCGCTGTCGTGCATTAGCCTTGTCTTGCCTCAGAGTGCCTTGCCTTGCGTTACCTTTTCCTTGGCTGGCCGTGCATTGTCTAGCCGTGCGTTGTGGTGCCTTAGCCTTGTTTCACCTTGCCATAGACTTGCTTGCTTTGCCTTGCTTTGCCTTGCATTCCTTGCCTTCCGTTACTCTTTGCTTGCCTTCCGTGCATTGCCTAGCCTTGCGTTGTCGTGCCTTAGCCTTGCCTATCCTGACAGTGCCTTGCCTTGCGTTACCCTTTCCTTGCCTAGCCGTGCATTGTTTAGTCTTGCGTTGCCGTGCCTTAGCCTTGTTTCCCCTTGCCGTGCCGTGCCTTTTGTTACACTTGCCTTGCCTTGCTTTGCCTTGCCTTCCTTTCCTTCCGTTACTCTTTCCTTGCCTAGCCGTGCACTGCGTAGCCTTGCGTTTTCGTGCATTACCCTTGCCTCGCCTGACCGTGCCTTGCCTTGCGTTACCCTTTCCTTGCCTTGCCGTGCATTGCCTAGCCCTTCGTTACCGTGCCTTAGCCTTGTTTCCCCTTGCCGTGCCGTTCCTTCCGTTACCCTTGCCTTCCCCTGCTTTCCCTTGCCTTCCTTGCCTTCCGTTACTCTTTGCTTGCCTTCCGTGCATTGCCTAGCCTTGCGTTGTCGTGCCTTAGCCTTGCCTCGCCTGACCGTGCCTTGCCTTGCGTTACCCTTTCCTTGCCTTGCCGTGCATTGCCTAGCCGTGCGTTGTCGTGCATCAGCCTTGCCTTGCCTCACCGTGCCTTGCCTTGCGTTACCCTTTCCTTGCCTTGCCGTGCATTGCCTAGCCGTGCGTTGCCGTGGCTTAGCCTTGTTTCCCCTTCCGTGCCGTTCCTTCCGTTACCTTGCCTTGCCTTGCTTTCCCTTGCCTTCCTTGCCTTCCGTTACTCTTTGCTTGCCTTCCGTGCATTGCCTAGCCTTGCGTTGTCGTGCATTAGCCTTGCCTCCCCAAACCGTGCCTTGCCTTGCGTTACCCTTTCCTTGCCTTGCCCTGCATTGCCTAGCCCTGTGTTGTCGTGCCTTAGCCTTGTTTCCCCTTGCCGTGCCGTTCCTTTCGTTACCCTTGCCTTCCCCTGCTTTCCTTTGCATTCCTTGCCTTCCGTTACTCTTTGCTTGCCTTCCGTGCATTGCCTAGCCTTGCGCTGTCGTGCATTAGCCTTGCCTTGCCTCAGAGTGCCTTGCCTTGCGTTACCTTTTCCTTGGCTGGCCGTGCATTGTCTAGCCGTGCGTTGTGGTGCCTTAGACTTGTTTCACCTTGCCATAGACTTGCTTGCCTTGCCATGCTTTTCCTTGCCTTCCTTTCCTTCCATTACTCTTTCCTTGCCCAGCCGTGCACTGCCTAGCCTTGCGATGTCGTGCATTAGCTTTGCCTCGCCTGACAGTGCCTTGCCTTGCGTTACCCTTTCCTTGGCTTGCCGTGCATTGCCTAGCCCTGCGTTGCCGTGCCTTAGCCTTGTGTCCCCTTGCCGAGCCGTTCCTTCCGTTACCCTTGCCTTGCCTTGCTTTCCCTTGCCTTCCTTGCCTTCCGTTACTCTTTGCTTGCCTTCCGTGCATTGCCTAGCCTTGCGTTGTCGTGCCTTAGCCTGCCTCGCCTGACCGTGCCTTGCCTTGCGTTACCCTTTCCTTGCCTTGCCGTGCATTGCCTAGCCGTGCGTTGTCGTGCATTAGCCTTGTCTTGCCTTACCGTGCCTTGCCTTGCGTTACCCTTTCCTTGCCTTGCCGTGCATTGCCTAGCCGTGCGTTGCCGTTCCTTAGCCTTGTTTCCCCTTGCCGTGCCTTGCCTTTTGTTACACTTGCCTTGCCTTGTTTTGCCTTGCCTTCCTTTCCTTCCGTTACTCTTTCCTTGCCTAGCCGTGCCCTGCCTATCCTTGCGTTGTCGTGCATTAGCCTTGCCTCCCCAAACCGTGCCTTGCCTTGCGTTACCCTTTCCTTGCCTTGCAGTGCATTGCCTAGCCGTTCGTTGTCGTGCCTTAGCCTTGTTTGCCCTTGCCGTGCTGTTCCTTCCGTTACCCTTGCCTTGCTTTCCCTTGCCTTCCTTGCCTTCCGTTACTCTTTCCTTGCCTTCCGTGTATTGCCTAGCCTTGCGTTGTCGTGCCTTAGCCTTTTTTCACCTTGCCATAGCCTTGCTTGCGTTGCCTTCCTTTGCCTTGCATTCCTTGCCTTCCGTTACTCTTTGCTTGCCTTCCGTGCATTGCCTAGCCTTGCGTTGTCGTGCCTTAGCATTGCCTAGGCTTTACCCTTTCCTTGCCTTGCCCTGCATTGCCTAGCCCTGTGTTGTCGTGCCTTAGCCTTGTTTCCCCTTGCCGTGCCGTTCCTTCCGTTACCCTTGCCTTGCCTTGCTTTCCCTTGCCTTCCTTGCGTTCCGTTATTCTTTGCTTGCCTTCCGTGCATTGCCTAGCCTTGCGTTGTCGTGCCTTAGCCTTGCCTCGCCTGACCGTGCCTTGCCTTGCGTTACCCTTACCTTGCCTTGCCCTGCATTGCCTAGCCGTTCGTTGTCGTGCCTTAGCCTTGTTTGACCTTGCCGTGCCGTTCCTTCCGTTACCCTTGCCTTGCTTTCCCTTGCCTTCCTTGCCTTCCGTTACTCTTTGCTTGCCTTCCGTGCATTGCCTAGCCTTGCGTTGTCGTGTCTTAGCCTTTTTTCACCTTGCCATAGACTTGCTTGCGTTGCCTTGCTTTGCCTTGCCTTCCTTGCCTTCCGTTACTCTTTGCTTCCCTTCCGTGCATTGCCTAGCCTTGCGTGGTCGTGCCTTAGACTTTTTTCACCTTGCCATAGCCTTGCATGCGTTGCCTTGCTTTGCCTTGCATTCCTTGTCTTCCGTTACTCTTTGCTTGCCTTCCGTGCATTGCCTAGCCTTGCGTTGTCGTGCCTTAGCCTTTTTTCACCTTGCCATAGCCTTGCTTGCGTTGCCTTGCTTTGCCTTGCATTCCTTGCCTTCCGTTACTCTTTGCTTGCCTTCCGTGCATTGCCTAGCCTTGCGTTGTCGTGCCTTAGCCTTGCCTCGCCTGACCGTGCCTTGCCTTGCATTACCCTTTCCTTGCCTTGCCGTGCATTGCCTAGCCGTGCGTTGTCGTGCATTAGCCTTGCCTTGCCTTACCGTGCCTTGCCTTGCGTTACCCTTTCCTTGCCTGGCCGTGCATTGCTTAGCCTTGCGTTGCCGTGCCTTAGCCTTGTTTCCCCTTGCCGTGCCGTGCCTTTTGTTACACTTGCCTTGCCTTGTTTGCCTTGCCTTTATTTCCTTCCGTTACTCTTTCCTTGCGTAGCCGTGCACTGCGTAGCCTTGCGTTGTCGTGCATTACCCTTGCCTCGCCTGACCGTGCCTTGCCTTGCGTTACCCTTTCCTTGCCTTGCCGTGCATTGCCTAGCCTTGCGTTGTCGTGCCTTAGCCTTGTTTCACCTTACCGTGCCCTTCCTTCCGTTACCCTTGCCTTCCCCTGCTTTCCCTTGCCTTCCTTGCCTTCCGTTACTCTTTGCTTGCCTTCCGTGCATTGCCTAGCCTTGCGTTGTCGTGCCTTAGCCTTGCCTCGCCTGACCGTGCCTTGCCTTGCGTTACCCTTTCCTTGCCTTGCCGTGCATTGCCTAGCCGTGCGTTGTCGTGCATTAGCCTTGCCTTGCCTCACCGTGCATTGCCTTCCGTTACCCTTTCCTTGCCTTCCGTGCATTGCCTAGCCTTGCGTTGTCGTGCCTTAGCCTTGTTTCCCCTTGCCGTGCCGTTCCTTCCGTTACCCTTGCCTTGCCTTGCTTTCCCTTGCCTTCATTGCCTTCCGTTACTCTTTGCTTGCCTTCCGTGAATTGCCTAGCCTTGCGTTGTCGTGCATTAGCCTTGCCTCCCCAAACCGTGCCTTGCCTTGCGTTACCCTTTCCTTACCTTGCCGTGGATTGCCTAGCCCTGCGTTGTCGTGCCTTAGCCTTGTTTCCCCTTACCGTGCCGTTCCTTCCGTTACCCTTGCCTTCCCTTGCTTTCCCTTGCCTTCCTTGCCTTCCGTTACTCTTTGCTTGCCTTCCGTGCATTGCCTAGCCTTGTGTTGTCGTGCCTTAGCCTTGCCTTGCCTGACCGTGCCTTCCTTGCCTTCCGTTACTCTTTGCTTGCCTTCCGTGCATTGCCTAGCCTTGCGTTGTCGTGCATCAGCCTTGCCTTGCCTCAAGGTGCCTTGCCTTGCGTTACCTTCTCCTTGCCTTGCCGTGCATTGCCTAGCCGTGCGTTGCCGTGCCTTAGCCTTGTTTCCCCTTGCCGTGCCGTTCCTTCCGTTACCCTTGCCTTGCCTTGCTTTCCCTTGCCTTCCTTGGTTTCCGTTACTCTTTGCTTGCCTTCCGTGCATTGCCTAGCCTTGCGCTGTCGTGCATTAGCCTTGCCTTGCCTCAGAGTGCCTTGCCATGCGTTACCTTTTCCTTGTCTGGCCGTGCATTGTCTAGCCGTGCGTTGTGGTGCCTTAGACTTGTTTCACCTTGCCATAGACTTGCTTGCCTTGCCATGCTTTTCCTTGCCTTCCTTTCCTTCCATTACTCTTTCCTTGCCTAGCCGTGCACTGCCTAGCCTTGCGATGTCGTGCATTAGCTTTGCCTCGCCTGACAGTGCCTTGCCTTGCGTTACCCTTTCCTTGCCTTGCCGTGCATTGCCTAGCCCTGCGTTACCGTGCCTTAGCCTTGTTTCCCCTTGCCGAGCCGTTCCTTCCGTTATCCTTGCCTTGCCTTGGTTTCCCTTGCCTTCCTTGCCTTCCGTTACTCTTTGCTTGCCTTCCGTGCATTGCCTAGCCTTGCGTTGTCGTGTCTTAGCCTTTTTTCACCTTGCCATAGCCTTGCTTGCGTTGCCTTGCTTTGCCTTGCCTTCCTTGCCTTCCGTTACTCTTTGCTTCCCTTCCGTGCATTGCCTAGCCTTGCGTGGTCGTGCCTTAGCCTTTTTTCACCTTGCCATAGCCTTGCTTGCGTTGCCTTGCTTTGCATTGCATTCCTTGCCTTCCGTTACTCTTTGCTTGCCTTCCGTGCATTGCCTAGCCTTGCGTTGTCGTGCCTTAGCCTTGTTTCCCCTTGCCGTGCCGTGCCTGTTGTTACACTTGCCTTGCCATGCTTTTCCTTGCCTTCCTTTCCTTCCATTACTCTTTCCTTGCCTAGCCGTGCACTGCCTAGCCTTGCGATGTCGTGCATTAGCTTTGCCTCGCCTGACAGTGCCTTGCCTTGCGTTACCCTTTCCTTGCCTTGCCGTGCATTGCCTTGCCCTGCGTTGCCGTGCCTTAGCCTTGTTTCCCCTTGCCGAGCCGTTCCTTCCGTTACCCTTGCCTTGCCTTGGTTTCCCTTGACTTCCTTGCCTTCCGTTACTCTTTGCTTGCCTTCCGTGCATTGCCTAGCCTTGCGTTGTCGTGCATTAGCCTTGCCTCGCCTGACCGTGCCTTGTCTTGCGTTACCCTTTCCTTGCCTTGCCGAGCATTGCCTAGCCGTGCGTTCTCGTGCATTAGCCTTGTCTAGCCTTACCGTGCCTTGCCTTGCGTTACCCTTTCCTTGCCTGGCCGTGCATTGCCTAGCCGTGCGTTGCCGTTCCTTAGCCTTGTTTCCCCTTGCCGTGCCTTGCCTTTTTTTACACTTACCTTGCCTTGCTTTGCCTTGCCTTCCTTTCCTTCCGTTACTCTTTCCTTGCCTAGCCGTGCACTGCCTAGCCTTGCGATGTCGTGCATTAGCTTTGCCTCGCCTCACAGTGCCTTGCCTTGCGTTACCCTTTCCTTGCCTTGCCGTGCATTGCCTAGCCCTGCGTTGCCGTGCCTTAGCCTTGTTTCCCCTTGCCGAGCCGTTCTTTCTGTTCCCCTTGCCTTGCCTTGCTTTCCCTTGCCTTCCTTGCCTTCCGTTACTCTTTGCTTGCCTTCCGTGCATTGCCTAGCCTTGCGTTGTCGTGCCTTAGCCTTGCCTCTCCTGACCGTGCCTTGCCTTGCGTTACCCTTTCCTTGCCTTGCCGTGCATTGCCTAGCCGTGCGTTGTCGTGCATTAGCCTTGTCTTGCCTTACCGTGCCTTGCCTTGCGTTACCCTTTCCTTGCCTGGCCGTGCATTGCCTAGCCGTGCGTTGCCGTTCCTTAGCCTTGTTTCCCCTTGCCGTGCCTTGCCTTTTGTTACACTTGCCTTGCCTTGCTTTGCCTTGCCTTCCTTTCCTTCCGTTACTCTTTCCTTGCCTAGCCGTGCACTGCCTAGCCTTGCGTTGTCGTGCATTAGCCTTGCCTCCCCAAACCGTGCCTTGCCTTGCGTTACCCTTTCCTTGCCTTGCCGTGCATTGCCTAGCCGTGCGTTGCCGTGCCTTAGCCTTGTTTCCCCTTGCCGTGCCGTTCCTTCCGTTACCCTTGCCTTGCCTTGCTTTCCCTTGCCTTCCTTGGTTTCCGTTACTCTTTGCTTGCCTTCCGTGCATTGCCTAGCCTTGCGCTGTCGTGCATTAGCCTTGCCTTGCCTCAGAGTGCCTTGCCTTGCGTTACCTTTTCCTTGGCTGGCCGTGCATTGTCTAGCCGTGCGTTGTGGTGCCTTAACCTTGTTTCACCTTGCCATAGCCTTGCTTGCTTTGTCTTGCTTTGCCTTGCATTCCTTGCCTTCCGTTACTCTTTGCTTGCCTTCCGTGCATTTCCTAGCCTTGCGTTGTCGTGCCTTAGCCTTGCCTCGCCTAACAGTGCCTTGCCTTGCGTTAGCCTTTCCTTGCCTGGCCGTGCATTGCTTAGTCTTGCGTTGCCGTGCCTTAGCCTTGTTTCCCCTTGCCGTGCCGTGCCTTTTGTTCCACTTGCCTTGCCTTGCATTGCCTTGCCTTCCATTCCTTCCGTTACTCTTTCCTTGCCTAGCCGTGCACTGCGTAGCCTTGCGTTTTCGTGCATTACCCTTGCCTCGCCTGACCGTGCCTTGCCTTGCGTTACCCTTTCCTTGCCTTGCCGTGCATTGCCTAGCCCTGCGTTGTCGTGCCTTAGCCTTGTTTCCCCTTGCCGAGCCGTTCCTTCCGTTACCCTTCCCTTCCCCTGCTTTCCCTTGCCTTCCTTGCCTTCCGTTACTCTTTGCTTGCCTTCAGTGGATTGCCTAGCCTTGCGTTGTCGTGCCTTAGCCTTGCCTCGCCTGACCGTGCCTTGCCTTGCGTTACCCTTTCCTTGCCTTGCCGTGCATTGCCTAGCCGTGCGTTGTCGTGCATCAGCCTTGCCTTGCCTCACCGTGCCTTGCCTTGCGTTACCCTTTCCTTGCCTTGCCGTGCATTGCCTAGCCGTGCGTTGCCGTGCCTTAGCCTTGTTTCCCCTTGTCGTGCCGTTCCTTCCGTTACCATTGCCTTGCCTTGCTTTCCCTTGCCTTCCTTGCCTTCCGTTACTCTTTGCTTGCCTTCCGTGCATTGCCTAGCCTTGCGTTGTCGTGCATTAGCCTTGCCTCCCCAAACCGTGCCTTGCCTTGCGTTACCCTTTCCTTGCCTTGCCCTGCATTGCCTAGCCCTGTGTTGTCGTGCCTTAGCCTTGTTTCCCCTTACCGTGCCGTTCCTTTCGTTACCCTTGCCTTCCCCTGCTTTCCTTTGCATTCCTTGCCTTCCGTTACTCTTTGCTTGCCTTCCGTGCATTGCCTAGCCTTGCGTTGTCGTACCTTAGCCTTGTTTCCCCTTGCCGTGCCGTGCCTGTTGTTACACTTGCCTTGCCATGCTTTTCCTTGCCTTCCTTTCCTTCCATTACTCTTTCCTTGCCTAGCCGTGCACTGCGTAGCCTTGCGATGTCGTGCATTAGCTTTGCCTAACCTGACAGTGCCTCGCCTTGCGTTACCCTTTCCTTACCTTGCCGTGGATTGCCAAGCCCTGCGTTGTCGTGCCTTAGCCTTGTTTCCCCTTACCGTGCCGTTCCTTCCGTTACCCTTGCCTTCCCCTGCTTTCCCTTGCCTTCCTTGCCTTTCGTTACTCTTTGCTTGCCTTCCGTGCATTGTCTAGCCTTGCGTTGTCGTGCCTTAGCCTTGCCTTGCCTGACCGTGCCTTGCCTTGCGTTACCCTTTCCTTGCCTTGCCGTGCATTGCCTAGCCGTGCGTTGTCGTGCATCAGCCTGGCCTTGCCTCAAGGTCCCTTGCCTTGCGTTACCTTCTCCTTGCCTTGCCGTGCATTGCCTAGCCGTGCGTTGCCGTGCCTTAGCCTTGTTTCCCCTTGCCGTGCCGTTCCTTCCGTTACCCTTGCCTTGCCTTGCTTTCCCTTGCCTTCCTTGGTTTCCGTTACTCTTTGCTTGCCTTCCGTGCATTGCCTAGCCTTGCGCTGTCGTGCATTAGCCTTGCCTTGCCTCAGAGTGCCTTGCCTTGCGTTACCTTTTCCTTGGCTGGCCGTGCATTGTCTAGCCGTGCGTTGTGGTGCCTTAGACTTGTTTCACCTTGCCATAGACTTGCTTGCCTTGCCATGCTTTTCCTTGCCTTCCTTTCCTTCCATTACTCTTTCCTTGCCCAGCCGTGCACTGCCTAGCCTTGCGATGTCGTGCATTAGCTTTGCCTCGCCTGACAGTGCCTTGCCTTGCGTTACCCTTTCCTTGCCTTGCCGTGCATTGCCTAGCCCTGCGTTGCCTTGCCTTAGCCTTGTTTCCCCTTGCCGAGCCGTTCCTTCCGTTACCCTTGCCTTGCCTTGGTTTCCCTTGCCTTCCTTGCCTTCCGTTACTCTTTGCTTGCCTTCCGTGCATTGCCTAGCCTTGCGTTGTCGTGCATTAGCCTGCCTCGCCTGACCGTGCCTTGCCTTGCGTTACCCTTTCCTTGCCTTGCCGTGCATTGCCTAGCCGTGCGTTGTCGTGCATTAGCCTTGTCTTGCCTTACCGTGCCTTGCCTTGCGTTACCCTTTCCTTGCCTGGCCGTGCATTGCCTAGCCGTGCATTGCCGTCCCTTCGCCTTGTTTCCTCTTGCCGTGCCGTGCCTTTTGTTACACTTGGCTTGCCTTGTTTTGCCTTGCCTTCCTTTCCTTCCGTTACTCTTTCCCTGCCTAGCCGTGCACTGCCTATCCTTGCGTTGTCGTGCATTAGCCTTGCCTCCCCAAACCGTGCCTTGCCTTGCGTTACCCTTTCCTTGCCTTGCAGTGCATTGCCTAGCCGGTCGTTGTCGTGCCTTAGCCTTGTTTGCCCTTGCCGTGCCGTTCCTTCCGTTACCCTTGCCTTGCTTTCCCTTGCCTTCCTTGCCTTCCGTTACTCTTTGCTTGCCTTCCGTGCATTGCCTAGCCTTGCGTTGTCGTGCCTTAGCCTTGCCATAGCCTTGCTTGCGTTGCCTTGCTTTCCCTTGCCTTCCTTGCCTTCCGTTACTCTTTGCTTGCCTTCCGTGCATTGCCTAGCCTTGCGTTGTCGTGCATTAGCCTTGCCTCCCCAAACCGTGCCTTGCCTTGCGTTACCCTTTCCTTGCCTTGCCGTGCATTGCCTAGTCCTGCGTTGTCGTGCCTTAGCCTTGTTTCCCCTTGCCGTGCCGTTCCTTCCGTTACTCTTGCCTTGCCTTGCTTTCCCCTGCCTTCCTTGCCTTCCGTTACTCTTTGCTTGCCTTCCGTGCATTGCCTAGCCTTGCGTTGTCGTGCATTAGCCTTGCCTCGCCTGACCGTGCCTTGCCTTGCGTTACCCTTTCCTTACCTTGCCGTGCATTGCCTAGCCGTGCGTTGTCGTGCATTAGCCTTGTCTTGCCTTACCGTGCCTTGCCTTGCGTTACCCTTTCCTTGCCTGGCCGTGCATTGCCTAGCCGTGCGTTGCCGTTCCTTAGCCTTGTTTCCCCTTGCCGTGCCTTGCCTTTTGTTACACTTGCCTTGCCTTGCTTTGCCTTGCCTTCCTTTCCTTCCGTTACTCTTTCCTTGCCTAGCCGTGCACTGCCTAGCCTTGCGTTGTCGTGCATTAGCCTTGCCTCCCCAAACCGTGCCTTGCCTTGCGTTACCCTTTCCTTGCCTTGCCGTGCATTGCCTAGCCGTGCGTTGCCGTGCCTTAGCCTTGTTTCCCCTTGCCGTGCCGTTCCTTCCGTTACCCTTGCCTTGCCTTGCTTTCCCTTGCCTTCCTTGGTTTCCGTTACTCTTTGCTTGCCTTCCGTGCATTGCCTAGCCTTGCGCTGTCGTGCATTAGCCTTGCCTTGCCTCAGAGTGCCTTGCCTTGCGTTACCTTTTCCTTGGCTGGCCGTGCATTGTCTAGCCGTGCGTTGTGGTGCCTTAACCTTGTTTCACCTTGCCATAGCCTTGCTTGCTTTGTCTTGCTTTGCCTTGCATTCCTTGCCTTCCGTTACTCTTTGCTTGCCTTCCGTGCATTTCCTAGCCTTGCGTTGTCGTGCCTTAGCCTTGCCTCGCCTAACAGTGCCTTGCCTTGCGTTAGCCTTTCCTTGCCTGGCCGTGCATTGCTTAGTCTTGCGTTGCCGTGCCTTAGCCTTGTTTCCCCTTGCCGTGCCGTGCCTTTTGTTACACTTGCCTTGCCTTGCTTTGCCTTGCCTTCCATTCCTTCCGTTACTCTTTCCTTGCCTAGCCGTGCACTGCGTAGCCTTGCGTTTTCGTGCATTACCCTTGCCTCGCCTGACCGTGCCTTGCCTTGCGTTACCCTTTCCTTGCCTTGCCGTGCATTGCCTAGCCCTGCGTTGTCGTGCCTTAGCCTTGTTTCCCCTTGCCGAGCCGTTCCTTCCGTTACCCTTCCCTTCCCCTGATTTCCCTTGCCTTCCTTGCCTTCCGTTACTCTTTGCTTGCCTTCAGTGGATTGCCTAGCCTTGCGTTGTCGTGCCTTAGCCTTGCCTCGCCTGACCGTGCCTTGCCTTGCGTTACCCTTTCCTTGCCTTGCCGTGCATTGCCTAGGCGTGCGTTGTCGTGCATCAGCCTTGCCTTGCCTCACCGTGCCTTGCCTTGCGTTACCCTCTCCTTGCCTTGCCGTGCATTGCCTAGCCGTGCGTTGCCGTGCCTTAGCCTTGTTTCCCCTTGTCGTGCCGTTCCTTCCGTTACCATTGCCTTGCCTTGCTTTCCCTTGCGTTCCTTGGTTTCCGTTACTCTTTGCTTGCCTTCCGTGCATTGCCTAGCCTTGCGCTGTCGTGCATTAGCCTTGCCTCCCCAAACCGTGCCTTGCCTTGCGTTACCCTTTCCTTGCCTTGCCCTGCATTGCCTAGCCCTGTGTTGTCGTGCCTTAGCCTTGTTTCCCCTTACCGTGCCGTTCCTTTCGTTACCCTTGCCTTCCCCTGCTTTCCTTTGCATTCCTTGCCTTCCGTTACTCTTTGCTTGCCTTCCGTGCATTGCCTAGCCTTGCGTTGTCGTACCTTAGCCTTGTTTCCCCTTGCCGTGCCGTGCCTGTTGTTACACTTGCCTTGCCATGCTTTTCCTTGCCTTCCTTTCCTTCCATTACTCTTTCCTTGCCTAGCCGTGCACTGCGTAGCCTTGCGATGTCGTGCATTAGCTTTGCCTAGCCTGACAGTGCCTCGCCTTGCGTTACCCTTTCCTTACCTTGCCGTGGATTGCCAAGCCCTGCGTTGTCGTGCCTTAGCCTTGTTTCCCCTTACCGTGCCGTTCCTTCCGTTACCCTTGCCTTCCCTTGCTTTCCGTTGCCTTCCTTTCCTTCCGTTACTCTTTGCTTGCCTTCCGTGCATTGTCTAGCCTTGCGTTGTCGTGCCTTAGCCTTGCCTTGCCTGACCGTGCCTTGCCTTGCGTTACCCTTTCCTTGCCTTGCCGTGCATTGCCTAGCCGTGCGTTGTCGTGCATCAGCCTGGCCTTGCCTCAAGGTGCCTTGCCTTGCGTTACCTTCTCCTTGCCTTGCCGTGCATTGCCTAGCCGTGCGTTGCCGTGCCTTAGCCTTGTTTCCCCTTGCCGTGCCGTTCCTTCCGTTACCCTTGCCTTGCCTTGCTTTCCCTTGCCTTCCTTGGTTTCCGTTACTCTTTGCTTGCCTTCCGTGCATTGCCTAGCCTTGCGCTGTCGTGCATTAGCCTTGCCTTGCCTCAGAGTGCCTTGCCTTGCGTTACCTTTTCCTTGGCTGGCCGTGCATTGTCTAGCCGTGCGTTGTGGTGCCTTAGACTTGTTTCACCTTGCCATAGACTTGCTTGCCTTGCCATGCTTTTCCTTGCCTTCCTTTCCTTCCATTACTCTTTCCTTGCCCAGCCGTGCACTGCCTAGCCTTGCGATGTCGTGCATTAGCTTTGCCTCGCCTGACAGTGCCTTGCCTTGCGTTACCCTTTCCTTGCCTTGCCGTGCATTGCCTAGCCCTGCGTTGCCTTGCCTTAGCCTTGTTTCCCCTTGCCGAGCCGTTCCTTCCGTTATCCTTGCCTTGCCTTGGTTTCCCTTGCCTTCCTTGCCTTCCGTTACTCTTTGCTTGCCTTCCGTGCATTGCCTAGCCTTGCGTTGTCGTGCATTAGCCTGCCTCGCCTGACCGTGCCTTGCCTTGCGTTACCCTTTCCTTGCCTTGCCGTGCATTGCCTAGCCGTGCGTTGTCGTGCATTAGCCTTGTCTTGCCTTACCGTGCCTTGCCTTGCGTTACCCTTTCCTTGCCTGGCCGTGCATTGCCTAGCCGTGCGTTGCCGTTCCTTAGCCTTGTTTCCCCTTGCCGTCCCTTGCCTTTTGTTACACTTGCCTTGCCTTGTTTTGCCTTGACTTCCTTTCCTTCCGTTACTCTTTCCTTGCCTAGCCGTGCCCTGCCTATCCTTGCGTTGTCGTGCATTAGCCTTGCCTCACCAAACCGTGCCTTGCCTTGCGTTAACATTTCCTTGCCTTGCAGTGCATTGCCTAGCCGGTCGTTGTCGTGCCTTAGCCTTGTTTGCCCTTGCCGTGCCGTTCCTTCCGTTACCCTTGCCTTGCTTTCCCTTGCCTTCCTTGCCTTCCGTTACTCTTTGCTTGCCTTCCGTGCATTGCCTAGCCTTGCGTTGTCGTGTCTTAGCCTTTTTTCACCTTGCCATAGCCTTGCTTGCGTTGCCTTGCTTTGCCTTGCATTCCTTGCCTTCCGTTACTCTTTGCTTGCCTTCCGTGCATTGCCTAGCCTTGCGTTGTCGTGCATTAGCCTTGCCTCCCCAAACCGTGCCTTGCCTTGCTTTACCCTTTCCTTGCCTTGCCCTGCATTGCCTAGCCCTGTGTTGTCGTGCCTTAGCCTTGTTTCCCCTTGCCGTGCCGTTCCTTCCGTTACCCTTGCCTTGCCTTGCTTTCCCTTGCCTTCCTTGCGTTCCGTTATTCTTTGCTTGCCTTCCGTGCATTGCCTAGCCTTGCGTTGTCGTGCCTTAGCCTTGCCTCGCCCGACCGTGCCTTGCCTTGCGTTACCCTTACCTTGCCTTGCCCTGCATTGCCTAGCCGTTCGTTGTCGTGCCTTAGCCTTGTTTGCCCTTGCCGTGCCGTTCCTTCCGTTACCCTTGCCTTGCTTTCCCTTGCCTTCCTTGCCTTCCGTTACTCTTTGCTTGCCTTCCGTGCATTGCCTAGCCTTGCGTTGTCGTGTCTTAGCCTTTTTTCACCTTGCCATAGCCTTGCTTGCGTTGCCTTGCTTTGACTTGCCTTCCTTGCCTTCCGTTACTCTTTGCTTCCCTTCCGTGCATTGCCTAGCCTTGCGTGGTCGTGCCTTAGCCTTTTTTCACCTTGCCATAGCCTTGCTTGCTTTGCCTTGCTTTGCATTGCATTCCTTGCCTTCCGTTACTCTTTGCTTGCCTTCCGTGCATTGCCTAGCCTTGCGTGGTCGTGCCTTAGCCTTTTTTCACCTTGCCATAGCCTTGCTTGCGTTGCCTTGCTTTGCCTTGCATTCCTTTTCTTCCGTTACTGTTTGCTTGCCTTCCGTGCATTGCCTAGCCTTGCGTTGTCGTGCATTAGCCTTGCCTCCCCAAACCGTGCCTTGCCTTGCGTTACCCTTTCCTTGCCTTGCCCTGCATTGCCTAGCCCTGTGTTGTCGTGCCTTAGCGTTGTTTCCCCTTACCGTGCCGTTCCTTTCGTTACCCTTGCCTTCCCCTGCTTTCCCTTGCATTCCTTGCCTTCCGTTACTCTTTGCTTGCCTTCCGTGCATTGCCTAGCCTTGCGTAGTCGTGCCTTAGCCTTGCCTCGCCTGACCGTGCCTTGCCTTGCGTTACCCTTTCCTTGCCTTGCCGTGAATTGCCTAGCCGTGCGTTGTCGTGCATTAGCCTCGCCTTGCCTTACCGTGCCTTGCCTTGCGTTACCCTTTCCTTGCCTGGCCGTTCATTGCTTAGCCTTGCGTTGCCGTGCCTTAGCCTTGTTTCCCCTTGCCGTGCCGTGCCTTTTGTTACACTTGCCTTGCCTTGTTTGCCTTGCCTTTATTTCCTTCCGTTACTCTTTCCTTGCGTAGCCGTGCACTGCGTAGCCTTGCGTTGTCGTGCCTTAGCCTTGCCTCGCCTGACCGTGCCTTGCCTTGCGTTACCCTTTCCTTGCCTTGCCGTGCATTGCCTAGCCCTGCGTTGTCGTGCCTTAGCCTTGTTTCACCTTACCGTGCCCTTCCTTCCGTTACCCTTGCCTTCCCCTGCTTTCCCTTGCCTTCCTTGCCTTCCGTTACTCTTTGCTTGCCTTCCGTGCATTGCCTAGCCTTGCGTTGTCGTGCCTTAGCCTTGCCTCGCCTGACCGTGCCTTGCCTTGCGTTACCCTTTCCTTGCCTTGCCCTGCATTGCCTAGCCCTGTGTTGTCGTGCCTTAGCCTTGTTTCCCCTTGCCGTGCCGTTCCTTCCGTTACCCTTGCCTTGCCTTGCTTTCCCTTGCCTTCCTTGCCTTCCGTTACTCTTTGCTTGCCTTCCGTGCATTGCCTAGCCTTGCGTTGTCGTGTCTTAGCCTTGCCTCGCCTGACCGTGCCTTGCCTTGCGTTACCCTTACCTTGCCTTGCCCTGCATTGCCTAGCCGTTCGTTGTCGTGCCTTAGCCTTGTTTGCCCTTGCCGTGCCGTTCCTTCCGTTACCCTTGCCTTGCTTTCCCTTGCCTTCCTTGCCTTCCGTTACTCTTTGCTTGCCTTCCGTGCATTGCCTAGCCTTGCGTTGTCGTGTCTTAGCCTTTTTTCACCTTGCCATAGCCTTGCTTGCGTTGCCTTGCTTTGCCTTGCCTTCCTTGCCTTCCGTTACTCTTTGCTTCCCTTCCGTGCATTGCCTAGCCTTGCGTGGTCGTGCCTTAGCCTTTTTTCACCTTGCCATAGCCTTGCTTGCTTTGCCTTGCTTTGCATTGCATTCCTTGCCTTCCGTTACTCTTTGCTTGCCTTCCGTGCATTGCCTAGCCTTGCGTGGTCGTGCCTTAGCCTTTTTTCACCTTGCCATAGCCTTGCTTGCGTTGCCTTGCTTTGCCTTGCATTCCTTTCCTTCCGTTACTCTTTGCTTGCCTTCCGTGCATTGCCTAGCCTTGCGTTGTCGTGCATTAGCCTTGCCTCCCCAAACCGTGCCTTGCCTTGCGTTACCCTTTCCTTGCCTTGCCCTGCATTGCCTAGCCCTGTGTTGTCGTGCCTTAGCCTTGTTTCCCCTTGCCGTGCCGTTCCTTTCGTTACCCTTGCCTTCCCCTGCTTTCCCTTGCATTCCTTGCCTTCCGTGCATTGCCTAGCCTTGCGTTGTCGTGCCTTAGCCTTGCCTCGCCTGACCGTGCCTTGCCTTGCGTTACCCTTTCCTTGCCTTGCCGTGCATTGCCTAGCCGTGCGTTGTCTTGCATTAGCCTCGCCTTGCCTTACCGTGCCTTGCCTTGCGTTACCCTTTCCTTGCCTTGCCGTGCATTGCCTAGCCGTGCGTTGCCGTGCCTTAGCCTTGTTTCCCCTTGCCGTGCCGTGCCTTTTGTTACACTTGCCTTGCCTTGTTTGCCTTGCCTTTATTTCCTTCCGTTACTCTTTCCTTGCGTAGCCGTGCACTGCGTAGCCTTGCGTTGTCGTGCATTACCCTTGCCTCGCCTGACCGTGCCTTGCCTTGCGTTACCCTTTCCTTGCCTTGCCGTGCATTGCCTAGCCGTGCGTTGTCGTGCCTTAGCCTTGTTTCACCTTACCCTTGCCTTCCCCTGCTTTCCCTTGCCTTCCTTGCCTTCCGTTACTCTTTGCTTGCCTTCCGTGCATTGCCTAGCCTTGCGTTGTCGTGCCTTAGCCTTGCCTCGCCTGACCGTGCCTTGCCTTGCGTTACCCTTTCCTTGCCTTGCCCTGCATTGCCTAGCCCTGTGTTGTCGTGCCTTAGCCTTGTTTCCCCTCCCTTGCCTTCCTTGCCTTCCGTTATTCTTTGCTTGCCTTCCGTGCATTGCCTAGCCTTGCGTTGTCGTGTCTTATCCTTGACTCGCCTGACCGTGCCTTGCCTTGCGTTACCCTTTCCTTGCCTTGCCCTGCATTGCCTAGCCGTTCGTTGTCGTGCCTTAGCCTTGTTTGCCCTTGCCGTGCCGTTCCTTCCGTTACCCTTGCCTTGCTTTCCCTTGCCTTCCTTGCCTTCCGTTACTCTTTGCTTGCCTTCCGTGCATTGCCTAGCCTTGCGTTGTCGTGTCTTAGCCTTTTTTCACCTTGCCATAGCCTTGCTTGCGTTGCCTTGCTTTGCCTTGCCTTCCTTGCCTTCCGTTACTCTTTGCTTCCCTTCCGTGCATTGCCTAGCCTTGCGTGGTCGTGCCTTACACTTTTTTCACCTTGCCATAGCCTTGCTTGCTTTGCCTTGCTTTGCATTGCATTCCTTGCCTTCCGTTACTCTTTGCTTGCCTTCCGTGCATTGCCTAGCCTTGCGTGGTCGTGCCTTAGCCTTTTTTCACCTTGCCATAGCCTTGCTTGCGTTGCCTTGCTTTGCCTTGCATTCCTTTTCTTCCGTTACTCTTTGCTTGCCTTCCGTGCATTGCCTAGCCTTGCGTTGTCGTGCATTAGCCTTGCCTCCCCAAACCGTGCCTTGCCTTGCGTTACCCTTTCCTTGCCTTGCCCTGCATTGCCTAGCCCTGTGTTGTCGTGCCTTAGCCTTGTTTCCCCTTGCCGTGCCGTTCCTTTCGTTACCCTTGCCTTCCCCTGCTTTCCCTTGCATTCCTTGCCTTCCGTTACTCTTTGCTTGCCTTCCGTGCATTGCCTAGCCTTGCGTAGTCGTGCCTTAGCCTTGCCTCGCCTGACCGTGCCTTGCCTTGCGTTACCCTTTCCTTGCCTTGCCGTGAATTGCCTAGCCGTGCGTTGTCGTGCATTAGCCTCGCCTTGCCTTACCGTGCCTTGCCTTGCGTTACCCTTTCCTTGCCTGGCCGTTCATTGCTTAGCCTTGCGTTGCCGTGCCTTAGCCTTGTTTCCCCTTGCCGTGCCGTGCCTTTTGTTACACTTGCCTTGCCTTGTTTGCCTTGCCTTTATTTCCTTCCGTTACTCTTTCCTTGCGTAGCCGTGCACTGCGTAGCCTTGCGTTGTCGTGCATTAGCCTTGCCTCGCCTGACCGTGCCTTGCCTTGCGTTACCCTTTCCTTGCCTTGCCGTGCATTGCCTAGCCCTGCGTTGCCGTGCCTTAGCCTTGTTTCCCCTTGCCGTGCCGTTCCTTCCGTTACCCTTGCCTTGCCTTGCTTTCCCTTGCCTTCCTTGCCTTCCGTTACTCTTTGCTTGCCTTCCGTGAATTGCCTAGCCTTGCGTTGTCGTGCATTAGCCTTGCCTCCCCAAACCGTGCCTTGCCTTGCGTTACCCTTTCCTTACCTTGCCGTGGATTGCCTAGCCCTGCGTTGTCGTGCCTTAGCCTTGTTTCCCCTTACCGTGCCGTTCCTTCCGTTACCCTTGCCTTCCCTTGCTTTCCCTTGCCTTCCTTGCCTTTCGTTACTCTTTGCTTGCCTTTCGTGCATTGTCTAGCCTTGTGTTGTCGTGCCTTAGCCTTGCCTTGCTTGACCGTGCCTTGCCTTGCGTTACCCTTTCCTTGCCTTGCCGTGCATTGCCTAGCCGTGCGTTGTCGTGCATCAGCCCTGCCTTGCCTCAAGGTGCCTTGCCTTGCGTTACCTTCTCCTTGCCTTGCCGTGCATTGCCTAGCCGTGCGTTGCCGTGCCTTAGCCTTGTTTCCCCTTGCCGTGCCGTTCCTTCCGTTACCCTTGCCTTGCCTTGCTTTCCCTTGCCTTCCTTGGTTTCCGTTACTCTTTGCTTGCCTTCCGTGCATTGCCTAGCCTTGCGCTGTCGTGCATTAGCCTTGCCTTGCCTCAGAGTGCCTTGCCATGCGTTACCTTTTCCTTGGCTGGCCGTGCATTGTCTAGCCGTGCGTTGTGGTGCCTTAGACTTGTTTCACCTTGCCATAGACTTGCTTGCCTTGCCATGCTTTTCCTTGCCTTCCTTTCCTTCCATTACTCTTTCCTTGCCCAGCCGTGCACTGCCTAGCCTTGCGATGTCGTGCATTAGCTTTGCCTCGCCTGACAGTGCCTTGCCTTGCGTTACCCTTTCCTTGCCTTGCCGTGCATTGCCTAGCCCTGCGTTGCCTTGCCTTAGCCTTGTTTCCCCTTGCCGTGCCGTTCCTTCCGTTACCCTTGCCTTGCCTTGCTTTCCCTTGCCTTCCTTGCCTTCCGTTACTCTTTGCTTGCCTGCCGTGCATTGCCTAGCCTTGCGTTGTCGTGCCTTAGCCTTGCCTCGCCTGACCGTGCCTTGCCTTGCGTTACCCTTTCCTTGCCTTGCCGTGCATTGCCTAGCCGTGCGTTGTCGTGCATTAGCCTTGTCTTGCCTTACCGTGCCTTGCCTTGCGTTACCCTTTCCTTGCCTGGCCGTGCATTGCCTAGCCGTGCGTTGCCGTTCCTTAGCCTTGTTTCCCCTTGCCGTGCCTTGCCTTTTGTTACACTTGCCTTGCCTTGTTTTGCCTTGCCTTCCTTTCCTTCCATTACTCTTTCCTTGCCTAGCCGTGCCCTGCCTGTCCTTGCGTTGTCGTGCATTAGCCTTGCCTCCCCAAACCGTGCCTTGCCTTGCGTTACCATTTCCTTGCCTTGCAGTGCATTGCCTAACCGGTCGTTGTCGTGCCTTAGCCTTGTTTGCCCTTGCCGTGCCGTTCCTTCCGTTACCCTTGCCTTGCTTTTCCTTGCCTTCCTTGCCTTCCGTTACTCTTTGCTTGCCTTCCGTGCATTGCCTAGCCTTGCGTTGTCGTGTCTTAGCCTTTTTTCACCTTGCCATAGCCTTGCTTGCGTTGCCTTGCTTTGCCTTGCATTCCTTGCCTTCCGTTACTCTTTGCTTGCCTTCCGTGCATTGCCTAGCCTTGCGTTGTCGTGCATTAGCCTTGCCTCCCCAAACCGTGCCTTGCCTTGCTTTACCCTTTCCTTGCCTTGCCCTGCATTGCCTAGCCCTGTGTTGTCGTGCCTTAGCCTTGTTTCCCCTTGCCGTGCCGTTCCTTCCGTTACCCTTGCCTTGCCTTGCTTTCCCTTGCCTTCCTTGCGTTCCGTTATTCTTTGCTTGCCTTCCGTGCATTGCCTAGCCTTGCGTTGTCGTGCCTTAGCCTCGCCTCGCCTGACCGTGCCTTGCCTTGCGTTACCCTTACCTTGCCTTGCCCTGCATTGCCTAGCCGTTCGTTGTCGTGCCTTAGCCTTGTTTCCCCTTGCCGTGCCGTTCCTTCCGTTACCCTTGCCTTGCCTTGCTTTCCCTTGCCTTCCTTGCCTTCCGTTACTCTTTGCTTGCCTTCCGTGCATTGCCTAGCCTTGCGTTGTCGTGTCTTAGCCTTTTTTCACCTTGCCATAGCCTTGCTTGCGTTGCCTTGCTTTGACTTGCCTTCCTTGCCTTCCGTTACTCTTTGCTTCCCTTCCGTGCATTGCCTAGCCTTGCGTGGTCGTGCCTTAGCCTTTTTTCACCTTGCCATAGCCTTGCTTGCTTTGCCTTGCTTTGCATTGCATTCCTTGCCTTCCGTTACTCTTTGCTTGCCTTCCGTGCATTGCCTAGCCTTGCGTGGTCGTGCCTTAGCCTTTTTTCACCTTGCCATAGCCTTGCTTGCGTTGCCTTGCTTTGCCTTGCATTCCTTTTCTTCCGTTACTCTTTGCTTCCCTTCCGTGCATTGCCTAGCCTTGCGTTGTCATGCATTAGCCTTGCCTCCCCAAACCGTGCCTTGCCTTGCGTTACCCTTTCCTTGCCTTGCCCTGCATTGCCTAGCCCTGTGTTGTCGTGCCTTAGCCTTGTTTCCCCTTGCCGTGCCGTTCCTTTCGTTACCCTTGCCTTCCCCTGCTTTCCCTTGCATTCCTTGCCTTCCGTTACTCTTTGCTTGCCTTCCGTGCATTGCCTAGCCTTGCGTAGTCGTGCCTTAGCCTTGCCTCGCCTGACCGTGCCTTGCCTTGCGTTACCCTTTCCTTGCCTTGCCGTGAATTGCCTAGCCGTGCGTTGTCGTGCATTAGCCTCGCCTTGCCTTACCGTGCCTTGCCTTGCGTTACCCTTTCCTTGCCTGGCCGTTCATTGCTTAGCCTTGCGTTGCCGTGCCTTAGCCTTGTTTCCCCTTGCCGTGCCGTGCCTTTTGTTACACTTGCCTTGCCTTGTTTGCCTTGCCTTTATTTCCTTCCGTTACTCTTTCCTTGCGTAGCCGTGCACTGCGTAGCCTTGCGTTGTCGTGCATTACCCTTGCCTCGCCTGACCGTGCCTTGCCTTGCGTTACCCTTTCCTTGCCTTGCCGTGCATTGCCTAGCCCTGCGTTGTCGTGCCTTAGCCTTGTTTCACCTTACCGTGCCCTTCCTTCCGTTACCCTTGCCTTGCCTTGCTTTCCCTTGAATTCCTTGCCTTCCGTTACTCTTTGCTTGCCTTCCGTGCATTGCCTAGCCTTGCGTTGTCGTGCCTTAGCCTTGCCTCGCCTGACCGTGCCTTGCCTTGCGTTACCCTTTCCTTGCCTTGCCGTGCATTGCCTAGCCGTGCGTTGTCGTGCATCAGCCTTGCCTTGCCTAACCGTGCCTTGCCTTGCGTTACCCTTCCCTTGCCTTGCCGTGCATTGCCTAGCCTTGCGTTGTCGTGCCTTAGCCTTGTTTCCCCTTGCCGTGCCGTTCCTTCCGTTACCCTTGCCTTGCCTTGCTTTCCCTTGCCTTCCTTGCCTTCCGTTACTCTTTGCTTGCCTTCCGTGAATTGCCTAGCCTTGCGTTGTCGTGCCTTAGCCTTGCCTCCCCAAACCGTGCCTTGCCTTGCGTTACCCTTTCCTTACCTTGCCGTGGATTGCCTAGCCCTGCGTTGTCGTGCCTTAGCCTTGTTTCCCCTTACCGTGCCGTTCCTTCCGTTACCCTTGCCTTCCCCTGCTTTCCCTTGCCTTCCTTGCCTTTCGTTACTCTTTGCTTGCCTTTCGTGCATTGTCTAGCCTTGCGTTGTCGTGCCTTAGCCTTGCCTTGCCTGACCGTGCCTTGCCTTGCGTTACCCTTTCCTTGCCTTGCCGTGCATTGCCTAGCCGTGCGTTGTCGTGCCTTAGCCTTGTTTCACCTTGCCATAGACTTGCTTGCGTTGCCTTGCTTTGCCTTGCCTTCCTTGCCTTCCGTTACTCTTTGCTTGCCTTCCGTGCATTGCCTAGCCTTGCGTTGTCGTGCCTTAGCCTTGCCTCGCCTGACAGTGCCTTGCCTTGCGTTACCTTTTCCTTGCCTGGCCGTGCATTGCTTAGTCTTGCGTTGCCGTGCCTTAGCCTTGTTTCCCCTTGCCGTGCCGTGCCTTTTGTTACACTTGCCTTGCCTTGCTTTGCCTTGCCTTCCTTTCCTTCCGTTACTCTTTCCTTGCCTAGCCGTGCACTGCGTAGCCTTGCGTTTTCGTGCATTACCCTTGCCTCGCCTGACCGTGCCTTGCCTTGCGTTACCCTTTCCTTGCCTTGCCGTGCATTGCCTAGCCCTTCGTTACCGTGCCTTAGCCTTGTTTCCCCTTGCCGAGCCGTTCCTTCCGTTACCCTTCACTTCCCCTGCTTTCCCTTGCCTTCCTTGCCTTCCGTTACTCTTTGCTTGCCTTCCGTGCATTGCCTAGCCTTGCGTTGTCGTGCCTTAGCCTTGCCTCGCCTGACCGTGCCTTGCCTTGCGTTACCCTTTCCTTGCCTTGCCGTGCATTGCCTAGCCGTGCGTTGTCGTGCATCAGCCTTGCCTTGCCTCACCGTGCCTTGCCTTGCGTTACCCTTTCCTTGCCTTGCCGTGCATTGCCTAGCCGTGCGTTGCCGTGCCTTAGCCTTGTTTCCCCTTGCCGTGCCGTTCCTTCCGTTACCCTTGCCTTGCCTTGCTTTCCCTTGCCTTCCTTGGTTTCCGTTACTCTTTGCTTGCCTTCCGTGCATTGCCTAGCCTTGCGCTGTCGTGCATTAGCCTTGCCTTGCCTCAGAGTGCCTTGCCATGCGTTACCTTTTCCTTGGCTGGCCGTGCATTGTCTAGCCGTGCGTTGTGGTGCCTTAGACTTGTTTCACCTTGCCATAGACTTGCTTGCCTTGCCATGCTTTTCCTTGCCTTCCTTTCCTTCCATTACTCTTTCCTTGCCCAGCCGTGCACTGCCTAGCCTTGCGATGTCGTGCATTAGCTTTGCCTCGCCTGACAGTGCCTTGCCTTGCCTTACCCTTTCCTTGCCTTGCCGTGCATTGCCTAGCCCTGCGTTGCCTTGCCTTAGCCTTGTTTCCCCTTGCCGAGCCGTTCCTTCCGTTACCCTTGCCTTGCCTTGGTTTCCCTTGCCTTCCTTGCCTTCCGTTACTCTTTGCTTGCCTTCCGTGCATTGCCTAGCCTTGCGTTGTCGTGCATTAGCCTTGCCTCGCCTGACCGTGCCTTGCCTTGCGTTACCCTTTCCTTGCCTTGCCGTGCATTGCCTAGCCGTGCGTTGTCGTGCATTAGCCTTGTCTTGCCTTACCGTGCCTTGCCTTGCGTTACCCTTTCCTTGCCTGGCCGTGCATTGCCTAGCCGTGCGTTGCCGTTCCTTAGCCTTGTTTCCCCTTGCCGTGCCTTGCCTTTTGTTACACTTGCCTTGCCTTGTTTTGCCTTGCCTTCCTTTCCTTCCGTTACTCTTTCCTTGCCTTCCGTGCCCTGCCTATCCTTGCGTTGTCGTGCATTAGCCTTGCCTCCCCAAACCGTGCCTTGCCTTGCGTTACCATTTCCTTGCCTTGCAGTGCATTGCCTAGCCGGTCGTTGTCGTGCCTTAGCCTTGTTTGCCCTTGCCGTGCCGTTCCTTCCGTTACACTTGCCTTGCTTTCCCTTGCCTTCCTTGCCTTCCGTTACTCTTTGCTTGCCTTCCGTGCATTGCCTAGCCTTGCGTTGTCGTGTCTTAGCCTTTTTTCACCTTGCCATAGCCTTGCTTGCTTTGCCTTGCTTTGCCTTGCATTCCTTGCCTTCCGTTACTCTTTGCTTGCCTTCCGTGCATTGCCTAGCCTTGCGTTGTCGTGCATTAGTCTTGCCTCCCCAAACCGTGCCTTGCTTTGCTTTACCCTTTCCTTGCCTTGCCCTGCATTGGCTAGCCCTGTGTTGTCGTGCCTTAGCCTTGTTTCCCCTTGCCGTGCCGTTCCTTCCGTTACCCTTGCCTTGCCTTGCTTTCCCTTGCCTTCCTTGCGTTCCGTTATTCTTTGCTTGCCTTCCGTGCATTGCCTAGCCTTGCGTTGTCGTGCCTTAGCCTTGCCTCGCCTGACCGTGCCTTGCCTTGCGTTACCCTTACCTTGCCTTGCCCTGCATTGCCTAGCCGTTCGTTGTCGTGCCTTAGCCTTGTTTGCCCTTGCCGTGCCGTTCCTTCCGTTACCCTTGCCTTGCTTTCCCTTGCCTTCCTTGCCTTCCGTTACTCTTTGCTTGCCTTCCGTGCATTGCCTAGCCTTGCGTTGTCGTGCCTTAGCCTTTTTTCACCTTGCCATAGCCTTGCTTGCGTTGCCTTGCTTTGACTTGCCTTCCTTGCCTTCCGTTACTCTTTGCTTCCCTTCCGTGCATTGCCTAGCCTTGCGTGGTCGTGCCTTAGCCTTTTTTCACCTTGCCATAGCCTTGCTTGATTTGCCTTGCTTTGCCTTGCATTCCTTGCCTTCCGTTACTCTTTGCTTGCCTTCCGTGCATTGCCTAGCCTTGCGTGGTCGTGCCTTAGCCTTTTTTCACCTTGCCATAGCCTTGCTTGCGTTGCCTTGCTTTGCCTTGCATTCCTTTTCTTCCGTTACTCTTTGCTTGCCTTCCGTGCATTGCCTAGCCTTGCGTTGTCGTGCATTAGCCTTGCCTCCCCAAACCGTGCCTTGCCTTGCGTTACCCTTTCCTTGCCTTGCCCTGCATTGCCTAGCCCTGTGTTGTCGTGCCTTAGCCTTGTTTCCCCTTGCCGTGCCGTTCCTTTCGTTACCCTTGCCTTCCCCTGCTTTCCCTTGCATTCCTTGCCTTCCGTTACTCTTTGCTTGCCTTCCGTGCATTGCCTAGCCTTGCGTAGTCGTGCCTTAGCCTTGCCTCGCCTGACCGTGCCTTGCCTTGCGTTACCCTTTCCTTGCCTTGCCGTGAATTGCCTAGCCGTGCGTTGTCGTGCATTAGCCTCGCCTTGCCTTACCGTGCCTTGCCTTGCGTTACCCTTTCCTTGCCTGGCCGTTCATTGCCTAGCCGTGCGTTGCCGTGCCTTAGCCTTGTTTCCCCTTGCCGTGCCGTGCCTTTTGTTACACTTGCCTTGCCTTGTTTGCCTTGCCTTTATTTCCTTCCGTTACTCTTTCCTTGCGTAGCCGTGCACTGCTTAGCCTTGCGTTGTCGTGCATTACCCTTGCCTCGCCTGACCGTGCCTTGCCTTGCGTTACCCTTTCCTTGCCTTGCCGTGCATTGCCTAGCCCTGCGTTGTCGTGCCTTAGCCTTGTTTCACCTTACCGTGCCCTTCCTTCCGTTACCCTTGCCTTCCCCTGCTTTCCCTTGCCTTCCTTGCCTTCTGTTACTCTTTGCTTGCCTTCCGTGCATTGCCTAGCCTTGCGTTGTCGTGCCTTAGCCTTGCCTCGCCTGACCGTGCCTTGCCTTGCGTTACCCTTTCCTTGCCTTGCCGTGCATTGCCTAGCCGTGCGTTGTCGTGCATTAGCCTTGCCTCGCCTGACCGTGCCTTGCCTTGCGTTACCCTTTCCTTGCCTTGCCGTGCATTGCCTAGCCCTGCGTTGCCGTGCCTTAGCCTTGTTTCCCCTTGCCGTGCCGTTCCTTCCGTTACCCTTGCCTTGCCTTGCTTTCCCTTGCCTTCCTTGCCTTCCGTTACTCTTTGCTTGCCTTCCGTGCATTGCCTAGCCTTGCGTTGTCGTGCATTAGCCTTGCCTCCCCAAACCGTGCCTTGCCTTGCGTTACCCTGTCCTTACGTTGCCGTGGATTGCCTAGCCCTGCGTTGTCGTGCCTTAGCCTTGTTTCCCCTTACCGTGCCGTTCCTTCCGTTACCCTTGCCTTGCCTTGCTTTCCCTTGCCTTCCTTGCCTTCCGTTACTCTTTGCTTGCCTTCCGTGCGTTGTCTAGCCTTGTGTTGTCGTGCCTTAGCCTTGCCTTGCTTGACCGTGCCTTGCCTTGCGTTACCCTTTCCTTGCCTTGCCGTGCATTGCCTAGCCGTGCGTTGTCGTGCATCAGCCCTGCCTTGCCTCAAGGTGCCTTGCCTTGCGTTACCTTCTCCTTGCCTTGCCGTGCATTGCCTAGCCGTGCGTTGCCGTGCCTTAGCCTTGTTTCACCTTGCCATAGACTTGCTTGCTTTGCCTTGCTTTGCCTTGCATTCCTTGCCTTCCGTTACTCTTTGCTTGCCTTCCGTGCATTGCCTAGCCTTGCGTTGTCGTGCCTTAGCCTTGCCTCGCCTGACAGTGCCATGGTTTGCGTTACCTTTTTCTTGCCTGGCCGTGCATTGCTTAGTCTTGCGTTGCCGTGCCTTAGCCTTGTTTCCCCTTGCCGTGCCGTGCCTTTTGTTACACTTGCCTTGCCTTGCTTTGCCTTGCCTTCCTTTCCTTCCGTTACTCTTTCCTTGCCTAGCCGTGCACTGCGTAGCCTTGCGTTTTCGTGCATTACCCTTGCCTCGCCTGACCGTGCCTTGCCTTGCGTTACCCTTTCCTTGCCTTACCGTGCATTGCCTAGCCCTTCGTTACCGTGCCTTAGCCTTGTTTCCCCTTGCCGAGCCGTTCCTTCCGTTACCCTTCCCTTCCCCTGCTTTCCCTTGCCTTCCTTGCCTTCCGTTACTCTTTGCTTGCCTTCCGTGCATTGCCTAGCCTTGCGTTGTCGTGCCTTAGCCTTGCCTCGCCTGACCGTGCCTTGCCTTGCGTTACCCTTTCCTTGCCTTGCCGTGCATTGCCTAGCCGTGCGTTGTCGTGCATCAGCCTTGCCTTGCCTCACCGTGCCTTGCCTTGCGTTACCCTTTCCTTGTCTTGCCGTGCATTGCCTAGCCGTGCGTTGCCGTGCCTTAGACTTGTTTCCCCTTGTCGTGCCGTTCCTTCAGTTACCCTTGCCTTGCCTTGCTTTCCCTTGCCTTCCTTGCCTTCCGTTACTCTTTGCTTGCCTTCCGTGAATTGCCTAGCCTTGCATTGTCGTGCATTAGCCTTGCCACCCCAAACCGTGCCTTGCCTTGCGTTACCCTTTCCTTGCCTTGCCCTGCATTGCCTAGCCCTGTGTTGTCGTGCCTTAGCCTTGCCTCGCCTGACCGTGCCTTGCCTTGCGTTACCCTTACCTTGCCTTGCCCTGCATTGCCTAGCCGTGCGTTGTCGTGCATCAGCCTTGCCTTGCCTCAAGGTGCCTTGCCTTGCGTTACCTTCTCCTTGCCTTGCCGTGCATTGCCTAGCCGTGCGTTGCCGTGCCTTAGCCTTGTTTCCCCTTGCCGTGCCGTTCCTTCCGTTACCCTTGCCTTGCCTTGCTTTCCCTTGCCTTCCTTGGGTTCCGTTACTCTTTGCTTGCCTTCCGTGCATTGCCTAGCCTTGCGCTGTCGTGCATTAGCCTTGCCTTGCCTCAGAGTGCCTTGCCTTGCGTTACCTTTTCCTTGGCTGGCCGTGCATTGTCTAGCCGTGCGTTGTGGTGCCTTAGCCTTGTTTCACCTTGCCATAGCCTTGCTTGCTTTGTCTTGCTTTGCCTTGCATTACTTGCCTTCCGTTACTCTTTGCTTGCCTTCCGTGCATTGCCTAGCATTGCGTTGTCGTGCCTTAGCCTTGCCTCGCCTAACAGTGCCTTGCCTTGCGTTAGCCTTTCCTTGCCTGGCCGTGCATTGCTTAGTCTTCCGTTGCCGTGCCTTAGCCTTGTTTCCCCTTGCCGTGCCGTGCCTTTTGTTACACTTGCCTTGCCTTGCTTTGCCTTGCCTTCCATTCCTTCCGTTACTCTTTCCTTGCCTAGCCGTGCACAGCGTAGCCTTGCGTTTTCGTGCATTACCCTTGCCTCGCCTGACCGTGCCTTGCCTTGCGTTACCCTTTCCTTGCCTTGCCGTGCATTGCCTAGCGTGCGTTGTCGTGCCTTAACCTTGTTTCCCCTTGCCGTGCCGTTCCTTCCGTAACACTTGCCTTTCCTTGCTTTCCCTTGCCTTCCTTGCCTTCCGTTACTCTTTGCTTGCCTTCCGTGCATTGCCTAGCGTTGCGTTGTCGTGCCTTAGCCTTGCCTCGCCTGACCGTGCTTTACCATGCGTTACCCTTTCCTTGCCTTGCCGTTCATTGTCTAGCGTTCGGTGTCGTGCCTTAGACTTGTTCCCCCTTGCCGTGCCGTTCCTTCCGTTACCCTTGCCTTTCCTTGCTTTTCCTTGCCTTCCTTACCTTCCGTTACTCTTTGCTTGCCTTCCCTGAATTGCCTAGCCTTGCGTTGTCGTGCCTTAGCCTTGCCTCGCCTGACCGTGCTTTCCCATGCGTTACCCTTTCCTTGCCTTGCCGTTAATTGCCTAGCGTTCGGTGTCGTGCCTTAGACTTGTTCCCCCTTGCCGTGCCGTTCCTTCCGTTACCCTTGCCTTTCCTTGCTTTTCCTTGCCTTCCTTACCTTCCGTTACTCTTTGCTTGCCTTCCCTGAATTGCCTAGCCTTGCGTTGTCGTGCCTTTGCCTTATCTCGCCTGACCTTGCCTTCCTTTGCTTTAAGCTTTCCTTGCATTGTCGTGCATTGCCTAGCATTGCGTTTCCGTGCATTAGCCTTGCCTAGCCTCACCGTGCCTTGCCTTGCGTTACCCTTTGCTTGCCTTGCCGTGCATTGCCTAGCCGTGCGTTGTCGTGCCTAAGCCTTGTTTCCCCTTGCCGTGCCGTTCCTTCCGTTACACTTGCCTTTCCTTGCTTTCCCTTGCCTTCCTTACATTCCGTTACCCTTTCCTTGCCTTGCCGTGCATTGCCTAGCCGTGCGTTGTCGTGCCTTAGCCTTGTTTCCCCTTGCCGTGGCGTGCCTTTTGTTACACTTGCCTTTCCTGGCTTTGACTTGCCTTCCATTCCTTCCGTTACTCTTTCCTTGCCTTGCCGTGCATTGCCTAGCCTTGCATTGTCGTGCCTTATCCTTGCCTCACCTGACCGTGCCTTCCCCTGCGTTACCCTTTCCTTGCCTTGCCGTGCATTGCCTAGCCCTGCGTTGCCGTGCCTTAGCCTTGTTACCCCTTGCCGTGCCGTTCCTTCCGGTACCCTTGCCTTCCCTTGCTTTCCCTTGCCTTCCTTGCGTTCCGTTACTCTTTGCTTGCTTTCCGTGCATTGCCTAGCCTTGCATTGTCGTGCCTTATCCTTGCCTCACCTGACCGTGCCTTCCCCTGCGTTACCCTTTCCTTGCCTTGCCGGGCATTGCTTAGCCCTGCGTTGCCGTGCCTTAGCCTTGTTACCCCTTGCCGTGCCGTTCCTTCCGTTACCCTTGCCTTCCCTTGCTTTCCCTTTCCTTCCTTGCATTCCGTTACTCCTTGCTTGCTTTCCGTGCATTGCCTAGCCTTGCGTTGGCTTTCCTTAGCCTTGCCTCCCCTAACCGTGCTTTCCCATGCGTTACCCTTTCCTTGCCTTGCCGTGCATTGCCTAGCGTGCGTTGTCGTGCCTTAGACTTGTTTCCCCTTGCCGTGCCGTTCCTTCCGTTACCATTGCCTTTCCTTGCTTTCCCTTGCCTTCCTTACCTTCCGTTACTCTTTGCTTGCCTTCCCTGCATTGCCTAGCCTTGCGTTGTCGTGCCTTAGCCTTATCTCGCCTGACCGTGCCTTCCTTTGCTTTAAGCTTTCCTTGCATTGTCGTGCATTGCCTAGCCTTGCGTTGTCGTTCATTAGCCTTGCCTAGCCTCACCGTGCCTTGCCTTGCGTTACCCTTTCCTTGCCTTGCCGTGCATTTCCTTCCCGTGTGTTGTCGTGCCTTAGCCTTGTTTCCCCTTGCCGTTGCGTGCCTTTTGTTACACTTGCCTTGCCTGGCTTTGCCTTGCCTTCCTTTCCTTCCGTTACTCTTTGCTTGCCTTTCCGTGCATTGCCTAGCCCTGCGTTGTCGTGCCTTAGCCTTGTTACCCCTTGCCGTGCCGTTCCTTCCGTTACCCTTGACTTCCCTTGCTTTCCCTTGCCTTCCTTACCTTCCGTTACTCTTTGCTTGCCTTCCGTGAATTGCCTAGCCTTGCGTTGTCGTGCCTTAGCCTTGCCTCGCCTGAACGTGCTTTCCCATGCGTTACCCTTTCCTTGCCTTGCCGTGCATTGCCCAGCCTGCGTTGCCGTGCCTTAGACTTGTTTCCCCTTGCCGTGCAGTTCCTTCCGTTACCCTTGCCTTTCCTTGCTTTTCCTTGCCTTCCTTACCTTCCGTTACTCTTTGCTTGCCTTCCGTGCATTGCCTAGCCTTGCGTTGTCGTGCCTAAGCCTTATCTCGCCTGACCGTGCCTTCCTTTGCTTTAAGCTTTCCTTGCATTGTCGTGCATTGCCTAGCCTTGCGTTGTCGTGCATTAGCCTTGCCTAGCCTCACCGTGCCTTGCCTTGCGTTACCCTTTCCTTGCCTTGCCGTGCATTGCCTAGCGTGCGTTGTCGTGCCTTAACCTTGTTTCCCCTTGCCGTGCCGTTCCTTCCGTTACACTTGCCTTTCCTTGCTTTCCCTTGCCTTCCTTACCTTCCGTTACTCTTTGCTTGCATTCCGTGCATTGCCTAGCCTTGCGTTGTCGTGCCTTAGCCTTGCCTCGCCTGACCGTGCTTTACCATGCGTTACCCTTTCCTTGCCTTGCCGTTCATTGCCTAGCGTTCGGTGTCGTGCCTTAGACTTGTTCCCCCTTGCCGTGCCGTTCCTTCCGTTACCCTTGCCTTTCCTTGCTTTTCCTTGCCTTCCTTACCTTCCGTTACTCTTTGCTTGCCTTCCCTGAATTTCCTAGCCTTGCGTTGTCGTGCCTTAGCCTTGCCTCGCCTGACCGTGCTTTCCCATGCGTTACCCTTTCCTTGCCTTGCCGTGCATTGCCTAGCGTGCGTTGTCGTGCCTTAGCCTTGTTTCCCCTTGCCGTGCCGTTCCTTCCGTTACCCTTGCCTTCCCTTGCGTTCCCTTGCCTTCCTTGCGTTCCGTTACTCTTTGCTTGCTTTCCGTGCATTGCCTAGCCTTGCGTTGTCATGCCTTAGGCTTGCCTCGCCTGACCGTGCTTTCCCATGCGTTACCCTTTCCTTGCCTTGCCTTGCATTGCCTAGCGTGCGTTGTCGTGCCTTAGCCTTGTTTCCACTTGCCGTGCCGTTCCTTCCGTTACACTTGCCTTTCTTTGCTTTCCCTTGCCTTCCTTACCTTCCGTTACTCTTTGCTTGCCTTCCGTGCATTGCCTAGCCTTGCGTTGTCGTGCCTAAGCCTTATCTCCCCTGACCGTGCCTTCCTTTGCTTTAAGCTTTCCTTGCATTGTCGTGCATTGCCTAGCCTTGCGTTGTCGTGCATTAGCCTTGCCTAGCCTCACCGTGCCTTGCCTTGCGTTACCCTTTCCTTGCCTTGCCGTGCATTGCCTAGCCGTGCGTTGTCGTGCCTTAGCCTTGATTCCCCTTGCCGTGGCGTGCCTTTTGTTACACTTGCCTTGCCTGGCTTTGCCTTGCCTTCCTTTCCTTCCGTTACTCTTTCCTTGCCTTGCCGTGCATTGCCTAGCCTTGCATTGTCGTGCCTTATCCTTGCCTCACCCCTCCGTGCCTTCCCCTGCGTTACCCTTTCCTTGCCTTGCCGTGCATTGCCTAGCCCTGCGTTGTCGTGCCTTAGCCTTCTTACCCCTTGCCGTGCCGTTCCTTCCGTTACCCTTGCCTTCCCTTGCTTTCCCTTGACTTCCTTGCGTTCCGTTACTCTTTGCTTGCTTTCCGTGCATTGCCTAGCCTTGCGTTGTCATGCCTTAGCCTTGCCTCGCCTGACCGTGCTTTCCCATGCGTTACTCTTTCCTTGCCTTGCCGTGCATTGCCTAGCGTGCGTTGTCGTGCCTTAGCCTTGTTTCCCCTTGCCGTGCCGTTCCTTCCGTTACACTTGCCTTTCCTTACTTTCCCTTGCCTTCCTTACCTTCCGTTACTCTTTGCTTGCCTTCCGTGAATTGCCTAGCCTTGCGTTGTCGTGGCATAGCCTTGCCTCGCCTGACCGTGCTTTCCCATGCGTTACCCTTTCCTTGCCTTGCCGTGCATTGCCTAGCGTTCGGTGTCGTGCCTTAGACTTGTTCCCCCTTGCCGTGCCGTTCCTTCCGTTACCCTTGCCTTTCCTTGCTTTTCCTTGCCTTCCTTAACTTCCGTTACTCTTTGCTTGCCTTCCCTGAATTTCCTAGCCTTGCGTTGTCGTGCCTTGGCCTTGCCTCGCCTGACCGTGCTTTCCCATGCGTTACCCTTTCCTTGCCTTGCCGTGCATTGCCTAGCGTGCGTTGTCGTGCCTTAGCCTTGTTACCCCTTGCCGTGCCGTTCCTTCCGTTACCCTTGCCTTCCCTTGCTTTCCCTTGCCTTCCTTGCGTTCCGTTACTCTTTGCTTGCTTTCCGTGCATTGCCTAGCCTTGCGTTGTCATGCCTTAGGCTTGCCTCGCCTGACCGTGCTTTCCCATGCGTTACCCTTTCCTTGCCTTGCCGTGCATTGCCTAGCGTGCCTTGTCGTGCCTTAGCCTTGTTTCCCCTTGCCGTGCCGTTCCTTCCGTTACACTTGCCTTTCTTTGCTTTCCCTTGCCTTCCTTACCTTCCGTTACTCTTTGCTTGCCTTCCGTGCATTGCCTAGCCATGCGTTGTCGTGCCTTAGCCTTATCTCGCCTGACCGTGCCTTCCTTTGCTTTAAGCTTTCCTTGCATTGTCGTGCATTGCCTAGCCTTGCGTTGTCGTGCATTAGCCTTGCCTAGCCTCACCGTGCCGTGCCTTGCGTTACCCTTTCCTTGCCTTGCCGTGCATTGCCTAGCCGTGCGTTGTCGTGCCTTAGCCTTGATTCCCCTTGCCGTGGCGTGCCTTTTGTTACACTTGCCTTGCCTGGCTTTGCCTTGCCTTCCTTTCCTTCCGTTACTCTTTCCTTGCCTTGCCGTGCATTGCCTAGCCTTGCATTGTCGTGCCTTATCCTTGCCTCACCTGACCGTGCCTTCCCCTGCGTTACCCTTTCCTTGACTTGCCCTGCATTGCCTAGCCCTGCGTTGTCGTGCCTTAGCCTTCTTACCCCTTGCCGTGCCGTTCCTTCCGTTACCCTTGCCTTCCCTTGCTTTCCCTTGCCTTCCTTGCGTTCCGTTACTCTTTGCTTGCTTTCCGTGCATTGCCTAGCCTTGCGTTGTCATGCCTTAGCCTTGCCTCGCCTGACCGTGCTTTCCCATGCGTTACCCTTTCCTTGCCTTGCCGTGCATTGCCTAGCGTGCGTTGTCGTGCCTTAACCTTGTTTCCCCTTGCCGTGCCGTTCCTTCCGTAACACTTGCCTTTCCTTGCTTTCCCTTGCCTTCCTTACCTTCCGTTACTCTTTGCTTGCCTTCCGTGCATTGCCTAGCGTTGCGTTGTCGTGCCTTAGCCTTGCCTCGCCTGACCGTGCTTTACCATGCGTTACCCTTTCCTTGCCTTGCCGTTCATTGTCTAGCGTTCGGTGTCGTGCCTTAGACTTGTTCCCCCTTGCCGTGCCGTTCCTTCCGTTACCCTTGCCTTTCCTTGCTTTTCCTTGCCTTCCTTACCTTCCGTTACTCTTTGCTTGCCTTCCCTGAATTTCCTAGCCTTGCGTTGTCGTGCCTTAGCCTTGCCTCGCCTGACCGTGCTTTCCCATGCGTTACCCTTTCCTTGCCTTGCCGTGCATTGCCTAGCGTGCGTTGTCGTGCCTTAGCCTTGTTCCCCCTTGCCGTGCCGTTCCTTCCGTTACCCTTGCCTTCCCTTGCGTTCCCTTGCCTTCCTTGCGTTCCGTTACTCTTTGCTTCCTTCCGTGCATTGCCTAGCCTTGCGTTGTCATGCCTTCGGCTTGCCTCGCCTGACCGTGCTTTCCCATGCGTTACCCTTTCCTTGCCTTGCCGTGCATTGCCTAGCGTGCGTTGTCGTGCCTTAGCCTTGTTTCCCCTTGCCGTGCCGTTCCTTCCGTTACACTTGCCTTTCTTTGCTTTCCCTTGCCTTCCTTACCTTCCGTTACTCTTTGCTTGCCTTCCGTGCATTGCCTAGCCTTGCGTTGTCGTGCCTAAGCCTTATCTCGCCTGACCGTGCCTTCCTTTGCTTTAAGCTTTCCTTGCATTGTCGTGCATTGCCTAGCCTTGCGTTTTCGTGCATTAGCCTTGCCTAGCCTCACCGTGCCTTGCCTTGCGTTACCCTTTCCTTGCCTTGCCGTGCATTGCCTAGCCGTGCGTTGTCGTGCCTTAGCCTTGATTCCCCTTGCCGTGGCGTGCCTTTTGTTACACTTGCCTTGCCTGGCTTTGCCTTGCCTTCCTTTCCTTCCGTTACTCTTTCCTTGCCTTGCCGTGCATTGCCTAGCCTTGCATTGTCGTGCCTTATCCTTGCCTCACCCCTCCGTGCCGTCCCCTGCGTTACCCTTTCCTTGCCTTGCCGTGCATTGCCTAGCCCTGCGTTGTCGTGCCTTAGCCTTCTTACCCCTTGCCGTGCCGTTCCTTCCGTTACCCTTGCCTTCCCTTGCTTTCCCTTGCCTTCCTTGCGTTCCGTTACTCTTTGCTTCCTTTCCGTGCATTGCCTAGCCTTGCGTTGTCATGCCTTAGGCTTGCCTCGCCTGACCGTGCTTTCCCATGCGTTACCCTTTCCTTGCCTTGCCGTGCATTGCCTAGCCCTGCGTTGTCGTGCCTTAGCCTTCTTACCCCTTGCCGTGCCGTTCCTTCCGTTACCCTTGCCTTCCCTTGCTTTCCCTTGCCTTCCTTGCGTTCTGTTACTCTTTGCTTGCTTTCCGTGCATTGCCTAGCCTTGCGTTGTCATGCCTTAGCCTTGCCTCGCCTGACCGTGCTTTCCCATGCGTTACCCTTTCCTTGCCTTGCCGTGCATTGCCTAGCGTGCATTGTCGTGCCTTAGCCTTGTTTCCCCTTGCCGTGCCGTTCCTTCCGTTACACTTGGCTTTCCTTACTTTCCCTTGCCTTCCTTACCTTCCGTTACTCTTTGCTTGCCTTCCGTGCATTGCCTAGCCTTGCGTTGTCGTGGCATAGCCTTGCCTCGCCTGACCGTGCTTTCCCATGCGTTACCCTTTCCTTGCCTTGCCGTTCATTGCCTAGCGTTCGGTGTCGTGCCTTAGACTTGTTCCCCCTTGCCGTGCCGTTCCTTCCGTTACCCTTGCCTTTCCTTGCTTTTCCTTGCCTTCCTTAACTTCCATTACTCTTTGCTTGCCTTCCCTGAATTTCCTAGCCTTGCGTTGTCGTGCCTTAGCCTTGCCTCGCCTGACCGTGCTTTCCCATGCGTTACCCTTTCCTTGCCTTGCCGTGCATTGCCTAGCGTGCGTTGTCGTGCCTTAGCCTTGTTACCCCTTGCCGTGCCGTTCCTTCCGTTACCCTTGCCTTCCCTTGCTTTCCCTTGCCTTCCTTGCGTTCCGTTACTCTTTGCTTGCTTTCCGTGCATTGCCTAGCCTTGCGTTGTCATGCCTTAGGCTTGCCTCGCCTGACCGTGCTTTCCCATGCGTTACCCTTTCCTTGCCTTGCCGTGCATTGCCTAGCGTGCCTTGTCGTGCCTTAGCCTTGTTTCCCCTTGCCGTGCCGTTCCTTCCGTTACCCTTGCCTTCCCTTGCTTTCCCTTGCCTTCCTTGCCTTCCGTTACTCTTTGCTTGCCTTCCGTGCATTGCCTAGCCATGCGTTGTCGTGCCTTAGCCTTATCTCGCCTGACCGTGCCTTCCTTTGCTTTAAGCTTTCCTTGCATTGTCGTGCATTGCCTAGCCTTGCGTTGTCGTGCATTAGCCTTGCCTAGCCTCACCGTGCCGTGCCTTGCGTTACCCTTTCCTTGCCTTGCCGTGCATTGCCTAGCCGTGCGTTGTCGTGCTTTAGCCTTGATTCCCCTTGCCGTGGCGTGCCTTTTGTTACACTTGCCTTGCCTGGCTTTGCCTTGCCTTCCTTTCCTTCCGTTACTCTTTCCTTGCCTTGCCGTGCATTGCCTAGCCTTGCATTGTCGTGCCTTATCCTTGCCTCACCTGACCGTGCCTTCCCCTGCGTTACCCTTTCCTTGACTTGCCCTGCATTGCCTAGCCCTGCGTTGTCGTGCCTTAGCCTTCTTACCCCTTGCCGTGCCGTTCCTTCCGTTACCCTTGCCTTCCCTTGCTTTCCCTTGCCTTCCTTGCGTTCCGTTACTCTTTGCTTGCTTTCCGTGCATTGCCTAGCCTTGCGTTGTCTTGCCTTAGCCTTGCCTCGCCTGACCGTGCTTTCCCATGCGTTACCCTTTCCTTGCCTTGCCGTGCATTGCCTAGCGTGCGTTGTCGTGCCTTAACCTTGTTTCCCCTTGCCGTGCCGTTCCTTCCGTAACACTTGCCTTTCCTTGCTTTCCCTTGCCTTCCTTACCTTCCGTTACTCTTTGCTTGCCTTCCCTGAATTTCCTAGCCTTGCGTTGTCGTACCTTAGCCTTATCTCGCCTGACCGTGCTTTCAAATGCGTTACCCTTTCCTTGCCTTGCCGTTCATTGCCTAGCGTTCGGTGTCGTGCCTTAGACTTGTTCCCCCTTGCCGTGCCGTTCCTTCCGTTACCCTTGCCTTTCCTTGCTTTTCCTTGCCTTCCTTACCTTCCGTTACTCTTTGCTTGCCTTCCCTGAATTGCCTAGCCTTGCGTTGTCGTGCCTTTGCCTTATCTCGCCTGACCTTGCCTTCCTTTGCTTTAAGCTTTCCTTGCATTGTCGTGCATTGCCTAGCATTGCGTTGTCGTGCATTAGCCTTGCCTTGCCTCACCGTGCCTTGCCTTGCGTTACCCTTTGCTTGCCTTGCCGTGCATTGCCTAGCCGTGCGTTGTCGTGCCTAAGCCTTGTTTCCCCTTGCCGTGCCGTTCCTTCCGTTACACTTGCCGTTCTTTGCTTTCCCTTGCCTTCCTTACCTTCCGTTACTCTTTGCTTGCCTTGCGTTACCCCTTCCTTGCCTTGCCGTGCATTGCCTAGCCTTGCATTGTCGTGCCTTATCCTTGCCTCACCCCTCCGTGCCTTGTCGTGCATTGCCCAGCCTGCGTTGCCGTGCCTTAGCCTTGTTTCCCCTTGCCGTGCAGTTCCTTCCGTTACCCTTGCCTTCCCTTGCTTTTCCTTGCCTTGCTTACCTTCCGTTACTCTTTGCTTCACTTCCCTGCATTGCCTGGCCTTGCGTTGTCGTTCCTTAGCCTTATCTCGCCTGACCGTGCCTTCCTTTGCTTTAAGCTTTCCTTGCATTGTCGTGCATTGCCTAGCCTTGCGTTGTCGTGCATTAGCCTTGCCTAGCCTCACCGTGCCTTGCCTTGCGTTACCCTTTCCTTGCCTTGCCGTGCATTGCCTAGTCGTGCGTTGTCGTGCCTTACCCTTGTTTCCCCTTGCCGTGGCGTGCCTTTTGTTACACTTGCCTTTCCTGGCTTTGACTTGCCTTCCATTCCTTCCGTTACTCTTTCCTTGCCTTGCCGTGCATTGCCTAGCCTTGCATTGTCGTGCCTTATCCTTGCCTCACCCCTCCGTGCCTTCCCCTGCGTTACCCTTTCCTTGCCTTGCCGTGCATTGCCTAGCCCTGCGTTGTCGTGCCTTAGCCTTCTTACCCCTTGCCGTGCCGTTCCTTCCGTTACCCTTGCCTTCCCTTGCTTTCCCTTGCCTTCCTTGCGTTCCGTTACTCTTTGCTTCCTTTCCGTGCATTGCCTAGCCTTGCGTTGTCATGCCTTAGGCTTGCCTCGCCTGACCGTGCTTTCCCATGCGTTACCCTTTCCTTGCCTTGCCGTGCATTGCCTAGCCCTGCGTTGTCGTGCCTTAGCCTTCTTACCCCTTGCCGTGCCGTTCCTTCCGTTACCCTTGCCTTCCCTTGCTTTCCCTTGCCTTCCTTGCGTTCTGTTACTCTTTGCTTGCTTTCCGTGCATTGCCTAGCCTTGCGTTGTCATGCCTTAGCCTTGCCTCGCCTGACCGTGCTTTCCCATGCGTTACCCTTTCCTTGCCTTGCCGTGCATTGCCTAGCGTGCATTGTCGTGCCTTAGCCTTGTTTCCCCTTGCCGTGCCGTTCCTTCCGTTACACTTGCCTTTCCTTACTTTCCCTTGCCTTCCTTACCTTCCGTTACTCTTTGCTTGCCTTCCGTGCATTGCCTAGCCTTGCGTTGTCGTGGCATAGCCTTGCCTCGCCTGACCGTGCTTTCCCATGCGTTACCCTTTCCTTGCCTTGCCGTTCATTGCCTAGCGTTCGGTGTCGTGCCTTAGACTTGTTCCCCCTTGCCGTGCCGTTCCTTCCGTTACCCTTGCCTTTCCTTGCTTTTCCTTGCCTTCCTTAACTTCCATTACTCTTTGCTTGCCTTCCCTGAATTTCCTAGCCTTGCGTTGTCGTGCCTTAGCCTTGCCTCGCCTGACCGTGCTTTCCCATGCGTTACCCTTTCCTTGCCTTGCCGTGCATTGCCTAGCGTGCGTTGTCGTGCCTTAGCCTTGTTACCCCTTGCCGTGCCGTTCCTTCCGTTACCCTTGCCTTCCCTTGCTTTCCCTTGCCTTCCTTGCGTTCCGTTACTCTTTGCTTGCTTTCCGTGCATTGCCTAGCCTTGCCTTGTCATGCCTTAGGCTTGCCTCGCCTGACCGTGCTTTCCCATGCGTTACCCTTTCCTTGCCTTGCCGTGCATTGCCTAGCGTGCCTTGTCGTGCCTTAGCCTTGTTTCCCCTTGCCGTGCCGTTCCTTCCGTTACACTTGCCTTTCTTTGCTTTCCCTTGCCTTCCTTACCTTCCGTTACTCTTTGCTTGCCTTCCGTGCATTGCCTAGCCATGCGTTGTCGTGCCTTAGCCTTGCCTCGCCTGACCGTGCCTTCCTTTGCTTTAAGCTTTCCTTGCATTGTCGTGCATTGCCTAGCCTTGCGTTGTCGTGCATTAGCCTTGCCTAGCCTCACCGTGCCGTGCCTTGCGTTACCCTTTCCTTGCCTTGCCGTGCATTGCCTAGCCGTGCGTTGTCGTGCCTTAGCCTTGATTCCCCTTGCCGTGGCGTGCCTTTTGTTACACTTGCCTTGCCTGGCTTTGCCTTGCCTTCCTTTCCTTCCGTTACTCTTTCCTTGCCTTGCCGTGCATTGCCTAGCCTTGCATTGTCGTGCCTTATCCTTGCCTCACCTGACCGTGCCTTCCCCTGCGTTACCCTTTCCTTGCCTTGCCGTGCATTGCCTAGCCCTGCGTTGTCGTGCCTTAGCCTTCTTACCCCTTGCCGTGCCGTTCCTTCCGTTACCCTTGCCTTCCCTTGCTTTCCCTTGCCTTCCTTGCGTTCCGTTACTCTTTGTTGCTTTCCGTGCATTGCCTAGCCTTGCGTTGTCTTGCCTTAGCCTTGCCTCGCCTGACCGTGCTTTCCCATGCGTTACCCTTTCCTTGCCTTGCCGTGCATTGCCTAGCGTGCGTTGTCGTGCCTTAACCTTGTTTCCCCTTGCCGTGCCGTTCCTTCCGTAACACTTGCCTTTCCTTGCTTTCCCTTGCCTTCCTTACCTTCCGTTACTCTTTGCTTGCCTTCCGTGCATTGCCTAGCGTTGCGTTGTCGTGCCTTAGCCTTGCCTCGCCTGACCGTGCTTTACCATGCGTTACCCTTTCCTTGCCTTGCCGTTCATTGCCTAGCGTTCGGTGTCGTGCCTTAGACTTGTTCCCCCTTGCCGTGCCGTTCCTTCCGTTACCCTTGCCTTTCCTTGCTTTTCCTTGCCTTCCTTACCTTCCGTTACTCTTTGCTTGCCTTCCGTGCATTGCCTAGCCTTGCGTTGTCGTGCCTTAGCCTTGCCTCGCCTGACCGTGCTTTCCCATGCGTTACCCTTTCCTTGCCTTGCCGTTCATTGCCTAGCGTTCGGTGTCGTGCCTTAGACTTGTTCCCCCTTGCCGTGCCGTTCCTTCCGTTACCCTTGCCTTTCCTTGCTTTTCCTTGCCTTCCTTACCTTCCGTTACTCTTTGCTTGCCTTCCGTGCATTGCCTAGCCTTGCGTTGTCGTGCCTTAGCCTTGCCTCGCCTGACCGTGCTTTCCCATGCGTTACCCTTTCCTTGCCTTGTCGTGCATTGCCTAGCCTTGCGTTGTCGTGCCTTAGCCTTGTTTCCCCTTGCCGTGCAGTTCCTTCCGTTACCCTTGCCTTCCCTTGCTTTTCCTTGCCTTGCTTACCTTCCGTTACTCTTTGCTTCCCTTCCCTGCATTGCCTAGCCTTGCGTTGTCGTGCCTTAGCCTTATCTCGCCTGACCGTGCCTTCCTTTGCTTTAAGCTTTCCTTGCATTGTCGTGCATTGCCTAGCCTTGCGTTGTCGTGCATTAGCCTTGCCTAGCCTCACCGTGCCTTGCCTTGCGTTACCCTTTCCTTGCCTTGCCGTGCATTGCCTAGTCGTGCGTTGTCGTGCCTTACCCTTGTTTCCCCTTGCCGTGGCGTGCCTTTTGTTACACTTGCCTTGCCTGGCTTTGCCTTGCCTTCCTTTCCTTCCGTTACTCTTTCCTTGCCTTGCCGTGCATTGCCTAGCCTTGCATTGTCGTGCATTAGCCTTGCCTCGCCTGACCGTGCCTTGCCTTGCGTTACCCTTTCCTTGCCTTGCCGTGCATTGCCTAGCCTTGCGTTGTCGTGCCTTAGCCTTGCCTCGCCTGACCGTGCCTGGCCTTGCGTTACCCTTACCTTGCCTTGCCCTGCATTGCCTAGCCGTGCGTTGTCGTGCATCAGCCTTGCCTTGCCTCAAGGTGCCTTGCCTTGCGTTACCTTCTCCTTGCCTTGCCGTGCATTGCCTAGCCGTGCGTTGCCGTGCCTTAGCCTTGTTTCCCCTTGCCGTGCCGTTCCTTCCGTTACCCTTGCCTTGCCTTGCTTTCCCTTGCCTTCCTTGGGTTCCGTTACTCTTTGCTTGCCTTCCGTGCATTGCCTAGCCTTGCGCTGTCGTGCATTAGCCTTGCCTTGCCTCAGAGTGCCTTGCCTTGCGTTACCTTTTCCTTGGCTGGCCGTGCGTTGCCTAGCCGTGCGTTGTGGTGCCTTAGCCTTGTTTCACCTTGCCATAGCCTTGCTTGCGTTGCCTTGCTTTCCCTTGCCTTCCTTGCCTTCCGTTACTCTTTGCTTGCCTTCCGTGCATTGCCTAGCCTTGCGTTGTCGTGCCTTAGCCTTGCCTCGCCTGACCGTGCCTTGCCTTGCGTTAGCCTTTCCTTGCCTGGCCGTGCATTGCTTAGTCTTGCGTTGCCGTGCCTTAGCCTTGTTTCCCCTTGCCGTGCCGTGCCTTTTGTTACACTTGCCTTGCCTTGCTTTGCCTTGCCTTCCATTCCTTCCGTTACTCTTTCCTTGCCTAGCCGTGCACTGCGTAGCCTTGCGTTTTCGTGCATTACCCTTGCCTCGCCTGACCGTGCCTTGCCTTGCGTTACCCTTTCCTTGCCTTGCCCTGCATTGCCTAGACTTGCGTTGTCGTGCCTTAGCCTTACCTTGCCTTGCCGTGCCTTGCCTTCCGTTACCCTTTCCGTGCCTTTCCGTGCAATGCCTAGCCGTGCGTTGTCGTGCATTAGCCTTGCCTTGCCTCACCGTGCCTTGCCTTGCGTTACCCTTTCCTTGCCTTGCCGTGCATTGCCTAGCCGTGCGTTGTCGTGACTTAGCCTTGTTTCCCCTTGTCGTTCCGTTCCTTCCGTTACCCTTGCCTTGCCTTGCTTTCCCTTGCCTTCCTTGGTTTCCGTTACTCTTTGCTTGCCTTCCGTGCATTGCCTAGCCTTGCGCTGTCGTGCATTAGCCTTGCCTTGCCTCAGAGTGCCTTGCCTTGCGTTACCTTTTCCTTGGCTGGCCGTGCATTGTCTAGCCGTGCGTTGTGGTGCCTTAGCCTTGTTTCACCTTGCCATAGACTTGCTTGCTTTGCCTTGCTTTGCCTTGCATTCCTTGCCTTCCGTTACTCTTTGCTTGCCTTCCGTGCATTGCCTAGCCTTGCGTTGTCGTGCCTTAGCCTTGCCTCGCCTGACCGTGCCTTGCCTTGCGTTACCCTTTCCGTGCCTGGCCGTGCATTGCCTAGCCGTGCGTTGCCGTGCCTTAGCCTTGTTTCCCCTTGCCGTGCCGTGCCTTTTGTTACACTTGCCTTGCCTTGCTTTGCCTTGCCTTCCTTTCCTTCCGTTACTCTTTCCTTGCCTAGCCGTGCACTGCGTAGCCTTGCGTTTTGGTGCATTACCCTTGCCTCGCCGGACCGTGCCTTGCCTTGCGTTACCCTTTCCTTGCCTTGCCGTGCATTGCCTAGCCGTGCGTTGTCGTGCATTAGCCTTGCCTTGCCTGACCGTGCCTTGCCTTGCGTTACCCCTTCCTTGCCTTGCCGTGCATTGCCTAGCCGTGGGTTGCCGTGCCTTAGCCTTGTTTCCCCTTGTCGTGCCGTTCCTTCAGTTACCCTTGCCTTGCCTTGCTTTCCCTTGCCTTCCTTGCCTTCCGTTACTCTTTGCTTGCCTTCCGTGCATTGCCTACCCTTGCGTTGTCGTGCATTAGCCTTGCCTCCCCAAACCGTGCCTTGCCTTGCGTTACCCTTTCCTTGCCTTGCCCTGCATTGCCTAGCCCTGTGTTGTCGTGCCTTAGCCTTGTTTCCCCTTACCGTGCCGTTCCTTTCATTACCATTGCCTTCCCCTGCTTTCCTTTGCATTCCTTGCCTTCCGTTACTCTTTGCTTGCCTTCCGTGCATTGCCTAGCCTTGCGTTGTCGTGCATTAGCCTTGCCTCGCCTGACAGTGCCTTGCCGTTACCCTTTCCTTGCCTTGCCGTGCATTGCCTAGCCCTGCGTTGCCTTGCCTTAGCCTTGTTTCCCCTTGCCGAGCCGTTCCTTCCGTTATCCTTGACTTGCCTTGGTTTCCCTTGCCTTCCTTGACTTCCGTTACTCTTTGCTTGCCTTCCGTGCATTGCCTAGCCTTGCGTTGTCGTGCATTAGCCTTGCCTCGCCTGACCGTGCCTTGCCTTGCGTTACCCTTTCCTTGCCTTGCCGTGCATTGCCTAGCCGTGCGTTGTCGTGCATTAGCCTTGTCTTGCCTTACCGTGCCTTGCCTTGCGTTACCCTTTCCTTGCCTGGCCGTGCATTGCCTAGCCGTGCGTTGCCGTTCCTTAGCCTTGTTTCCCCTTGCCGTGCCTTGCCTTTTGTTACACTTGCCTTGCCTTGTTTTGCCTTGCCTTCCTTTCCTTCCGTTACTCTTTCCTTGCCTAGCCGTGCATTGCGTAGCCTTGCGTAGTCGTGCCTTAGCCTTGCCTCGCCTGACCGTGCCTTGCCTTGCGTTACCATTTCCTTGCTTGCCCTGCATTGCCTAGCCGTGCGTTACCGTGCCTTAGCCTTGTTTCCCCTTGCCGTGCCGTTCCTTCCGTTAACCTTGCCTTGCCTTGCATTCCCTTGCCTTCCTTGCCTTCCGTTACTCTTTGCTTGCCTTCCGTGCATTGCCTAGCCTTGCGTTGTCGTGCCTTAGCCTTGCCTCGCCTGACCGTGCCTTGCCTTGCGTTACCCTTTCCTTGCCTTGCCCTGCATTGCCTAGTCCTGCGTTGTCGTGCCTTAGCCTTGTTTCCCCTTACCGTGCCTTTCCTTCCGTTACCCTTGCCTTGCCTTGCTTTCCCTTGCCTTCCTTGCCTTCCGTTACTCTTTGCTTGCCTTCCGTGCATTGCCTAGCCTTGCGTTGTCGTGCCTTAGCCTTGCCTTGCCTGACCGTGCCTTGCCTTGCGTTACCCTTTCCTTGCCTTGCCGTGCATTGCCTAGCCGTGCGTTGTCGTGCATCAGCCTTGCCTTGCCTCAAGGTGCCTTGCCTTGCGTTACCTTTTCCTTGCCTTGCCGTGCATTGCCTAGCCTTGCGTTGTCGTGCCTTAGCCTTGTTTCACCTTGCCATAGACTTGCTTGCTTTGCCTTGCTTTGCCTTGCATTCCTTGCCTTCCGTTACTCTTTGCTTGCCTTCCGTGCATTGCCTAGCCTTGCGTTGTCGTGCCTTAGCCTTGCCTTGCCTGACAGTGCCATGGTTTGCGTTACCTTTTCCTTGCCTGGCCGTGCATTGCTTAGTCTTGCGTTGCCGTGCCTTAGCCTTGTTTCCCCTTGCCGTGCCGTGCCTTTTGTTACACTTGCCTTGCCTTGCTTTGCCTTGCCTTCCTTTCCTTCCGTTACTCTTTCCTTGCCTAGCCGTGCACTGCGTAGCCTTGCGTTTTCGTGCATTACCCTTGCCTCGCCTGACCGTGCCTTGCCTTGCGTTACCCTTTCCTTGCCTTACCGTGCATTGCCTAGCCCTTCGTTACCGTGCCTTAGCCTTGTTTCCCCTTGCCGAGCCGTTCCTTCCGTTACCCTTCCCTTCCCCTGCTTTCCCTTGCCTTCCTTGCCTTCCGTTACTCTTTGCTTGCCTTCCGTGCATTGCCTAGCCTTGCGTTGTCGTGCCTTAGCCTTGCCTCGCCTGACCGTGCCTTGCCTTGCGTTACCCTTTCCTTGCCTTGCCGTGCATTGCCTAGCCGTGCGTTGTCGTGCATTAGCCTTGCCTTGCCTCACCGTGCCTTGCCTTGCGTTACCCTTTCCTTGTCTTGCCGTGCATTGCCTAGCCGTGCGTTGCCGTGCCTTAGCCTTGTTTCCCCTTGCCGTGCCGTTCCTTCAGTTACCCTTGCCTTGCCTTGCTTTCCCTTGCCTTCCTTGCCTTCCGTTACTCTTTGCTTGCCTTCCGTGCATTGCCTAGCCTTGCGCTGTCGTGCATTAGCCTTGCCTTGCCTCAGAGTGCCTTGCCTTGCGTTACCTTTTCCTTGGCTGGCCGTGCATTGTCTAGCCGTGCGTTGTGGTGCCTTAGCCTTGTTTCACCTTGCCATAGACTTGCTTGCTTTGCCTTGCTTTGCCTTGCCTTCCTTGCCTTCCGTTACTCTTTGCTTGCCTTCCGTGCATTGCCTAGCCTTGCGTTGTCGTGCCTTAGCCTTGCCTCGCCTGACAGTGCCTTGCCTTGCGTTACCCTTTCCTTGCCTGGCCGTGCATTGCTTAGTCTTGCGTTGCCGTGCCTTTGCCTTGTTTCCCCTTGCCGTGCCGTGCCTTTTGTTACACTTGCCTTGCCTTGCTTTGCCTTGCCTTCCTTTCCTTCCGTTACTCTTTCCTTGCCTAGCCGTGCACTGCGTAGCCTTGCGTTTTCGTGCATTACCCTTGCCTCGCCTGACCGTGCCTTGCCTTGCGTTACCCTTTCCTTGCCTTGCCGTGCATTGCCTAGCCCTTCGATACCGTGCCTTAGCCTTGTTTCCCCTTGCCGAGCCGTTCCTTCCGTTACCCTTCCCTTCCCCTGCTTTCCCTTGCCTTCCTTGCCTTCCGTTACTCTTTGCTTGCCTTCCGTGCATTGCCTAGCCTTGCGTTGTCGTGCCTTAGCCTTGCCTCGCCTGACCGTGCCTTGCCTTGCGTTACCCTTTCCTTGCCTTGCCGTGCATTGCCTAGCCGTGCGTTGTCGTGCATCAGCCTTGCCTTGCCTCACCGTGCCTTGCCTTGCGTTACCCTTTCCTTGCCTTGCCGTGCATTGCCTAGCCGTGCGTTGCCGTGCCTTAGCCTTGTTTCCCCTTGCCGTGCCGTTCCTTCCGTTACCCTTGCCTTGCCTTGCTTTCCCTTGCCTTCCGTTACTCTTTGCTTGCCTTCCGTGCATTGCCTAGCCTTGCGTTACCTTGCCTTAGCCTTGCCTTGCCAAACCGTGCCTTGCCTTGCGTTACCCTTTCCTTGCCTTGCCCTGCATTGCGTAGCCCTGCGTTGTCGTGCCTTAGCCTTGTTTCCCCTGACCGTGCCGTTCCTTTCGTTACCATTGCTTTCCCCTGCTTTCCTTCGCATTCCTTGCCTTCCGTTACTCTTTGCTTGCCTTCCGTGCATTGCCTAGCCTTGCGTTGTCGTGCCTTAGCCTTGTTTCCCCTTGCCGTGCCGTGCCTGTTGTTACACTTGCCTTGCCATGCTTTTCCTTACCTTCCATTCCTTCCATTACTCTTTCCTTGCCTAGCCGTGCACTGCCTAGCCTTGCGATGTCGTGCCTTAGCTTTGCCTCGCCTGACCGTGCCTTGCCTTGCGTTACCCTTTCCTTGCCTTGCCGTGCATTGCCTAGCCCTGCGTTGCCTTGCCTTAGCCTTGTTTCCCCTTGCCGAGCCGTTCCTTCCGTTACCCTTGCCTTGCCTTGGTTTCCCTTGCCTTCCTTGCCTTCCGTTACTCTTTGCTTGCCTTCCGTGCATTGCCTAGCCTTGCGTTGTCGTGCATTAGCCTTGCCTCGGCTGACCGTGCCTTGCCTTGCGTTACCCTTTCCTTGCCTTGCCGTGCATTGCCTAGCCGTGCGTTGTCGTGCATTAGCCTTGTCTTGCCTTACCGTGCCTTGCCTTGCGTTACCCTTTCCTTGCCTGGCCGTGCATTGCCTAGCCGTGCGTTGCCGTTCCTTAGCCTTGTTTCCCCTTGCCGTGCCTTGCCTTTTGTTACACTTGCCTTGCCTTGTTTTGCCTTGCCTTCCTTTCCTTCCGTTACTCTTTCCTTGCCTAGCCGTGCACTGCCTATCCTTGCGTTGTCGTGCATTAGCCTTGCCTCCCCAAACCGTGCCTTGCCTTGCGTTACCATTTCCTTGCTTGCCCTGCATTGCCTAGCCGTGCGTTACCGTGCCTTAGCCTTGTTTCCCCTTGCCGTGCCGTTCCTTCCGTTAACCTTGCCTTGCCTTGCATTCCCTTGCCTTCCTTGCGTTCCGTTACTCTTTGCTTGCCTTCCGTGCATTGCCTAGCCTTGCGTTGTCGTGCCTTAGCCTTGCCTCGCCTGACCGTGCCTTGCCTTGCGTTACCCTTACCTTGCCTTGCCCTGCATTGCCTAGCCCTGTGTTGTCGTGCCTTAGCCTTGTTTGCCCTTACCGTGCCGTTCCTTTCGTTACCCTTGCCTTCCCCTGCTTTCCCGTGCATTCCTTGCCTTCCGTTACTCTTTGCTTGCCTTCCGTGCATTGCGTAGCCTTGCGTAGTCGTGCCTTAGCCTTGCCTCGCCTGACCGTGCCTTGCCATGCCTTACCCTTTCCTTGCCTGGCCGTTCATTGCTTAGCCTTGCGTTGCCGTGCCTTAGCCTTGTTTCCCCTTGCCGTGCCGTGCCTTTTGTTACACTTGCCTTGCCTTGTTTGCCTTGCCTTTATTTCCTTCCGTTACCCTTTCCTTGCGTAGCCGTGCACTGCGTAGCCTTGCGTTGTCGTGCATTACCCTTGCCTCGCCTGACCGTGCCTTGCCTTGCGTTACCCTTTCCTTGCCTTGCCGTGCATTGCCTAGCCCTGCGTTGTCGTGCCTTAGCCTTGTTTCCCCTTACCGTTCCGTTCCTTCCGTTACCCTTGCCTTCCCCTGCTTTCCCTTGCCTTCCTTGCCTTCCGTTACTCTTTGCTTGCCTTCCGTGCATTGCCTAGCCTTGCGTTGTCGTGCCTTAGCCTTGCCTCGCCTGACCGTGCCTTGCCTTCCGTTACCCTTTCCTTGCCTTGCCGTGCATTGCCTAGCCGTGCGTTGTCGTGCATCAGCCTTGCCTTGCCTCACCGTGCCTTGCCTTGCGTTACCCTATCCTTGCGTTGCCCTGCATTGCCTAGAACTGTGTTGTCGTGCCTTAGCCTTGTTTCCCCTTACCGTGCCGTTCCTTTCGTTACCCTTGCCTTCCCCTGCTTGCCTTTGCATTCCTTGCCTTCCGTTACTCTTTGCTTGCCTTCCGTGCATTGCCTAGCCTTGCGTTGTCGTGCCTTAGCCTTGTTTCCCCTTGCCGTGCCGTGCCTGTTGTTACCCTTGCCTTGCCGTGCTTTGCCTTGCCTTCCTTTCCTTCCGTTACTCTTTACTTGCATAGCCGTGCACTGCCTAGCCTTGCGATGTCGTGCATTAGCTTTGCCTCGCCTGACAGTGCCTTGCCTTGCGTTACCCTTTCCTTGCCTTGCCGTGCATTGCCTAGCCCTGCGTTGCCGTGCCTTAGCCTTGTTTCCCCTTGCCGAGCCGTTCCTTCCGTTACCCTTGCCTTGCCTTGCTTTCCCTTGCCTTCCTTGCCTTCCGTTACTCTTTCCTTGCCTTCCGTGCATTGCCTAGCCTTGCGTTGTCGTGCATTACCCTTGCCTCGCCTGACCGTGCCTTGCCTTGCGTTACCCTTTCCTTGCCTTGCCGTGCATTGCCTAGCCGTGCGTTGTCGTGCATTAGCCTTGTCTAGCCTTACCGTGCCTCGCCTTGCGTTACCCTTTCCTTGCCTGGCCGTGCATTGCCGAGCCGTGCGTTGCCGTTCCTTAGCCTTGTTTCCCCTTGCCGTGCCGTACCTTTTGTTACACTTGCCTTGCCTTGCTTTGCCTTGCCTTCCTTTCCTTCCGTTACTCTTTCCTTGCCTAGCCGTGCACTGCCTAGCCTTGCGTTGTCGTGTATTAGCCTTGCCTCCCCAAACCGTGCCTTGCCTTGCGTTACCCTTTCCTTGCCTTGCCGTGCATTGCCTAGCCGTGCGTTACCGTGCCTTAGCCTTGTTTCCCCTTGCCGTGCCGTTCCTTCCGTTAACCTTGCCTTGCCTTGCTTTCCCTTCCCTTCCTTGCGTTCCGTTACTCTTTGCTTGCCTTCCGTGCATTGCCTAGCCTTGCGTTGTCGTGCCTTAGCCTTGCCTCGCCTAACCGTGCCTTGCCTTGCGTTACCCTTTCCTTGCCTTGCCATGCATTGCCTAGCCGTGCGTTGTCGTGCATTAGCCTCGCCTTGCCTTACCGTGCCTTGCCTTGCGTTACCCTTTCCTTGCCTGGCCGTGCATTGCCTAGGCGTGCGTTGTCGTGCCTTAGCCTTGTTTCCCCTTGCCGTGCCGTGCCTTTTGTTACACTTGCCTTGCCTTGCTTAGCCTTGCCTTCCTTTCCTTCCGTTACTCTTTCCTTGCCTAGCCGTGCACTGCCTAGCCTTGCGTTGTCGTGCATTACCCTTGCCTCGCCTGACCGTGCCTTGCCTTGCGTTACCCTTTCCTTGCCTTGCCGTGCCTTGCCTAGCCGTGCATTGTCGTGCCTTAGCCTTGTTTCCCCTTGCCGTGCCGTTCCTTCCGTTACCCTTGCCTTTCCTTGCTTTCCGTTGCCTTCCTTGCCTTTCGTTACTCTTTGCTTGCCTTCCGTGCATTGCCTAGCCTTGCGTTGTCGTGCCTTAGCCTTGCCTCGCCTCACCGTGCCTTGCCTTGCGTTACCCTTTCCTTGCCTTGCCGTGCATTGCCTAGCCGTGCGTTGTGGTGCATCAGCCTTGCCTTGCCTCACCGTGCCTTGCCTTGCGTTACCCTTTCCTTGCCTTGCCGTGCATTGCCTAGCCATGCGTTACCGTGCCTTAGCCTTGTTTCCCCTTGCCGTGCCGTTCCTTCCGTTAACCTTGCCTTGCCTTGCATTCCCTTGCCTTCCTTGCGTTCCGTTACTCTTTGCTTGCCTTCCGTTCATTGCCTAGCCTTGCGTTGTCGTGCATTAGCCTTGCCTCCCCAAATCGTGCCTTGCCTTGCGTTACCCTTTCCTTGCTTTGCCCTGCATTGCCTAGCCCTGTGTTGTCGTGCCTTAGCGTTGTTTCCCCTTACCGTGCCGTTCCTTTCGTTACCCTTGCCTTCCCCTGCTTTCCTTTGCATTCCTTGCCTTCCGTTACTCTTTCCTTGCCTTCCGTTCATTGCCTAGCCTTTCGTTGTCGTGCATTAGCCTTCTTTCCCCTTGCCGTGCCTTGCCTTTTGTTACACTTGCCTTGCCTTGCTTTGCCTTGCCTTCCTTTCCTTCCGTTACTCTTTCCTTGCCTTGCCGTGCATTGCCTAGCCGTGCGTTGCCGTGCCTTAGACTTGTTTCCCCTTGCCGTGCCGTTCCTTCCGTTACCCTTGCCTTGCCTTGCTTTCCCTTGCCTTCCTTGCCTTCCGTTACTCTTTGCTTGCCTTCCGTGCATTGCCTAACCTTGCGTTGTCGTGCATTAGCCTTGCCTCTCCTGACCGTGCCTTGCCTTGCGTTACCCTTTCCTTGCCTTGCAGTGCATTGCCTACCCGTGCGTTGTCGTGCATTAGCCTTGTATTGCCTTACCGTGCCTTGTCTTGCGTTACCCTTTCCTTGCCTGGCCGTGCATTGCCTAGCCGTGCGTTGCCGTTCCTTAGCCTTGTTTCCCGTTGCAGTGCCTTGCCTTTTGTTACACTTGCCTTGCCTTGCTTTGCCTTGCCTTCCTTTCCTTCCGTTACTCTTTCCTTGCCTAGCCGTGCACTGCCTATCCTTGCGTTGTCGTGCATTAGCCTTGCCTCCCCAAACCGTGCCTTGCCTTGCGTTACCATTTCCTTGCCTTGCCCTGCATTGCCTAGCCGTGCGTTGCCGTGCCTTAGCCTTGTTTCCCCTTGCCGTGCCGTTCCTTCCGGTAACCTTGCCTTGCCTTGCTTTCCCTTGCTTTCCTTGCGTTCCGTTACTCTTTGCTTGCCTTCCGTGCATTGCCTAGTCTTGCGTTGTCGTGCCTTAGCCTTGCCTCGCCTGACCGTGCCTTGCCTTGCGTTACCCTTTCCTTGCCTTGCAGTGCATTGCCTAGCAGTGCGTTGTCGTGCCTTAGCCTTGTTTCCCCTTGCCGTGCCGTTCTTTCCGTTACCATTGCCTTGCCTTGCTTTCCCTTAGCTTCCTTGCCTTCCGTTACTCTTTGCTTGCCTTCCATGCATTGCCTAGCCTTGCCTTGTCGTGTGTTAGCCTTTTTTCACCTTGCCATAGCCTTGCTTGCGTTGCCTTGCTTTGCCTTGCCTTCCTTGCCTTCCGTTACTCTTTGCTTGCCTTCCGTGCATTGCCTAGCCTTGCGTGGTCGTGCCTTAGCCTTTTTTCACCTTGCCATAGCCTTGCTTGCGTTGCCTTGCTTTGCCTTGCATTCCTTGCCTTCCGTTACTCTTTACTTGCCTTCCGTGCATTGCCTAGCCTTGCGTTGTCGTGCATTAGCCTTGCCTCCCCAAACCGTGCCTTGCCTTGCGTTACACTTTCCTTGCCTTGCCGTGCATTGCCTAGCCGTGCGTTGTCGTGCATTAGCCTCGCCTTGCCTTACCGTGCCTTGCCTTGCGTTACCCTTTCCTTGCCTGGCCGTGCATTGCTTAGCCTTGCGTTGCCGTGCCTTAGCCTTGTTTCCCCTTGCCGTGCCGTGCCTTTTGTTACACTTGCCTTGCCTTGCTTTGCCTTGCCTTCCTTTCCATCCGTTACTCTTTCCTTGCCTAGCCGTGCACTGCGTAGCCTTGCGTTGTCGTGCATTACCCTTGCCTCGCCTGACCGTGCCTTGCCTTGCGTTACCCTTTCCTTGCCTTGCCGTGCATTGCCTAGCCCTGCGTTGTCGTGCCTTAGCCTTGTTTCCCCTTACCGTGCCGTTCCTTCCGTTACCCTTGCCTTCCCCTGCTTTCCCTTGCCTTCCTTGCCTTCCGTTACTCTTTGCTTGCCTTCCGTGCATTGCCTAGCCTTGCGTTGTCGTGCCTTAGCCTTGCCTCGCCTGACCGTGCCTTGCCTTGCGTTACCCTTTCCTTGCCTTGCCGTGCATTGCCTAGCCGTGCGTTGTCGTGCATCAGCCTTGCCTTGCCTCAAGGTGCCTTGCCTTGCGTTACCTTTTCCTTGCCTTGCCGTGCATTGCCTAGCCGTGCGTTGCCGTGCCTTAGGCTTGTTTCCCCTTGCCGTGCCGTTCCTTCCGTTACCCTTCCCTTGCCTTGCTTTCCGTTGCCTTCCTTGGTTTCCGTAACTCTTTGCTTCCCTTCCGTGCATTGCCTAGACTTTCGTTGTCGTGCATTAGCCTTGCCTCCCCAAACCGTGCCTTGCCTTGCGTTACCCTTTCCTTGCCTTGCCCTGCATTGCCTAGCCCTGTGTTGTCGTGCCTTAGCCATGTTTCCCCTTACCGTGCCGTTCCTTTCGTTACCCTTGCCTTCCCCTGCTTTCCTTTGCATTCCTTGCCTTCCGTTACTCTTTGCTTGCCTTCCGTGCATTGCCTAGCCTTGCGTTTTCGTGCATTAGCCTTGCCTCGCCTGACCGTGCCTTGCCCTGCGTTACCCTTTCCTTGCCTTGCCGTGCATTGCCTAGCCGTGAGTTGTCGTGCATTAGCCTTCTCTTGCCTTACCGTGCCTTGCCTTGCGTTACCCTTTCCTTGCCTGGCCGTGCATTGCCTAGCCGTGCGTTGCCGTTCCTTAGCCTAGTTTCCCCTTGCCGTGCCTTGCCTTTTGTTACACTTGCCTTGCCTTGCTTTGCCTTGCCTTCCTTTCCTTCCGTTACTCTTTCCTTGCCTAGCCGTGCACTGCCTATCCTTGCGTTGTCGTGCATTAGCCTTGCCTCGCCTGACCGTGCCTTGCCTTGCGTTACCCTTTCCTTGCCTTGCCCTGCCTTGCCTAGCCGTGCGTTGTCGTGCCTTAGCCTAGTTTCCCATTGCCGTGTCTTCCTTCCGTTACCCTTGCCTTCCCTTGCTTTCCCTTGCCTTCCTTGCATTCCGTTACTCTTTGCTTGCCTTCCGTGCATTGCCTAGCCTTGCGTTGTCGTGCCTTAGCCTTGCCTCGCCTGACCGTGCCTTGCCTTGCTTTACCCTTTCCTTGCCTTGCCGTGCATTGCCTAGCCGTGCGTTGTCGTGCCTTAGCCTTGTTTCCCCTTGCCGTGCCGTTCCTTCCGTTACCCTTGCCTTGCCTTGCTTTCCCTTGCCTTCCTTGCCTTCCGTTACTCTTTGATTGCCTTCCGTGCATTGCCTAGCCTTGCGTTGTCGTGTCTTAGCCTTTTTTCACCTTGCCATAGCCTTGCTTGCGTTGCCTTGCTTTGCCTTGCCTTCCTTGCCTTCCGTTACTCTTTGCTTGCCTTCCGTGCATTGCCTAGCCTTGCGTTGTCGTGCCTTAGCCTTGCATCGCCTGACAGTGCCTTGCCTTGCGTTACCCTTTCCTTGCCTTCCGTTCATTGCCTAGCCTTGCGTTGTCGTGCATTAGCCTTGCCTCCCCAAATCGTGCCTTGCCTTGCGTTACCCTTTCCTTGCCTTGCCCTGCATTGCCTAGCACTGTGTTGTCGTGCCTTAGCGTTGTTTCCCCTTACCGTGCCGTTCCTTTCGTTACCCTTGCCTTCCCCTGCTTTCCTTTGCATTCCTTCCCTTCCGTTACTCTTTGCTTGCCTTCCGTGCATTGCCTAGCCTTGCGTTGTCGTGCATTAGCCTTGCCTCGCCTGACCGTGCCTTGCCTTGCGTTACCCTTTCCTTGCCTTGCAGTGCATTGCCTAGCCGTGCGTTGTCGTGCATTAGCCTTGTCTTGCCTTACCGTGCCTTGCCTTGCGTTACCCTTTCCTTGCCTGGCCGTGCATTGCCTAGCCGTGTGTTGCCGTTCCTTAGCCTTGTTTCCCGTTGCCGTGCCTTGCCTTTTGTTACACTTGCCTTGCCTTGCTTTGCCTTGCCTTCCTTTCCTTCCGTTACTCTTTCCTTGCCTAGCCGTGGACTGCCTATCCTTGCGTTGTCGTGCATTAGCCTTGCCTCCCCAAACCGTGCCTTGCCTTGCGTTACCATTTCCTTGCCTTGCCCTGCATTGCCTAGCCGTGCGTTGCCGTGCCTTAGCCTTGTTTCCCCTTGCCGTGCCGTTCCTTCCGGTAACCTTGCCTTGCCTTGCTTTCTATTGCCTTCCTTGCGTTCCGTTACTCTTTGCTTGCCTTCCGTGCATTGCCTAGACTTGCGTTCTCGTGCCTTAGCCTTGCCTCGCCTGACCGTGCCTTGCCTTGCGTTACCCTTTCCTTGCCTTGCAGTGCATTGCCTAGCAGTGCGTTGTCGTGCCTTAGCCTTGTTTCCCCTTGCCGTGCCGTTCTTTCCGTTACCATTGCCTTGCCTTGCTTTCCCTTAGCTTCCTTGCCTTCCGTTACTCTTTGCTTGCCTTCCGTGCATTGCCTAGCCTTGCCTTGTCGTGTCTTAGACTTTTTTCACCTTGCAATAGCCTTGCTTGCGTTGCCTTGCTTTGCCTTGCCTTCCTTGCTTTCCGTTACTCTTTGCTTGCCTTCCGTGCATTGCCTAGCCTTGCGTGGTCGTGCATTAGCCTTTTTTCACCTTGCCATAGCCTTGCTTGCGTTGCCTTGCTTTGCCTTGCATTCCTTGCCTTCCGTTACTCTTTACTTGCTTTCCGTGCATTGCCTAGCCTTGCGTTGTCGTGCATTAGCCTTGCCTCCCCAAACCGTGCCTTGCCTTGCGTTACCCTTTCCTTGCCTTGCCGTGCATTGCCTAGCCGTGCGTTGTCGTGCATTAGCCTCGCCTTGCCTTACCGTGCCTTGCCTTGCGTTACCCTTTCCTTGCCTGGCCGTGCATTGCTTAGCCTTGCGTTGCCGTGCCTTAGCCTTGTTTCCCCTTGCCGTGCCGTGCCTTTTGTTACACTTGCCTTGCCTTGCTTTGCCTTGCCTTCCTTTCCTTCCGTTACTCTTTCCTTGCCTAGCCGTGCACTGCGTATCCTTGCGTTGTCGTGCATTAGCCTTTCCTCCCCAAACCGTGCCTTGCCTTGCTTTGCCTTGCCTTCCTTTCCTTCCGTTACTCTTTCCTTGCCTAGCCGTGCACTGCGTATCCTTGCGTTGTCGTGCCTTAGCCTTGCCTCGCATGACCGTGCCTTGCCTTGCGTTACCCTTACCTTGCCTTGCCCTGCATTGCCTAGCCCTGTGTTGTCGTGCCTTAGCCTTGTTTCCCCTTACCGTGCCGTTCCTTTCGTTACCCTTGCCTTCCCCTGCTTTCCCTTGCATTCCTTGCCTTCCGTTACTCTTTGCTTGCCTTCCGTGCATTGCCTAGCCTTGCGTAGTCGTGCCGTAGCCTTGCCTCGCCTGACCGTGCCTTGCCTTGCGTTACCCTTTCCTTGCCTTGCAGTGCATTGCCTAGCCGTTCGTTGTCGTGCCTTAGCCTTGTTTGCCCTTGCCGTGCCGTTCGTTCCGTTACCCTTGGCTTGCTTTCCCTTGCCTTCCTTGCCTTCCGTTACTCTTTGCTTGCCTTCCGTGCATTGCCTAGCCTTGCGTTGTCGTGTCTTAGCCTTTTTTCACCTTGCCATAGACTTGCTTGCGTTGCCTTGCTTTGCCTTGCCTTCCTTGCCTTCCGTTACTCTTTGCTTGCCTTCCGTGCATTGCCTAGCCTTGCGTGGTCGTGCCTTAGCCTTTTTTCACCTTGCCATAGCCTTGCTTGCGTTGCCTTGCTTTGCCTTGCATTCCTTGCCTTCCGTTACTCTTTGCTTGCCTTCCGTGCATTGCCTAGCCTTGGGTTGTCGTGCATTAGCCTTGCCTCCCCAAACCGTGCCTTGCCTTGCGTTACCCTTTCCTTGCCTTGCCCTGCATTGCCTAGCCCTGTGTTGTCGTGCCTTAGCCTTGTTTCCCCTTGCCGTGCCGTTCCTTCCGTTACCCTTGCCTTGCATTGCTTTCCCTTGCATTCCTTGCCTTCCGTTACTCTTTGCTTTCCTTCCGTGCATTGCCTAGGCTTGCGTTGTCGTGCCTTAGCCTTGCCTCGCCTGACAGTGCCTTGCCTTGCGTTACCCTTTCCTTGCCTTGCCGTGCACTGCCAAGGCTTGCGTTGTCGTGCATTAGCCTTGCCTTGACTGACCGTGCCTTGCCTTGCGTTACCCTTTCCTTGCCTTGCCGTGCATTGCCTAGCCGTGCGTTGTCGTGCCTTAGCCTTGTTTCCCCTTGCCGTGCCGTTACTTCCGTTACCCTTGCCTTGCCTTTGTTTCCCTTGCCTTCCTTGGTTTCCGTTACTCTTTGCTTGCCTTCCGTGCATTGCCTAGCCTTGCGCTGTCGTGCATTAGCCTTGCCTTGCCTCACAGTGCCTTGCCTTGCGTTACCTTTTCCTTGGCTGGCCGTGCATTGCCTAGCCGTGCGTTGTGGTGCCTTAGCCTTGTTTCACCTTGCCATAGCCTTGCTTGCTTTGCCTTGCCTTCCTTCCATTCCGTTACTCTTTGCTTGCCTTCCGTGCATTGCCTAGCCTTGCGTTGTCGTGCCTTAGCCTTTTTTCACCTTGCCATAGACTTGCTTGCGTTGCCTTGCTTTGCCTTGCATTCCTTGCCTTCCGTTACTCTTTGCTTGCCTTCCGTGCATTGCCTAGCCTAGAGTTGTCGTGCCTTAGCCTTGCCTCGCCTAACCGTGCCTTGCCTTGCGTTACCCTTTCCTTGCCTTGCCGTGCATTGCCAAGCCGTGCGTTGTCGTGCATTAGCCTCGCCTTGCCTTACCGTGCCTTGCCTTGCGTTACCCTTTCCTTGCCTTGCCGTGCATTGCCTGGCCGTGCATTGCTTAGCCTTGCGTTGCCGTACCTTAGCCTTGTTTCCCCTTGCCGTGCAGTTCCTTCCGTTACCATTGCCTTTCCTTGCTTTCCCTTGCCTTCCTTACCTTCCGTTACTCTTTGCTTGCCTTCCGTGCATTGCCTAGCCTTACGTTGTCGTGCCTTAGCCTTATCTCGCCTGACCGTGCCTTCCTTTGCTTTAAGCTTTCCTTGCATTGTAGTGCATTGCCTAGCCTTGCGTTGTCGTGCATTAGCCTTGCCTAGCCTCACCGTGCCTTGCCTTGCGTTACCCTTTCCTTGCCTTGCCGTGCATTTCCTAGCCGTGTGTTGTCGTGCCTTAGCCTTGTTACCCCTTGCCGTGCCGTTCCTTCCGTTACCCTTGCCTTCCCTTGCTTTCCCTTTAATTCCTTGCATTCCGTTACTCCTTGCTTGCTTTCCGTGCATTGCCTATCCTTGCGTTGGCTTTCCTTAGCCTTGCCTCGCCTGACCGTGCTTTCCCATGCGTTACCCTTTCCTTGCCTTGCCGTGCATTGCCTAGCGTGCGTTGTCGTACCTTAGCCTTGTTTCCCCTTGCCGTGCCGTTCCTTCCGTTACCCTTGCCTTCCCTTGCTTTCCCTTTCCTTCCTTGCATTCCGTTACTCCTTGCTTGCTTTCCGTGCATTGCCTAGCCTTGCGTTTTCTTTCCTTAGCCTTGCCTCGCCTGACCGTGCTTTCCCATGCGTTACGCTTTCCTTGCCTTGCCGTGCATTGCCTAGCGTGCGTTGTCGTACCTTAGCCTTGTTTCCCCTTGCCGTGCCGTTCCTTCCGTTACCCTTGCCTTTCTTTGCTTTCCCTTGCCTTCCTTACCTTCCGTTACTCTTTGCTTGCCTTCCGTGCATTGCCTAGCCTTGCGTTGCCGTGCCTTAGCCTTATCTCGCCTGACCGTGCCTTCCTTTGCTTCAAGCTTTACTTGCATTGTCGTGCATTGCCTAGCCTTGCGTTGTCGTGCATTAGCCTTGCCTAGCCTCACCGTGCCTTGCCTTGCGTTACCCTTTCCTTGCCTTGCCGTGCATTTCCTAGCCATGTGTTGTCGTGCCTTAGCCTTGTTTCCCCTTGCCGTTGCGTGCCTTTTGTTACACTTGCCTTGCCTGGCTTTGCCTTGCCTTCCTTTCCTTCCGTTACTCTTTCCTTGCCTTGCCGTGCATTGCCTAGCCCTGCGTTTTCGTGCCTTAGCCTTGTTACCCCTTGCCGTGCCGTTCCTTCCGTTACCCTTGCCTTCCCTTGCTTTCCCTTGCCTTCCTTACCTTCCGTTACTCTTTGCTTGCCTTCCGTGCATTGCCTAGCCTTGCGTTGTCGTGCCTTAGCCTTATCTCGCCTGACCGTGCCTTCCTTTGCTTTAAGCTTTCCTTGCATTGTCGTGCATTGCCTAGCCTTGCGTTATCGTGCATTAGCCTTGCCTAGCCTCACCGTGCCTTGCCTTGCGTTACCCTTTCCTTGCCTTCCCGTGCATTGCCTAGCCGTGCGTTGTCGTGCCTTAGCCTTGATTCTCCTTGCCGTGGCGTGCCTTTTGTTACACTTGCCTTCCCTGGCTTTGCCTTGCCTTTCTTTCCTTCCGTTACTCTTTCCTTGCCTTGCCGTGCATTGCCTAGCCTTGCATTGTCGTGCCTTATCCTTGCCTCACCTGACCGTGCCTTACCCTGCGTTACCCTTTCCTTGCCTTGCCGTGCATTGCCTAGCCCTGCGTTGTCGTGCCTTAGCCTTCTTACCCCTTGCCGTGCCGTTCCTTCCGTTACCCTTGCCTTCCCTTGCTTTCCCTTGCCTTCCTTGCGTTCCGTTACTCTTTGCTTGCTTTCCGTGCATTGCCTAGCCTTGCGTTGTCATGCCTTAGCCTTGCCTCGCCTGACCGTGCCTTGCCTTGCGTTACCCTTTCCTTGCCTTGCCGTGCATTGCCTAGCGTGCTTTGTCGTGCCTTAGCCTTGTTTCCCCTTGCCGTGCCGTTCCTTCCATTACACTTGCCTTTCCTTGCTTTCCCTTGCCTTCCTTACCTTCCGTTACTCTTTGCTTGCCTTCCGTGCATTGCCTAGCCTTGCGTTGTCGTGCCTTAGCCTTGCCTCGCCTGACCGTGCTTTCCCATGCGTTACCCTTTCCTTGCCTTGCCGTTCATTGCCTAGCGTTCGGTGTTGTGCCTTAGGCTTGTTCCCCCTTGCCGTGCCGTTCCTTCCGTTACCCTTGCCTTTCCTTGCTTTTCCTTGCCTTCCTTACCTTCCGTTACTCTTTGCTTGCCTTCCCTGAATTTCCTAGCCTTGCGTTGTCGTGCCTTAGCCTTGCCTCGCCTGACCGTGCTTTCCCATGCGTTACCCTTTCCTTGCCTTGCCGTGCATTGCCTAGCGTGCGTTGTCGTGCCTTAGCCTTGTTACCCCTTGCCGTGCCGTTCCTTCCGTTACCCTTGCCTTCCCTTGCTTTCCCTTGCCTTCCTTGCGTTCCGTTACTCTTTGCTTGCTTTCCGTGCATTGCCTAGCCTTGCGTTGTCATGCCTTAGGCTTGCCTCGCCTGACCGTGCTTTCCCATGCGTTACCCTTTCCTTGCCTTGCCGTGCATTGCCTAGCGTGCGTTGTCGTGCCTTAGCCTTGTTTCCCCTGGCCGTGCCGTTCCTTCCGTTACACTTGCCTTTCTTTGCTTTCCCTTGCCTTCCTTACCTTCCGTTACTCTTTGCTTGCCTTCCGTGCATTGCCTACCCTTGCGTTGTCGTGCCTTAGCCTTATCTCGCCTGACCGTGCCTTCCTTTGCTTTAAGCTTTCCTTGCATTGTCGTGCATTGCCTAGCCTTGCGTTGTCGTGCATTAGCCTTGCCTAGCCTCACCGTGCCTTGCCTTGCGTTACCCTTTCCTTGCCTTGCCGTGCATTGCCTAGCCGTGCGTTGTCGTGCCTTAGCCTTGATTCCCCTTGCCGTGGCGTGCCTTTTGTTACACTTGCCTTGGCTGGCTTTGCCTTGCCTTCCTTTCCTTCCGTTACTCTTTCCTTGCCTTGCCGTGCATTGCCTAGCCTTGCATTGTCGTGCCTTATCCTTGCCTCACCTGACCGTGCCTTCCCCTGCGTTACCCTGTCCTTGCCTTGCCGTGCATTGCCTAGCCCTGCGTTGTCGTGCCTTAGCCTTCTTACCCCTTGCCGCCGTTACCTTGCCTTCCCTTGCTTTCCCTTGCCTTCCTTGCGTTCCGTTACTCTTTGCTTGCCTTCCGTGCATTGCCTAGCCTTGCGTTGTGCCGTTCCTTCCGTTACACTTGCCTTTCCTTGCTTTCCCTTGCCTTCCTTACCTTCCGTTACTCTTTGCTTGCCTTCCGTGCATTGCCTAGCCTTGCGTTGTCGTGCCTTAGCCTTGCCTCGCCTGACCGTGCTTTCCCATGCGTTACCCTTTCCTTGCCTTGCCGTTCATTGCCTAGCGTTCGGTGTCGTGCCTTAGATTTGTTCCCCCTTGCCGTGCCGTTCCTTCCGTTACCCTTGCCTTTCCTTGCTTTTCTTTGCCTTCCTTACCTTCCGTTACTCTTTGCTTGCCTTCCCTGAATTTCATAGCCTTGCGTTGTCGTGCCTTAGCCTTGCCTCGCCTGACCGTGCTTTCCCATGCGTTACCCTTTCCTTGCCTTGCCGTGCATTGCCTAGCGTGCGTTGTCGTGCCTTAGCCTTGTTACCCCTTGCCGTGCCGTTCCTTCCGTTACCATTGCCTTCCCTTGCTTTCCCTTGCCTTCCTTGCGTTCCGTTACTCTTTGCTTGCTTTCCGTGCATTGCCTAGCCTTGCGTTGTCGTGCATCAGCCTTGCCTTGCCTCACCGTGACTTGCCTTGCGTTACCCTTTCCTTGCCTTGCCGTGCATTGCCGAGCCCTGCGTTGCCGTGCCTTAGCCTTGTTTCCCCTTGCCGTGCCGTTCCTTCCGTTACCCTTGCCTTGCCTTGCTTTCCCTTGCCTTCCTTGCCTTCCGTTACTCTTTGCTTGCCTTCCGTGAATTGCCTAGCCTTGCGTTGTCGTGCATTAGCCTTGCCTCCCCAAACCGTGCCTTGCCTTGCCTTACCCTTTCCTTGCCTTGCCCTGCATTGCCTAGAACTGTGTTGTCGTGCCTTAGCCTTGTTTCCCCTTACCGTGCCGTTCCTTTCGTTACCCTTGCCTTCCCCTGCTTTCCTTTGCATTCCTTGCCTTCCGTTACTCTTTGCTTGCCTTCCGTGCATTGCCTAGCCTTGCGTTGTCGTGCCTTAGCCTTGTTTCCCCTTGCCGTGCCGTGCCTGTTGTTACACTTGCCTTGCCGTGCTTTGCCTTGCCTTCCTTTCCTTCCGTTACTCTTTCCTTGCATAGCCGTGCACTGCCTAGCCTTGCGATGTCGTATATTAGCTTTGCCTCGCCTGACAGTGCCTTGCCTTGCGTTACCCTTTCCTTGCCTTGCCGTGCATTGCCTAGCCCTGCGTTGCCGTGCCTTAGCCTTGTTTCCCCTTGCCGAGCCGTTCCTTCCGTTATTCTTGCCTTGCCTTGCTTTCCCTTGCCTTCCTTGCCTTCGGTTACTCTTTGCTTGCCTTCCGTGCATTGCCTAGCCTTGCGTTGTCGTCATTAGCCTTGCCTCGCCTGACCGTGCCTTGCCTTGCGTTACCCTTTCCTTCCCTTGCCGAGCATTGCCTAGCCGTGCGTTGTCGTGCATTAGCCTTGTCTTGCCTTACCGTGCCTCGCCTTGCGTTACCCTTTCCTTGCCTGGCCGTGCATTGCCTAGCCGTGCGTTGCCGTTCCTTAGCCTTGTTTCCCGTTGCCGTGCCTTGCCTTTTGTTACACTTGCCTTGCCTTGCTTTGCCTTGCCTTCCTTTCCTTCCGTTACTCTTTCCTTGCCTAGCCGTGCACTGCCTATCCTTGCGTTGTCGTGCATTAGCCTTGCCTCCCCAAACCGTGCCTTGCCTTGCGTTACCATTTCCTTGCCTTGCCCTGCATTGCCTAGCGTGCGTTGTCGTGCCTTAGCCTTGTTTCCCCTTGCCGTCTCGTTCCTTCCGGTAACCTTGCCTTCCCTTGCTTTCCCTTGCCTTCCTTGCGTTCCGTTACTCTTTGCTTGCCTTCCGTGCATTGCCTAGACTTGCGTTCTCGTGCCTTAGCCTTGCCTCGCCTGACCGTGCCTTGCCTTGCGTTACCCTTTCCTTGCCTTGCAGTGCATTGCCTAGCAGTGCGTTGTCGTGCCTTAGCCTTGTTTCCCCTTGCCGTGCCGTTCTTTCCGTTACCATTGCCTTGCCTTGCTTTCCCTTGCCTTCCTTGCCTTCCGTTACTCTTTGCTTGCCTTCCGTGCATTGCCTAGCCTTGCCTTGTCGTGTCTTAGCCTTTTTTCACCTTGCCATAGCCTTGCTTGCGTGGCCTTGCTTTGCCTTGCCTTCCTTGCTTTCCGTTACTCTTTGCTTGCCTTCCGTGCATTGCCTAGCCTTGCGTGGTCGTGCCTTAGCCTTTTTTCACCTTGCCATAGCCTTGCTTGCGTTGCCTTGCTTTGCCTTGCATTCCTTGCCTTCCGTTACTCTTTGCTTGCTTTCCGTGCATTGCCTAGCCTTACGTTGTCGTGCATTAGACTTGCCTCCCCACACCGTGCCTTGCCTTGCCTTACCCTTTCCTTGCCTTGCCGTGCATTTCCTAGCCGTGTGTTGTCGTGCCTTAGCCTTGTTTCCCCTTGCCGTGCCGTTCCGTCCGTTACCCTTGCCTTCCCTTGCTTTCCCTTGCTTTCCTTGCCTTCCGTTACTCTTCGCTTTCCTTCCGTGCATTGCCTAGCCTTGCGTTGTCGTGCCTTAGCCTTGCCTAGCCTGACAGTGCCTTGCCTTGCGTTACCCTTTCCTTGCCTTGCCGTGCACTGCCTAGCCTTGCCTTGTCGTGCATTAGCCTTGCCTTGCCTGACCGTGCCTTGCCTGGCGTTACCCTTTCCTTGCCTTGCCGTGCATTGCCTAGCCGTGCGTTGTCGTGCCTTAGCCTTGTTTCCCCTTGCCGTGCCGTTCCTTCCGTTACCCTTGCCTTGCCTTGCTTTCCCTTGCCTTCCTTGGTTTCCGTTACTCTTTGCTTGCCTTCCGTGCATTGCCTAGCCTTGCGCTGTTATGCATTAGCCTTGCCTTGCCTCAGAGTGCCTTGCCTTGCGTTACCTTTTCCTTGGCTGGCCGTGCATTGCCTAGTCGTGCGTTGTGGTGCCTTAGCCTTGTTTCACCTTGCCATAGCCTTGCTTGTTTGCCTTGCTTTCCCTTGCCTTCCTTGCCTTCCGTTACTCTTTGTTTGCCTTTCGTGCATTGCCTAGCCTTGCGTTGTCGTGTCTTAGCCTTTTTTCACCTTGCCATAGCCTTGCTTGCGTTGCCTTGCTTTGCCTTGCCTTCCTTGCCTTCCGTTACTCTTTGCTTCCCTTCCGTGCATTGCCTAGCCTTGCGTGGTCGTGCCTTAGCCTTTTTTCACCTTGCCATAGCCTTGCTTGCGTTGCCTTGCTTTGCCTTGCATTCCTTGCCTTCCGTTACTCTTTACTTGCCTTCCGTGCATTGCCTAGCCTTGCGTTGTCGTGCATTAGCCTTGCCTCCCCAAACCGTGCCTTGCCTTGCGTTACCCTTTCCTTGCCTTGCCGTGCATTGCCTAGCCGTGCGTTGTCGTGCATTAGCCTCGCCTTGCCTTACCGTGCCTTGCCTTGCGTTACCCTTTCCTTGCCTGGCCGTGCATTGCTTAGCCTTGCGTTGCCGTGCCTTAGCCTTGTTTCCCCTTGCCGTGCCGTGCCTTTTGTTACACTTGCCTTGCCTTGCTTTGCCTTGCCTTCCTTTCCATCCGTTACTCTTTCCTTGCCTAGCCGTGCACTGCGTAGCCTTTCGTTGTCGTCCATTACCCTTGCCTCGCCTGACCGTGCCTTGCCTTGCGTTACCCTTTCCTTGCCTTGCCGTGCATTGCCTAGCCCTGCGTTGTCGTGCCTTAGCCTTGTTTCCCCTTACCGTGCCGTTTCTTCCGTTACCCTTGCCTTCCCCTGCTTTCCCTTGCCTTCCTCGCCTTCCGTTACTCTTTGCTTGCCTTTAGTGCATTGCCTAGCCGTGCGTTGTCGTGCATCAGCCTTGCCTTGCCTCAAGGTGCCTTGCCTTGCGTTACCTTTTCCTTGCCTTGCCGTGCATTGCCTAGCCGTGCGTTGCCGTGCCTTAGCCTTGTTTCCCCTTCCCGTGCCGTTCCTTCCGTTACCCTTCCCTTGCCTTGCTTTCCCTTGCCTTCCTTGGTTTCCGTAACTCTTTGCTTGCCTTCCGTGCATTGCCTAGCCTTTCGTTGTCGTGCATTAGCCTTGCCTCCCCAAACCGTGCCTTGCCTTGCGTTACCCGTTCCTTGCCTTGCCCTGCATTGCCTAGCCCTGTGTTGTCGTGCCTTAGCCTTGTTTCCCCTTACCGTGCCGTTCCTTTCGTTACCCTTGCCTTCCCCTGCTTTCCTTTGCATTCCTTGCCTTCCGTTACTCTTTGCTTGCCTTCCGTGCATTGCCTAGCCTTGCGTTGTCGTGCCTTAGCCTTGTTTCCCCTTGCTGTTCCGTGCCTGTTGTTACACTTGCCTTGCCATGCTTTTCCTTGCCTTCCTTTCCTTCCATTACTCTTTCCTTGCCTAGCCGTGCACTGCCTAGCCTTGCGATGTCGTGCATTAGCTTTGCCTCGCCTGACAGTGCCTTGCCTTGCGTTACCCTTTCCTTGCCTTGCCGTGCATTGCCTAGCCCTGCGTTGTCGTGCCTTAGCCTTGTTTCCCCTTACCGTGCCGTTCCTTCCGTTACCCTTGCCTTCCCCTGCTTTCCCTTGCCTTCCTTGCCTTCCGTTACTCTTTGCTTGCCTTTCGTGCATTGTCTAGCCTTGCGTTGTCGTGCCTTAGCCTTGCCTTGCCTGACCGTGCCTTGCCTTGCGTTACCCTTTCCTTGCCTTGCCGTGCATTGCCTAGCCGTGCGTTGTCGTGCATCAGCCTTGCCTTGCCTCAAGGTGCCTTGCCTTGCGTTACCTTCTCCTTGCCTTGCCGTGCATTGCCTAGCCGTGCGTTGCCGTGCCTTAGCCTTGTTTCCCCTTGCCGTGCCGTTCCTTCCGTTACCCTTGCCTTGCCTTGCTTTCCCTTGCCTTCCTTGGTTTCCGTTACACTTTGCTTGCCTTCCGTGCATTGTCTAGCCTTGCGCTGTCGTGCATTAGCCTTGCCTTGCCTCAGAGTGCCTTGCCTTGCGTTACCTTTTCCTTGGCTGGCCGTGCATTGTCTAGCCGTGCGTTGTGGTGCCTTAGCCTTGTTTCACCTTGCCATAGACTTGCTTGCTTTGCCTTGCTTTGCCTTCCATTCCTTGCCTTCCGTTACTCTTTGCTTGCCTTCCGTGCATTGCCTAGCATTGCCTTGTCGTGCCTTAGCCTTGCCTCGCCTGACAGTGCCTTGCCTTGCGTTACCCTTTCCTTGCCTGGCCGTGCATTGCTTAATCTTGCGTTGCCGTGCCTTAGCCTTGTTTCCCCTTGCCGTGCCGTGCCTTTTGTTACACTTGCCTTGCCTTGCTTTGCCTTGCCTTCCTTTCCTTCCGTTACTCTTTCCTTGCCTATCCGTGCACTGCGTAGCCTTGCGTTTTCGTGCATTACCCTTGCCTCGCCTGACCGTGCCTTGCCTTGCGTTACCCTTTCCTTGCCTTGCCGTGCATTGCCTAGCCCTTCGTTACCGTGCCTTAGCCTTGTTTCCCCTTGCCGAGCCGTTCCTTCCGTTACCCTTCCCTTCCCCTGCTTTCCCTTGCCTTCCTTGCCTTCCGTTACTCTTTGCTTGCCTTCCGTGCATTGCCTAGCCTTGCGTTATCGTGCCTTAGCCTTGCCTCGCCTGACCGTGCCTTGCCTTGCGTTACCCTTTCCTTGCCTTGCCGTGCATTGCCTAGCCGTGCGTTGTCGTGCATTAGCCTTGCCTTGCCTGACCGTGCCTTGCCTTGCGTTACCCTTTCCTTGCCTTGCCGTGCATTGCCTAGCCGTGCATTGCCGTGCCTTAGCCTTGTTTCCCCTTGTCGTGCCGTTCCTTCCGTTACCCTTGCCTTGCCTTGCTTTCCCTTGCCTTCCTTGCCTTCCGTTACTCTTTGCTTGCCTTCCGTGCATTGCCTTGCCTCCCCAAACCGTGCCTTGCCTTGCGTTACCCTTTCCTTGCCTTGCCCTGCATTGCCTAGCCCTGTGTTGTCGTGCCTTAGCCTTGTTTCCCCTTGCCGTACCGTGCCTGTTGTTACACTTGCTTTGCCATGCTTTTCCTTGCCTTCCTTTCCTTCCATTACTCTTTCCTTGCCTAGCCGTGCACTGCCTAGCCTTGCGATGTCGTGCATTAGCTTTGCCTCGCCTGACAGTGCCTTCCCTTGCGTTGCCCTTTCCTTACCTTGCCGTGGATTGCCTAGCCATGCGTTGTCGTGCCTTAGCCTTGTTTCCCCTTACCGTGCTGTTCCTTCCGTTACCCTTGCCTTCCCCTGCTTTCCCTTGCCTTCCTTGCCTTTCGTTACTCTTTGCTTGCCTTTCGTGCATTGTCTAGCCTTCCGTTGTCGTGCCTTAGCCTTGCCTCGCCTGACCGTGCCTTGCCTTGCGTTACCCTTTCCTTGCCTTGCCGTGCATTGCCTAGCCGTGCGTTGTCGTGCATCAGCCTTGCCTTGCCTCAAGGTGCCTTGCCTTGCGTTACCTTCTCCTTGCCTTGCCGTGCATTGCCTAGCCGTGCGTTGCCGTGCTTTAGCCTTGTTTCCCCTTGCCGTGCCGTTCCTTCCGTTACCCTTGCCTTGCCTTGCTTTCCCTTGCCTTCCTTGGTTTCCGTTACTCTTTGCTTGCCTTCCGTGCATTGCCTAGCCTTGCGCTGTCGTGCATTAGCCTTGCCTTGCCTCAGAGTGCCTTGCCTTGCGTTACCTTTTCCTTGGCTGGCCGTGCATTGTCTAGCCGTGCGTTGTGGTGCCTTAGCCTTGTTTCACCTTGCCATAGACTTGCCTTGCTTTGCCTTGCATTCCTTGCCTTCCGTTACTCTTTGTTTGCCTTCCGTGCATTGCCTAGCCTTGCGTTGTCGTGCCTTAGCCTTGCCTAGCGTGACAGTGCCTTGCCTTGCGTTACCCTTTCCTTGCCTAGCCGTGCATTGTTTAGTCTTCCGTTGCCGTGCCTTAGCCTTGTTTCCCCTTGCCGTGCCGTGCCTTTTGTTACACTTGCCTTGCCTTGCTTTGCCTTGCCTTCCTTTCCTTCCGTTACTCTTTCCTTGCCTAGCCGTGCACTGCGTAGCCTTGCGTTTTCGTGCATTACCCTTGTCTCGCCTGACCGTGCCTTGCCTTGCGTTACCCTTTCCTTGCCTTGCCGTGCATTGCCTAGCCCTTCGTTACCGTGCCTTAGCCTTGTTTCCCCTTGCCGAGCCGTTCCTTCCGTTACCCTACCCTTCCCCTGCTTTCCCTTGCCTTCCTTGCCTTCCGTTACTCTTTGCTTGCCTTCCGTGCATTGCCTAGCCTTGCGTTGTCGTGCATCAGCCTTGCCTTGCCTCACCGTGCCTTGCCTTGCGTTACCCTTTCCTTGCCTTGCCGTGCATTGCCTAGCCGTGCGTTGTCGTGCCTTAGCCTTGTTTCCCCTTGCCGTGCCGTTCCTTCCGTTACCCTTGCCTTGCCTTGCTTTCCCTTGCCTTCCTTGCCTTCCGTTACTCTTTGCTTGCCTTCCGTGCATTGCCTAGCCTTGCGTTGTCGTTCATCAGCCTTGCCTTGCCTCACCGTGCCTTGCCTTGCGTTACCCTTTCCTTGCCTTGCCGTGCATTGCCTAGCCGTGCGTTGTCGTGCATCAGCCTTGCCTTGCCTCACCGTGCCTTGCCTTGCGTTACCCTTTCCTTGCCTTGCCGTGCATTGCCTAGCCGTGCGTTGCCGTGCCTTAGCCTTGTTTCCCCTTGTCGTGCCGTTCCTTCCGTTACCCTTGCCTTGCCTTGCTTTCCCTTGACTTCCTTGCCTTCCGTTACTCTTTGCTTGCCTTCCGTGCATTGCCTAGCCTTGCGTTGTTGTGCATTAGCTTTGCCTCCCCAAACCGTGCCTTGCCTTGCGTTACCCTTTCCTTGCCTTGCCCTGCATTGCCTAGCCCTGTGTTGTCGTGCCTTAGCCTTGTTTCCCCTTGCCGTGCCGTTCCTTTCGTTACCCTTTCCTTCCCCTGCTTTCCTTTGCATTCCTTGCCTTCCGTTACTCTTTGCTTGCCTTCCGTGCATTGCCTAGCCTTGCGTTGTCGTGCCTTAGCCTTGTTTCCCCTTGCCGTGCCGTGCCTTTTGTTACACTTGCCTTGCCTTGCTTTTCCTTGCCTTCCTTTCCTTCCATTACTCTTACCTTGCCTAGCCGTGCACTGCCTAGCCTTGCGATGTCGTGCATTAGCTTTGCCTCGCCTGACAGTGCATTGCCTTGCGTTACCCTTTCCTTGCCTTGCCGTGCATTGCCTAGCCCTGCGTTGCCTTGCCTTAGCCTTGTTTCCCCTTGCCGAGCCGTTCCTTCCGTTATCCTTGCCTTGCCTTGGTTTCCCTTGCCTTCCTTGCCTTCCGTTACTCTTTGCTTGCCTTCCGTGCATTGCCTAGCCTTGCGTTGTCGTGCATTAGCCTTGCCTCGCCTGACCGTGCCTTGCCTTGCGTTACCCTTTCCTTGCCTTGCCGTGCATTGCTAGCCGTGCGTTGTCGTGCATTTGCCTTGTCTTGCCTTACCGTGCCTTGCCTTGCGTTACCCTTTCCTTGCCTGGCCGTGCATTGCCTAGCCGTGCGTTGCAGTTCCTTAGCCTTGGTTCCCCTTGCCGTGCCTTGCCTTTTGTTACACTTGCCTTGCCTTGCTTTGCCTTGCCTTCCTTTCCTTCCGTTACTCTTTCCTTGCCTAGCCGTGCACTGCCTATCCTTCCGTTGT